>NW_005871100.1:6615712-6710531 GCF_000147115.1 Myotis lucifugus | reverse complement strand
CGCCTCCGCGCGCCTTCTCCAGGCAGCGAGAGGGCGCGACTGCGGCTCGGGCGCAGGGCGCGCTGCCAGCTGCGGCCCTTTGGCGCGCGCTGGGCCCCAGCCTGGCTCAGCCCCGCGCGCCTCCCCTCCCCTCCCCTCCCCTCCCCGCCCAGGTGCGCCGGCCCCGCCCCGCGCCGCCCCGCCCTCTCCTGTGTCTCACCTTGGCCTGAGGATCTGGACCCCTCAGCCACTCCAGGAACCTGAGAGGAAAAGGGTAGGACACCCTGGACGCCGTCTCACCCATAGACGCGGGGTTCCCAGAATCCTCCACCAAACCCACTTTGCTACCCACCCCCAACTCCAGTTCCCTTCAGGCTGAAAGCCCCACTTCACTGCCTTTTCCTAACAGCCAGGGCGGACCTGGACTTCGATCAAGTGGCCGGGAAGTCTGAGACACGCCCTCCCCGCGAACCCTCCGTGCTTTTTGCACAGCCCAGCCCCAAATCGCAATCGCTATCCCTAGAAAAGGTTTGCGCCCAAGAACTTCAAAATAGGCTGTGCGTTCTGCTCCAAGTCAAACACCATGGAGACAGCATGGCCCCCACTACACTGTCCCCTCTTGGGCACACTCGCCTCAGCCTGAAAAGACGAGGGGAGAAAACTTGCATTGTTATGATAGCTGTTTAGCAAAATAGGTGCGCGTCTAGTGACCCGAAGGTGAATCCCAGCTAACGTGTTGGAACCTGACATCCCTGAAAGCCTGGTGCCGTGATGAATGTGCTGGATAAACTGAAGGCCAGCACGGTGTGAATCATTGTTTACACCGTTCCACACGCCAGGATAGTGAGCCGGGAGAGGAAGCTTCCAGCAGGGCCTTCAAATCCAGGCGGCGTGGGTCTCCATTACCCACGTCTTCAACAAAGGCCAGTTAGAACCTAAGACTTGTAAGAATTGAACAAGCTTGCTCACATTAAAAAAATAAATAAATAAATAACGTGGACAAGTAAGGATTACAGGAAGTCAGGGCCCTGAGCTGGTTTACTGTGTCCCCTTAACCACTCACGGGGAGATGCATGGCAAATACATATGGAAATGTGGCCATGTCAGGAGAAAGGAAGCATGACCTGTGACCTTTGACTGCAAAGAACTTAGATTTGGCCCAGGAGAAAATAAACATAAAGAAAAACAAAGGGTTGCCTTGTATGCTTGGTAATTGCCAAGTGAGTGTGGATAATGGGGATTCCGAGCCACAGGAGCGAGAAATGCTTCTGGCCTAGGATGGGCAGAGAAAAGTCCATGAAGGCCCTTTAAACTGTGCCTGAAAGCTGAGTGGGGAAGATTCAACCAGGCGGAAAGGAGGGAGGGTCCTTCTAGTAAAGCAGAAAACCATGAGAACAATGCCAGAACCTAGTTAAGCACGGCTTGTGTCACACTGGCGGGAGAGAGGGACCCATGATATCATGGGGAGCAGGAGATAATATCAGAACGGGTGCTGCTGACACTGCGGAAGGCCTTCAATCCTGTCACCATAGGCTGTGTGGAAAGAGCTCTGCAATAAACTGTGTAGTCCATTAGATTCCAAATACCTGTCACATCTATTTATTCCAGGCTGAAATCCCACTTGTATACACCAAACCATGTAAGACTTACCAGTTGGCGTAATGTTGAAATACTTCAGCTCCAGTTGGAAATCAGTCATTGCCTTGAGCCTCCAGACTTCCACCTGACACACCAACTGAAGGCCCAGGAGTCCTGGTCCAGTCCAGGCCCTCCAGGCTGCGTTCACTCTGATTAGTGGGTGCTTGTGCCATTTCCTTCCTGATGATACCTTTCAAATCACACCGCAAACCTCCTCTGCTCCCAGATTGCACACGTGTCTGCCCCCTGCTCCCGATTCTTGGTCTTTGCCGTCTTTCACACAGCTTCTCAATGCAAGACCAGGGGGCTCAGACTTCACCCTATAGCTTCTATGGCATTGACCAAGGGTCTAAAACTCACTATCAATAAAGGCCTTTGGAAAGTTGGCTTGAATTATGGTAATAAATGAAAATTGCTATTCAGCCACAGTATACAGCAGGCAACAGAGGATAGTTGGAATGAGTAAACAGAAGAGCCATGCCACTATTTAGCTTAAGTCGATCAATGTCCCACCCAGGACCTTTGCACTTGCTGTACCCTCTGCCTGGAATACTCTTTCTCTGCAATGCTGTTCAATAGAACTTTTTGCAACAGTGGGCATGTTTGTTTTGTAGCCACTACCCACTTGAAATGTGACTAGTGTGCCTAGAATAACTAAACATTTAATTTAATTTAATTTAATTTAATTTGAATTCGTATAAATTTAGATAGCTACATATGACTGCAGGCTACTCTATTGGAAAAGAACATTCTGGAAATCCATATTCCCTTTCTCTACTCAAGTTTTTTAACTGAAATGCCTCATTTCAGTGGTGTCTTCCATGACATGTGACTTAAAATTGTAGCCTTCCCCACCCACTCTTTTTTTTAAATATATTTTTTATTGAATTCAGAGAGAAAGGGAGAGGGGGAGAGAGATAGAAACATCAATGATGAGAGAGAATCATTGATTGGCTGCCTCCTGCATGCCCCCCAGTGATCCCCCACTGGGATCGAGCCTGAAACCCGGGCATGTGCCCTTGACCGGAATCGAACCCAGGACCCCTCAGTCCGCAGTACGACTCTATCCACTGAGCCAGACCAGCCAGGGCCCCCACCCACTCCTTTATTGTCCCCTTCCTGTTCCTCCACAGAGCTTATGGCCACACACCATTATATATCTTTTACTTGTTCATTTGTCCATTGTCTGCCTCTCCTCAGGGACCGATATTTTTTTCTTTTGTTCAGTATCTAGAACATATTAGTTTAGTAATTGAATTTCCACATATGAGAACCCAGTTTTTCAAAAGGACCCTAATCTGGATTTTGCAATGTTGAAAGTTTTTAAAAAAGTAAATATTATATATGCCAACATCACACAGATCAAACAAAACCACTGTAGTACTTGAGCCAATTTCTACTTAGGACATCATCAAAGCTAAATTTTATGGAAATACCTGTGTAAGAAAATACAAGTTTTATTGCCTATTTGCAGTGAAGGGATATTGGAGACCAGGAAGGTAACTCTGACAATTAACTAGCTACAAAGAGATGAAGGTCTGAATCAGGGGAGTCAATGGCAACAAGGGGAGGTTAGATGTTAGACTTTACAAAAGGAAGTTCCTTAGGCTTCTGACATGTGTGTTTGGAGGAGTAGAGAAGGATTTCAGGTGTTGCTGCAGATTTTATTTTACAAAGATGGCCAACACTGTATTCCTATCCCCAAGAGCTTCTCCAATATGATCTCGCCACTCACCCCCCTGAAGACACAAGGCTTATTTCTCCATCCCCTTGAACTTGGGCAGGCCCTGTGGCTACCTTGGCCAATGGAATACAGCAGAGGTAACGGTGCCAGTTCTGTAAGTAGTCCTTATTGTCCTGGTAGCTTCCACTTCCTGCTCTCTTGGAATGCTCACTCCTTGGAGGCTCCCACCCGGAACCCAGCTTCCTGCTGGGAGAAGCCCAAGACACATGGAAAGTTCATGCAAAGGTGCTCTGGCAGCTGAGCTTCCGTCCAACAACCAGCATCAACTGCTGACCATCTGTGCGCCACTCTAGGACACCGGTCCAGCCGAGCCTTCATATAGCTCCTGTGCCAACCAGCGTCTGACTGCAACCACGCACAGTTCAAGAACTCAGTGCAAGAACTGACAACTAGCAGGGTCCTATCAACTCACCAAACTATGAGGGAGAATATGGAACTGTTTTAAGGCAGTATGTATAGAGGTATTTGTTACACACCAGTAGAACACATGGTTCAGAAAGGCGTGAAGAATATAATCCCTTGTGAATAAAAAGGAAGGAAGTTTATATTCATTATTTGTATGCGGGTGAAGAAACTTGAAATTTCTTGCAAGTGGCTGGAATTGGCTACATGGGGAAAGGAAAGAGGAAATTTTTCATGTATAACATTTTTTAAAAAGCCATGAGACTGTGTTACCCATTTTAAAAATTCTATTTAAAAACTGGTTCCAGGTTTAGAGAAGTCATGGAAGTAGGGGAAGCTGTTCTGGGGGAGAGGGAAGTTAATTTTGCACAGCAGTTAAAGTGAGCAAACTAGAGGGCACCCAAGTGAAAATCTGACCAGCAAGAGCAGCTGCAGCTCAAGAGAAAGGACTAGAGATATAAATATGCCTGTGTCCCAAAATAGGATGGCAAAGGGTGAAGCCCGACCTTGTGCTCGGGGGTAGAGAAGGAGCAAAGACAGTCCACCCCTTCCCACGTTGGCCCTCGGAGGACATGCAGCAAACGACTTTCTGTTCCCAGTTGTCTGTGGAGTAGTGACTCTCATGGATTTTCCTCCTTTAATTTTTGTGGTCTCACGTGATTACCCTGAATATCAAAGAGAGCGCCTTTTGGCTGGGATTTCCCTTGTGTTTCCCCACTCCCTGAGTTCCTGCTTGTCTCCTAATAAATGTACAAAATGCTTGTCATGCTAATGAGTCTCCCAACACCTTGGTGAATCCTCCTTGGAGTCCATCCCTTCCCAACATCCTCTGGTTTTACGTTTTCCCCCTTTTAAGATGTTTGGCATTGCTTTACCAACTCTCAAAACTGGATAACCTAAGTGCAATTTATTTCCCTGTTCAAGCCTGCCAACACGTCAGTATGCAATGATCAAAGTGGATTGAATGTGACCTTCCCTAGGACTAAGGTTGAGCAGTGGGTGACCAGACGGCAGATAGAAACCCAGTACTGTCCATAATCCTCTACTGAGAATGCGAATGCCAGATAGAACTGTGTATGTGGCACTACTGCTATTTTTATGTTTTCTTGTGGAATGAATATGCAATTGGGAGAAATATAGAAAAATAATGAAACATGTTTCAAACCTAAAAATGTGAAGCCTTACTCATTTCATTTTCAAGAATCCTAAATAGAATGATCTGCCATCAAACTGTTCATGACAACCCTGTGTGATACTGCGCTGTTATTTTTGTAGTACATCACGTAGCAGGCGTCATGCAAATATTCCCCTTGGGATGATACATCTTCTTTACACTATTTGCATTGGTGGCTCCAGCCCGACACTGGCTGATAAGGATGGCTGCCATTCCTTGTAAATTTATCTTCTATTCATTACACTCACAATCTTGAGATAAAATCTGTCTGCTCATGCCTTTTCATATGTTATTTGTGGTTATTCTCCTGGAAATTTCCTTTAAAAAAAAAAGTCAGGTGTGAAAGTTTACCAGTTTAGGACACTTTTGCTAAAAATATATATATATCTATATTTGTGTTCAAATATCTAAGAAGACAGACAAAAGAGCAGTTAATAAGATAACTAACTTGACAGACAGCAAAAAAGCCAGGCTATCCTGTCCCATCCTCCCTGCTCTGTTCATGAAACTCTATTCATTCTGCTCTTCCCATTGGGTAAACCTTAGGGCTTACCAACAACTACCAATCTACTTTTACCTCCTCTCTTATCACAGTCTGTCTTACATTTGAATTAAATGTTTGCATGTAAGACGTATGGGAGTTTATAAATCCCTTGAAGGCAGAAATTTATCTTTGTGTTCCCCTGCAATGCAGAGCCTAGCACATAGTAGATGCTAAGTTAATAAATGCATGCGTGAGCGAATGCGGGATGAATGAACAAATAAATGAACAAAATTGTAATGAGCAGCTAACACTGCCATCCTTGTTGAGGAAAGCAGGACAGAGGTCTCAGCAGATGCACAGTCTCGAAGGTCACAGGAAAATACATTATCCCAAGGATGACAGGAGGCTATAAATGGACTCCAGATGGTGGCATGTTCAGATCAGCAGGAAAGGAAGATGAGTTTAGCATCAATATGTAGAGTGATTTAGAACAGGGAGATGCTGAAAGCTGGCAGCCAGCAAAGCAGGTTGTAGAATCCCAGGCATGAAGCATTAAGATGGTAATCCATAAAATCCGGTTAATGGAAACTTCTATGTTTTTCTTATACTATTTGCATCAGTGCACTCTGTGCACAGTCTCTGTGCTAATTAAGTGAGCTGATGTTTGTAAATGTTAAAGCACGGCCCCTATAGCACTGCCTTTCTGTGGGGGTGAGAGGGAAGGGACGGATAAAACGATGCCTTGGAGAAGGGTGTCGAAGATCATGCAACCAGAAGTGAGACCTTTAAGAAAATGCTTGCCTCTATTTGTGAATGTTAAACATTGACCCAAGCCAAGCACAGAATAAGCCACAAGAAAATCTGCCTTAGAGAGAGGGTTCGGGCAACAGTGTATGAACTCAAATTGGTTTTTTGATGATGCTGAAGAGGTTAGATTTGGAGCTAGAGAACACTCGAAGCAGGAGGTCTCCAGAGCTCTTAAGCATGAAGGCCTTTAGCGTGGAGAGGATGAGAGTCCTCAAGGGGCAGCAAAGTAGTTGTTTTCAAATATAAATAGGAGTGGGACTTGTCCTATACAGCGTTAAGGCCAAATTGGGAAACTATAGAGAAAAACGTTTCTCCTCAACATAATAAAGGCTTTCCTAGCCATTTAAAGTCCCCTGAACATAGGGGAGTCCTTGTCCTTGTGAAATGGGAGCTTAGACTAGACTTCATGGGATTTTGTTTCATCAAATGGATGATTGGACTCTGACCTGTAATGTTTCCTCCAACACAACATTCAGTTATTTCATCGGCCCTAGTCCATACTGAAGTGGGTAGAGGGCAGCAATTTCCAAAGTGTGGAGACCTCTGGGCATCCTCAAGACCCTTTCAAGGATTCCACGGGGTTAAAACTGCCCGGCCAGTGTGCTCAGTGGTTGAGTGTCAACCTATGAACCAGGAGGTCACGGTTCGATTCCCGGTCACATGCGATCCCCAGTGGGGGCTGTGTAGGAGGCAGTCAATCAATGATTCTCTCTCATCATTTATATTTCTGTCTCTCTCTCCCTCTCCCTTCCTCTCTGAAATCAATAAAAAATATTTTTAAAAAGATTAAAACTATTTTCTTAGTAATGCTAAAATGTAATCTGCCTTTTTTGTTCTCATTCCCCTGTGAGTATGCATCGGTGTTTTTCAGAGCCTACGGACATGTGATGCTACCGCAGACAGAACGCAGGGGCAGATAAGAGAAGCCAGCGGCTCCCAGAAAGCCAGACATTAAAGGAATTAACAAGAATGTAAAGCGGGCCGTTCTTCTCACTAAAGTTTGTTTTGTTTTGGGAAACAGTTATATTTCATAAAACGTATCATTTACATTAACATATAACTGATTTATTATTAAATTGATACATATTTTAAAATTTTTCTGTTTTAAATGTTAATATAGTTAGTCTCCATAGATATAATCCACATAAACAAAAGCACTCTGGGGTCCTCAATAATTTAAGAAGGTAAAAAGGTCCTAAGACCAAAAACCTTGAGAACTGCTATTACTGGGAGTGGTCAGAAAAACATTTCTGCTAAGAAGAAAAGAGGAAGAAGTGAACAGGCTAAGCAAGCCTTCTTACTTGCCCACTTCCCAGCTACTTTCATGGCGCTCATATCACATTTATCTTGACACACAGTCAGCCATGCCCCAGGTGGCTGCTCCGGGGACCCAGAGGTGAGACGGAAAGGCTCATGCTCTGGAAGCAGATGGGCCTCAGTTCCAGTCCAGCTTTGTCCACTGTCTAGTTATGTGGCCTTAGATTGATCACTTGGCCTTTCTGAGCTCCCACATTCTGCTCTGTGTAAATACTTCTGCTTCCAGCTTGTTGAGATTAGACAAGATTGATGTGAAGAATCTAATGGTGCCCCTTAACTTGTCCAAGCGGCCGGCGGGGCTGCTGTGAGGCCCTCCCCAGTGAGCTGCAGGGCAGCTGCTGACACGGCGAACCAGCTGTGGCTGGATCCGGTTCCCACCAGCTTTCCCCACATAGTCGCCTCTCCAGGCAAACGCCAAATCCTATAAAGGTTATACAGGTTATTCCTGAAGTACCCTTTTTACTGCCAACCATCAGAATATAACTTCATCATCCTTAATAAACTAAATACAGCTGTAGAGTAGTTAGAACAAACAGTGGGTCTGGGCCCACGGTTATTGATTTATTAGCTCTGTGACCTCAGCCACGCACTTCACCCCTTTGAGCCTGCTTCCCCGTCTATAAAACAGGGATAATAAAACCCATTCTGTCGGGTGCTTATAAAGGCTAGAGTAAATAATGCCTATAAAAACATCTGGCAAACTGTAAAAATATTATGTGTCTGTGCCATTAATAGATGATCTATTCTGTGTTCAAAACTGGTCTAACCTAAAAAATCCAACTGGAATATCTAATCAAAATTATCTCCACAAACACAAACATTCACACAGAGTACACATTTATTGGAAATTAACGTGAAACCCCCACATATTTTTACAAGCACACGCATTTCGTGAATGTGTTCTGGGCAATCCCCAAGATTTGTTTTCCTGTTCTGAAGCTTTATATCAAGCCCACATAAAGAGAAACACTAAGGCGTATCAATCTTCATTTCTAAATAAGCCTACTTCAAAGAGGTAATACTGATAAGAGCAGCAAGGAAGAGCTTTCTTAGGAAATGAAAATGTGACACTCGTCTGATTCTCTCCCTCTGACCCAGTCCCTTGGGAAGGGAAAGAGGACTCAAGGAAGAGACCCTTAGGGAGTGATCATTCATAGTTGCTATCGACAGATCTGCTAACTCAATCTTCTCTCTCTTATGCCCATTGATCTAGAAGTGGGAAAAGGTGGTAGTCATAGGGTTTCTGTTATTCCTGGTGTGATGTCAGGACCCGCACGGTCCAGGCTGACTCAGATCCCCAGGGGCTTTGGGACGAGGCTGGGGGCAGGTGGGGGGGGGGGGCAGGGGGGAAGGTATCTGTATATTTTTTACCCTTGACTCCTCTTTGTCTGTGACCTTCCTGAGGACCGATGCCTCTTCTGAATATGGAGTGAATTCCCCATTACTTCCAGTGTCGTTCCCTACATGGTGAACATCACATATCATCCCAGACCAAAACTGATATTGTTTCACTTTTCCGATGTGTAGGTTTAAAACATTCTCTTGATGCTGTTACAGTGGTCACAACAGAATTTCAGGTTTATTTACAAGGGAGACACGGAGGATCAATAGGCCTTAATGTTTTACAGTTTGTAAAGTTTACTAGTTTCCTCAAGGTATATGGACAAGGTGATTTTCAGGTCTCTACTTATGGTGCAGACAGTAGAAGAGATAAAATGAAGTCAAGAGTCCATGACATCTTAGGAGAGACTTAGAAGCATTGTGTATTTTATTTTTATTGTTTAAAGTATCACATCTGTCTCCTTTGTGCATTTTATTTTACTAGTAATAGCTCACTTCTTACCATCTTTCCTTATGGTTTCTAATCCAGGAATTCTAAACGAGCAGCAGGATGGTATGTTGGTCTCTGGGGCCAGACTGGCTGGGTTCAAATCCTCCCACTGCCTTTTACCTGTCCTGAGAAGTTACACAGACGATACCTTTGGCCTCAGTTCCCTTAACGGTAAAATGAGGATAATCACGGGAGCTGCCTCACAGTAGGTTATTGTGGGGAAAGAGCGAGATATCATGTGTCAGTGTGTCTACAGTGGTGCCGGCACAGCGGGGAATACAGGTGTGTTGGAGATTATTATCCTTTTCAATCTGGGGTCCAGCGGCTTTCGAAAGGCTAAGAACCAATTATATGAAACATGCCTGTGCACTTTTGATAAAAGAGACACAGGTTTGGCCTGGCCAGTGCGGCTCAGCTGCTTGAGTGTCATCCAGGAGGTTGAGGTTCGATTCTAGGTCAGGGCACATGCCTGGGTTTGGGGCTTAATCCCCAGTAGAGAGTGTGCAGGAGGCAGCAGATCAATGTTTCGCTCTCATCGATGTTTCTCTCTCTCTCCCTCCCTCTCCCTTCCTTTCTTTCTGAAATAATTAATTTTTAATGTAAAATAAAATAAAGTAAAGGGAGACACAGGCTTTACCAGATTTTCCAGGTAGGTAATCTAATACTGGAAACTTCTAAGACCTACAGCATTTGGGCAAGAGCCTAACTTCCTAATGCGAGCTGCACAGACAGAGCAAACACAAAGACGGATGTCCTAGTAAGCTGCCTGTTTACGTGGAGGTGTTAATCATGAAATTATACATTGCACTACAATGTAAAGGGCTGCTCCTTCTCTTACTGGACATCTAACCAGTACAAATGGATCTCCCCCGAGTCCTCCACCACCACAAGGTACAAATCTGAAAATGAACCACGTTGACAGGCCCCACTGGTGTACGTGAGGTAGACCAATAGCTGTTGGCAAAGAAAATTCTGGAGGAATCAGAGGGAGTCTGGGAAGGACAAAACCACTGGCAATCCAACACCCCTGTTTATGCTCAGATCCTAAAACTGCTGGGAGACATGGTAATTGTCACAGGATCAGAGAGGAGAGGGAAAATGCTGGCGGGGGCGGGGAGGGGGGAGGGGGGAGTGCAGAGAGCAGCATTTGTCTTTCTGAGGCAGCACAGACCCTCCGTGGGAAGGAGAAGACAGATGGGAGGACAGCGTTTTGCGGCTGTGTTTTCTGGAGCATCTACCAGAGAACGCTTGACTCCTTGCAGTCACTGTCGGATATGTGTTTAGAATAACTTTCCTCCATGACAACAGGTAATCCTCACAATGTTTCAGTCTCTAACAAGAGGGCAGAGGTGTTGCTTTTCTAGCATTTCTGCCTTTCGGTTTGCACATTAATAACCTCGAATCGCTGGGCAGGGCTCTAAATCATTGACGCTGCCTTGCTTGATATTTCCTTTATTATTGTTGCTTAAAAATGGTTAATTCTGTCTTCTCTCCAGACCGTTTTGACAACTTCCTGGAAAGGGCCTCGCTGCTTTAAGATTACACCTTTGGTTCCCATTAGATATTTCTGGAATCAAAGTAGAGACGCTGCTGATTTCACCTTAAGAAACATATCAACAATTGAAGTTCTTTTTTCCTTCCTGGTTTAATCATAGATCAAACAATCAGTATCTATAGGACGCCGATCCTGTGCACAGCACCATACTAGCTACATATAGACGGCAGCGGCCATTCCCTCGAGGGGGTCAGGAACTAATTGGAGAGTTAAAGCAGCCCCATTGGAAAAAGGAGAAGCTGTGTGACACCGGCCGTGCTCCGCTGCGGAGACCGGAAGATGAATGAGGAAGGGCTCATGTTCTCTGTGGCAGGGGAGTTCCTACAAGGAACTGTCTGGGGTAAGAGCTTAAAAGGCTTCCAGAACTTTCTTCAAAGGAGGCGGAGACAGATGGGAGTCGGCACAGTTAAGGAAGATGTGGTAACTAAGGTGCACATTGAAGGATGGGTAGGATGTAGACAGACAGGCAACGTGAAGGAAGACAATCAGGGAGGTGGGAACAGCCAGCTCCACATGACACTCAATGCTGGGGGCCGGCTCTCAGGTAGTAATTTACGTGAGCAATGCCCTTCAGCATCTGAAAGTATACAACCTGCACACGCATACCCACTGCCCCTGGAGATGGTCAGGATAGCAAGGGAATATCACATCTTCAGTCTCATAAAGTCACTTGCCATTATTAAAACATAAAAGTAAAAGATAAATTTTTAACATTTTAGGAAACAAATTCTGGGAAACCAAACAAAGGGTTTTGTGCTTCGCAGATCACTGCTAACCCCGTTTACATCAGGGCTAAACTAATACCCCAAGAGGCTGCTGGGAGAAATCATCTCGCAAAACATGTTTGAACTAAAGACAGGATTAAGGCCCTTGTCCTTTTGCCAAATGACCTACTTCAAAGGAGGCCCGTTTAAATGTAATGGGTGGATTTACATGCGTTAGCAGATTTGCCCAGAGCCTATCTGAAACCTTCCCTCCATATAACACTTTCATCAATTCAAAGAGGAGGCTGTTCTTCTTAATTAGATGGAAAACAATAGAATGCCGTGCACTGTCATTATTATTTCCCCACTAACTGAGCAGGTAAGCAAGTTGGCTCAGGTGCATGGAGTGAGTCAGCCACAGCTCTTCACACGGTGGTTCTGGCCTCAGCCCTGCGCTGGTTAAACACTCTGGTGGACCCTTGAACATTCAGGAAATTCCCTTAAGCCTGCGATACTTCGGTGCATGCACTCATATACCAGATTCATGAAAGACACAACAAAGAAACAGCTTCTGTAACAAAACTTCTCCGAAAGGGGCAAAGGTAAGTGGTGCCACCAGCAAACACCTGTGGAGGTTGACTGCCTGTCAGGTGAGGCTTGGCTAATGTGCTCATCTGGAGCCCGACCCCAAAGCCCTCCCCATCCCCAACTACGGGGCTCGGGGATACATACATGGTTTGCAGAGGCTCAGGGAGCCCAGGATGCTGAAAGCTACGGAATGAGGAGAGTCCTTAGCTTCGCTCTGAGCAGTCACTGAGAGACCTAAGCCGCTGCCACACACTCCATCCACCTGTAAGGAAAGGGGAACAGGTTAGGGCCCATGGTCCTTGGCGATGCTTCACTGCACATGGGAGTGGGAGGGGGGGGAGGGGCAGCTTGCATTGTCCCTAAGACACTTGCTTCCGTCGGGGACTCCTTTCCAGAATCACCTCACCCCCACCCCTAAGGACAAGCTAATTTTATGGCAGTTATTATAGCAGCCCCATAAGGAAATATTTGGCTCAGCCACAAGCCAACCTATTAACATGATACAATGCTGATGCAAACACATCTACCCAACATACAGATATAATGCAAGAACACAAGCTAATAAAAGCCTATATGCATTGAAAGGATTGGGCTTGCTTTCCTGTTTATGGAAGAAAAAATGCAGAGTGGACGATTGAGGCAAAGGCACGTACACAGGCTGACTATAGAGCGCCCTCCTGTAAGGAGAGGTTCCACGAGTCCCCCAGAGGACAGATGACGCATCCCAGAGAGAGCTCGATGCCAGTGTGTCCGCTCATTGCATTAGAACCCACAGCAGCACTTTAAGTATGGGTGTTCCCTGCACGTACACAGGGAGCCAGAAAGCAGGCTGTCTTAGTCCTGGATTCCCCGGATCACAGCCTGAAACGAGGCTTCCAGAGCCAGCAATAGGAGAGTGGAGATGGTCACCCCGGAGGAAGGGAGCCGAGGGGTGCGCATTACCAAGAGAGATTAGGGAAGCTTTGTCCTGCTGCAGAACTCTGGGAGGGAGAAGAAAATTATCGGAGTTATTCCATTAGAGGGCGAGAGCGCTGGGGGACTTGTACCCCAACTCCCCCCAGTCACTGGGCGCCAGCTCTGTTTCAGACCCCAGGCTAACCCTCCACACAGTGATGGGTGCTGCGGTTTAGAGTCTGGTTGGCGTGCGCACCTGTCACACAGGTCTTCCTCGGCAAACCCCTGGGTGTGAGGCCCGACGACAGCGCTTCCAGGCGAGCATGCCCTTTCCCAAAGTACGTGTTTCTCCCGAAGCTGCATGGCCCACGGAGGCAAAGTCTGAAGGAAGAAGCATGTGTTCATTTGCTAGAGCTGCTACAACCAAGAATCATAGGCCCTGGAGCAGCTGGGATTGTCACTTGGCTGAGTACATGGAGGTCCAGAGGACTGAAAGCGTCAGGGAGACCTGTGTTTTACTCTCGGCTCTACTTTCTCACTAGCCATGCGCTTTGCCTCTCCATCCCTCAGCTTCCTCGTCTGTTAAGTGGGAGAACAGTGCACTCCAATGTACAGCAAGTGCTCACTATGCGGGATTTGCCTGGCACAGCACCTGGCCCACAGAAAGCTCTCCATGAGGCCAGCTCCTGCCATTGCTCCCGCTGCACCGGGCTTCTGTCAGCGTGTGAGCTTGTCTGGATAGTTCCCTCCATTGGAGAGCAATGCCCGTGGAGCCACGGCCTGTCTGAGGCACAGGTCGGGTGGCTCGTTTTGCATTATGCCAAGCAGTTCTACAACCGCGACCACCTGGCCATTTCATGCATGTGTCACTGTTCGATAAAGGCAGGACAAGTGTAGACGAGCACTCCAGTGACAACGGGGTCCATGGTGTGTCTTTAGAAGACCAGGTACACTCATTTCTCTTAAAAAAACAACAACAAACGATATTCAACCTCTATTGCTCTAAGGATTTATACCACAACTACAATCAAGCCAGCAAACAAAACTATTCTAAGAGATGAGGTTGTAGACCTCAAAATGCCCCTCCATGATCACACTTCAGACAAGACAGAGGACAGGAAAAAGGTGTTGGTACTTCTAACATTTACATAAATGAATTATATATGTGTTCATAATTATTCCTCAGCTAATAATAACCTGCGTTCCCATTCCCCAAACAGACGGGGACTGATTGCATAAAGGGAGAGGGTGACAGGGGAGGGCTGCAGGGTTAATGCGCGAGGCGCTGTGAGTCTGCGCTGAGTAGGTGCTGCCTGGGGCGATGGGGGTCGCTCTGCCTGGAGAAGCTGCACAGCCACAGAGCGGCCGGGCTCAGGAGGCCCCTGCTGTATTTCCCAGCAGCACACAGGCTGGAAGCAGGGGCAGACCCTGCTGTTGGCTGTGTCCTGAGCATGTCACCTACCTACCTGAGCTCGGCTTCCCCATCTACACGAGGTATTCAGTTTACCCACATCTCATCTAGCAGTGACGTTCATATTGGGCACAGTCAACCATGCTGAGGGCGATTCCCCGTGATGCAGAGAGAAATCAACACGATGCACTTCCTCCATGAGCAGGTTTCAATGTCCCAATATTCTGGGTTTATAACGAGACACAGGAATAATAGGCCCATGGAGACCTGAATGATTCATTCCTCCCCCTCCTCCCCATCTGCTTGGAGAACCCCACCCCGCCGTACAGACCCTAGAGTGAAATCCTAATGGGTCCCCACAGACCAGCGTCTTAGCTAATGACTGTCCTCACCTCTCTTGACCCGTGGCCTCCTGGGCAATTCTGTGGGTGAGTTTATGACTTACATTAACTTACACAGGCTTTGCTAGTAAAAGGGTCCTTTTCCACCTCACAGCCTCTCCGCAGGAGAGTAACGCATAGGTGCTGTAGCAAGAACGTATGGAATCCTAAAAGGCAGGGGCGGGCTGCCCAGGGAAACCTGATGGGGAGCAAATGGATGGTGTGGATAAGCAGTGTTACAGGACTGGATTGAGATGTCAGCCGCATGGGGTACAGGCTGCCCTTCCCTGCCACGGGAAGTCGTCCCTCTGCTGGCAAACAGCCGGGGACTCAGCAGTGAGAGAGTCTGAGACGCTGGCAAGACAGGGCAGGTGCCTTGAGGGACAACAATTAGCAACTAGAAGCGAATGGACCAGAACCAGGTGACAGGCAGTCGGGAGCACTGGGTTTTGGTCGCCTTTCCCTGCTGGTATCCAAGCCTCCTGGCACTGACAGCATTGCCCTTGGATGCACAGTGCTTGATCGGCTATTCATCTAGCAATGACCATTTTGATGGCTGTATACTTTCGTCTTATGTTTCCTTCATACGAGCTGCAGGCATGCGGCTAGCTGCTGCTAGACAGCCTTCTGTCCAGCGTGGGGGCTCTTGGAGGGACGGTCCCCAGGACTTACGCCGGATGTCTGACGAAGGCAAAGAGGGAGCCCTCGACACACTTCTACTGGGAGATGCAAAATGTAAATTCATGCCACTTACTACAAACTCCGAGAAGCTCTTGAGCGTTGGCGTTTGCTTATGAAGCATGCTCTGGACTTGAGCAAATGGAACGTGCGGTGAACCCTGCCCCAGGTTATTTATCCCAGCAGCACAGGCTCGGTGCCTGAGCTTCACAGTCATGAAGGCCCCAGTGGACCCCGCTCTTTCGCTCTGAATGTAAATAAGCCTGGCGCCTTTGCATTCCTCCTCAGAGGTCAGACTTCTGAATGACAGAACCATCTCCGAGGCTCTGCCGGGAGCCCTCTGTCAGCGGGGAGGCCACGCCACTGAGGAGGTCCAGCTCCCTATGCCAGGGCTCAGCAAACCGCAGTCCCTGGGCCACGTGCAACCTGCCCTTGCTTTTTAAATAAAGTTTAACTGGAACACAGCCATGCGCATTCATTATGGATTGTCTGTGACTGCTTTCAACTACAGCAACAAAGCTGAGCAGTTGTGACAAAGACCATCTGGACTGTGAAGCCTGGAATACTTTCCACCTGGTCCTTGAAAGAGAAAGGTTGCTGACCCAGCCTGTGGCCCCTTCCCCAGACTTCCCTGGAGTACCTGGTGGAAGGCAGGATGGAGGGGAAGCATGACCTCTCTGTACCCTGTCCCCTCCCCGGGCCCAGGGACCTCTCTTCTTGAACCTTCCTCACTCCTGCAACAGGGATCGCAAACTTTTGTTCTTTTTTCTCCGACCATCGGGTGCACAGAGGTGAATGGTCCATAGCACGACATCCCTGGTGCAAGCAAGGACCTCGCATTTGCATTTGCATTTGCATTTGCATTTGCCTGGGATGGGTTATTTATCCCATGTCACTCTGCAGTGTGGCCATGCACGTATCCTTACAGACTGTGTAGTGTCGGTTGTGCGTTTGTGTTTTTGATGTACATAAGTGATACTGTGCTAAATCTCACTTCATTCTTTTTCACTGGAAGCCATTTTCATTCAACACCATGCCTTTAAGGTTCATCTATGATTCTTGTGTATGTCTAATTCATTGTTTCTAATTATGCCTCAAAGCTTTTAGAGGAAAAGGATAGTAGATTCTTCTCTCAAAAGGTGGGGACTGGTGTATAGGTTCTTTATAACACTTGTGACATAGTAGCTCCCCAGAGAAGATACGATTCTTTAAAAGGATTGCCACACGTAAAACACAATAGGGTTTACATAAATCAGGAGGGTCCCTGAATTCTTTATAAACCCTGGTGTCAAACTTAGTTATGAGGCAATATTTCTGATAAGCTTTCAGCATATTCTCTACTAACCACCCCAATATATTCCTATAAGCTCATCTGTAGCTGACCATTTCCAATCATGCATTGTCTGTATGGGGTTCTGAATGAAGGCAGCCAAGGTTTTGGGTTTCTCAGAAGATAGAAACTCAGGTAGGCCTATCCCTAACGAGGCGAGAAAGAGCCAGAATGGTGGTAGTCCCCGGACAGCTGCTGGATCAGCTCCCTACACCCCAACTGTTAGAAAGCCTAACGGGCCTATGTTCCCACTTCCACCCCCACATCATGTTCCCTGTCCGGAGGCTGTGTTTGGTTTATAAGCCTTCCCAATCCTTAGGCTCCCAGACCTCTCAGGAGCCGGAGGGTGGGTGAACAGGAAACCTCTGTCATTTGCCAGGTAAATAAATGGTGTTCAGTCAATGATTGTGTTAGACTCAAGGAAAGAGTACTCAACTTTGACCCATCATTATTCCCATAAAATACTGTAAATAGTGTCCTGGCCAAAGCTTTGAATCTCACCTATCATGAGAACTTGTACTTTTCATGTTGCTTTATATATTGTTAGAAAAACTGTCCTTTGACAGTTGACACCTTTTTAGCATGAGAGTAGGAGATAAAGGGGAGACTGAAACCAAGAATTTGTGTGTACATTTTCAGTAAGGGTTGAATTATCATAATGTTGATGTTATCAGGCTCCTAATAGAGATTCAGAAAGCTTTTGTGGAGTATGTAATGTACCATTAAAGTTACTACTATTTGCTCTGCACCCCCTAAATGTTAGGGCTCTCCTAATTTACATTTAGGCCAGTCTATTGGGAAGGGGCAGTGGGGAATGAAAGAGGAGCTGATTTGCTGCAGGGTGGAATGGCCCTTTTTACTGGCCCGGAGGCTTGTGGCTCCATGGATGATGGCAGCCAGGACTGTAGCACATGCTTCAGTGTGGAGTCAGCCAGCTCCCAAGTCACCCCTGTGGGGTCCAGACCAATGCCAATGGCAATTCTGCTCATTAAAGAAGGGCTCTTGCTCGTCCACAATTCATTGCTTTTGTACCCAATCAATACCTCCTGCAACTTAATTTCCTAAACTATAGTTCAGCTCATGGCTGCTTTTTTTATCTGAACAATGTTCCCCACCAAAAGCACACACACACACACACACACACACACACACACACACACACTCAAACTTATCAGAATAAGATAACGCAAGCCAATTCTCTTTCTATCTTGTTATGAATTGAACTGCTATCCACACACATCTCAGCATCGCAGACAGATAAGCAGTCTTTCCAATTTGCAATGAACAAAGATTAAGAAAACCTCAATGAAGTTTAATCTGGGGAGAGCTATGCTTCTAGTTTATAGCTAAAGAGACTGTACACTAACTAAGTTGAAGTACCCATCAGGATTAAAGCAAGAAATTCCATGACAGGAAAAGTCTGACATGCATCAATGAGAAAAGCATGAAACAGAACAAATTTCATTTTACAATATTTTTAGTTATAATAATAAATATCTTCACACAGAAGACTATTTTGTTAATTCTAATTAGGTATCTTTTTTTAAAAACTGGAACTACAGACTGCTTCAATGCCAGCGCAGAACCAAGCCCCTCAGCACTCAGCCTTTCTGCTCAGCAGTTGCCCTGCTAAGAAATCGTCCTCTTTCCTGCCTGCACCCCTAACACGAATTCCAGAGTTTAATCAACTTCTCCATTAGAGCCTAATCATGCATGTTCCACTATTTGTCGTCTTCCCACCCACATTCTAAAGTCACAAAATGTCAACTGTCATTTTAAAACAAACAAACAAACAACTTCTCATGTCAGCTGAGCCTAATGAACAGAAAAATGTTTGGAGCTCAGATGGTGAGCCCCAGGGAAGTGCCAGGTAGCATTTTCTCATGTGAAAACACTATGCACAAAATATGCTGGACTTTCAAGTTAACAGATACTGAGAATCTACAATTACCTCAAATGGACAATTTCCATTAACAAAACAAAAGTCCTAATTTATGAGTCATGAAGTTGAAACTATAAATATATGCATAAGCCCAATATTTTTCACATTTGCTTTTTAATATGGAAATAATAAACCACACTCCTTCCCTATTACTGAACACTCTTAGATTTTGAATGACAAAGGCTCTTAAAAATGTCAAGGCTACGTTATGTCTCAAAAGCATTGGCCTAGATTGGGAGACAATGAAACACTTGTTTGTGCCTGTTGACAACCCTTACAACCCTTAGGATATAAGCCACTGGGATGTTCTGTCCTGCTCCTCTCTCGCCCCTCATTCTGCCCTATTTCCTCCCAGTTCTATCATTTCCAATGTCTGTGCAGGAAAACTAAATGTGTGTCTGAAATTCACAAGCAACTAGTATGATGCTGGAGGGAGGTGGGAGGGAAAGGCTTCCCTAATATTGACAGCTACGAAGGAAATACTTCTGAACTCTGATCTGACCTTAACTGTTGAGGGTGCTCACCAGCAACTTCTACTAGGCACCCAGCTATCCCAGCTGTCCCAGCCATCGGAAGAATTCAGAAGCCATACTGAGTTTATAAGAATATTTCCTTTTAATAGTCCTTACTCAGATTATTTGCCAGCAAATATGGTGACGAAAAGGTTGTGGTTAGAAACCAGCTCCCCATCAGAATATTGTAATGGATTCAACTTCCCTTAGAAACCAACATATTTAATGCCATTAATATCTGCATGGGAAATTACTTTAAAAGTTGCTAGAATGTAAACTTCTAGAGAGCAGAGATTCTTATCTGTTGATTCACTAGCATATCCCAAGAGACCAGTTATAAACCCACCTGTGCCTTGATAGACAGCTGTTTTGCCTTTCCAGCCATCACAAGGCCATGCCATCAGCCCCGCCTCTCACCAGCAATGTACAGGGTCAATAGGTGGATAATTGTTGAAGGTGGATGATGGGTACCCTCTCTCTACTTTTGTATATATTTGAAATTTTCCCTAATAAAACGTTTATTAAAATAAAGATGCCAGACCCTGCCACTGACCATGTGAAGGAAGGGACTCATTTTTTTATATACCCCCCTTTTATTGGCATTGGGTAACTGATTTGGAATTTATGGGTAACTGTTATTAGATTTTTAAAATGTATACAACTAACTCTGCAATGACCAATGCTTAAGGCATTTTCTATGTCTGTGATATATAAACATAAATGATATTACAGGTCATTTTATATAGTCATTTTAAGTTATACCTCTTACTTGATGAGTATACAAAATAACATTTAGATAGCATTTAAAAACCTCCTATAATTACACTGAAAAAATTTTCCCAGTGTTACTGAAAATGGTTGCAAAATTTGCTTCCAGATACATAAAGTACTAGAAAAGTAGCCAAAAAAGAGACATGGACTCAGGATGCTGCCAGAGAAAGAATAGAACTTTAAATGTTAAACAGTTCTTTAAAAAGCTCTTCCCTGGAATGAAACCCATTTACTGAAATTGTTTCTCCCCCATCCTCCATCAGAGGTGCCCTCCCGCCGACTGCCTGATCACTCGGTGGGCCCAGTGCACCCGAGACAGCGGTTGCTGCTGCTGGAATGGACGCGTGGAGCTGCTGGGAACCACGGTGAGAGTGGAATGGGGACCGAGCACTTTGGGAAATTTTAAATTGGAAAAGAAACCAAGCAGAAGTGCTGAGTTGCCATCGTGAGGGCAAGTCTATTGCCCTTCCTCCCTCTGTAGGCACCAGGAAATGTACTTGATGATTGAGGCCAAAATTGGCCTATTTGCTTTGCTTCTTTGGTGTAAAATGAGATCAAGGATTGGCCTGTGGTGGGCATCATGTTCCTCTCTGCACACGTTCTTTTCTGTTACAAATGGCTGTGTAGGTCATGCAGGGGGTAATGGGCCAGAGTTCATCTTCCCATCATCACTTTGAAAAGTGTAATCAGGACATTTCCTTCCAAGCCATCCCTCTAAGTTTGGCTGTACCAATTCATGTGCTCAAAGGAATACCAGCAAGGGGGCCAATGTACAGTATGGGGTAAAGCGAACTCCCTGGTCCAACCAGTTCAGCCTGGATCCTTGAGACCCTGGCCAGCTTGGACCACTATGCAGAAGCCACTCAGAGCTTTCTTAAATTTAGGGAAATGTCCTGCATATTTCATGGTGAGAACCTATCTTTGGTTTGGGGACCAGGCCCATTGCTACCCAAGTCCAGGTTTCAGTTAGTTTCCCCAATTTTAGCAAGAGGCATTTAATGCGAAAACTTCCATGCAGTCAACACTAGAGCCTGCTTTTCGAAACCTTAATAATACAAAATTAAATTAAATGAGAGAATGTATGTAAAGCCCATAACACAGTGCCCAGCGCATGGCTAAAGTCACTAAATGTTAGTTCTTATTGATGACTATCCTTGACATGAACCTGGCAAACTTTGTTCTAAATTATTGATTCATTCATTTAGCAAACAATTATTGAGTACCTACTATGTGTCAAACACTGTTGTTGGCCAACATGGGTGTAGCTGTGGATAAGCCAGGACAGGTCCTTGCTCTCATCAAATGTACATACTTTGGGAAGGAAGACTGACAGCAAATAGTTAAACTAAATAATTTAATTTAATAGTTGCCACGAATAAAATAAAACAAGACAATGGGATAGAGAGTGACTGAAGGGAATGGAATGAGGAGGAAATTGGACTCTAGATTGAGTGGCCACAGAAAGCTTCTCCAAGGATTAGGCTTGGATGATGAGATGGAGTCTGCCCTGTGAAGATTCAGAAGTCCAGCATCCCAGGCAGAGGGAGCAGCAAGACAAAGGCCCTGAGGTAGACCCCCACCTCAACACTACACTGCATTCCTTATGTAGTGGATGCAAAACTACATTCCTCTTTGCTGTCACATTAACAGCTTCCATTTTCAAGGCTTCTGAGTACTCAGTTAGAATAAACTGTCACCAGGAAAGTTGTAGTACTTTGGTGAGAACAAACCATTTATACAAATAGTGTAGAAATTCTAGTTTAACCAATCATGAGAGCTGACTTCTTTTTTTAAAAGATTTTCGAGAGAGAGAGAGAGAGAGAGAGAGAGAGAGAGAGAGATGAGAGAGAAACACTGATGGGCTGTCTCCTGCACACCGAGGATCAAACTTGCAACTTGGGCATGTGTCCTGATTAGGAGATGAACCAGCAACCTTTCGGTGCAGAGGATGACACTCAACCAACTGAACCATGCGGGCCAAGGCGAGAACGGACTTCTTGAATCAGCATTGCTTGATATCACTATTGCATATTTCATTGTGAGAACCTTTTGATTTGGGGACCAGGCCCATTGCTACTCAAATTCACAGATGTGAGAACCAGATTAGGAGCTGGGATGACTCCTGTTCTGCCAGTTACCTGCTTTCAGCTCCTGAACAGGTGATTGAGACTTCCTGGGATTCAGTTTGCTAACCTATGAAACAAGAGGGATGGGTTAGGCCAGTGCATCTAAAAGTTTAATGTGCCTTCCAGTCCCCCTGAGGATTTTGTTACAAGCAGACTCTGATTCTGTAGGTTGGGGTGGGGTCTGAGCTTCTGCATTCTAACCAGCTCTCATGTGATGCTGAGGCTGTCAGTCCTCGGATCACACTCTTGAGTAGCAGAAGTTTAAATTGTCTCTAAAGTGACTTGCAGCTCTAAATCTGTGTCTCTGTCTAGTCTTAGTATGACTTGAACTTCAAGTCCTTGATATAATTTCAATCACCTAAAGATCTGTGATAACCAAGATACAGGTGACCTTCCTGCAATACCCAACCTGTGCTTCCGTCTGGTTGTCCAGCCCTTGCAAAACAAGGCCACTGACTCACACCAGCTACCTCCTACAGCAACTCCTATGCATTTCAGGGCAGAGACCAGTGAAACTCCTTATCACTTATCAAATCCACCATGACCAAGTGAGGAAGCTTTGATTTCATAAGTGTGCCAACACTCGGGCTGGAATGCATGGTTAGTTTAAGCAACAATTATGGAGCATAATATTTTAATTTACATCACTTAACTAATGAATGCAATCTTTGGATAAAATGTTGTTTTTAAATCATGCAAAATTCCATATAGTTCTGGAAGATCAGTGAAGGATGTTATTGCTAATTTTACTTTAATTACCTCTGCTGGGTTTCACCTTAAGGGGGTTGTTAAACAGGTAAAAACCCTATTTTCTTGCAATTCAAAAACCCCTCAACTCTTCTCAGCAAGATCGGTTGCCACCTTGGCTTTTTATCTCTGAAAGAAGGGGTTGAGGTGGGCTGTCAGAAGATCAATCGGGCAATGTGAGGGGAAGCATGAAGTCAATGTAACCCGCAGAAACTCCGTTTCTTCATCATGACCCTTTCTCCTTCCTGTCCGCCAACTCCCTTCCTTAATCATTAAGCCCTTAGGACATCAGATTCTGGTCAGCATCAAACTGTCTTAAGAACAAAGCTTCAGGTCTGTTGAGCACAGAAACAGTTTTGGTCAAACTGAAGATAACATTTTGACCTCAGTTGTGTTTCAGCCCCAGGCCCACAAAAGCAGAATGGCCCTAACGACCACATCCTCATGAAACCAGACAAACAACTCTGTGGTCAACATCAGGTCCTGATACAATGATCAATTATTGCCTACCCTGGCCCCAGCCAATCATCAGAGCCCACAACTCCAACTCCCTTAATCACCATGATTCATATCTTTTCACATGTATAATTGGCCCCCATGTGGGCCTTTGAGGAGCCAGGTTTTGAAGCACAAACTTACCTGTGTCTCTGGGCTTGACACTATTTCCTTAACTAATAAACCTCTACTTTCTTTGCTACAAACTCCTGATCATGTTTTACTGGGCTTTGATGCACGCCGGCAAATAGGCCCCTTTAGTCCAGGAACGTCAGGAAATTACTAGCTCTTGTTGAAGACACTGCTCCACTATTTAAAGTAGGGAAGACAGGGGACATGATGGGACATGCTAGAATGGTGATAATGATGGCTCACATTTGAATGTCACTTCAAAGTTTTCAAAGTATTTTCAGGAGGTGACTGTGGTTATCACCATTTCATGACCAGAGAGACCAAAGGCTAAGAGAGCTACAAACTGATACCTGGTGGAACCAAATCTAAACTCAGATCTTCCATCTAGTATAATTCTCATGGGGACAATGCTCCAATTACAGAGCATTAACCTAGGCTTTGCAAACTTTCCCAAAGTCACAGAGCACGGCGCATAGAGAAAAAACAAGAATCTGTCCAATTCTGTGGACTCTTCAGATTGACATTCTCCACTGCCAAGCTCAGGACTTGTGATTATGTTTGTTGCCTTATCAGGACCATAAAGATCTATATTTCCCATCAGATGTGCTCTCCTGTAGAGAGTTCCCTGAGGATAGATTGAGCCTAGCCACGATGTCAATAAATGACATAATGGAATTAATGGCATTTCATTCATCTTTCAATGTTTCTTCTCCCAGATGTCAGTCCAAGGGATCATAGTGTCATGGAGCATCCATCAAAGGAGAAGTAAATGAAACATGACTTATCCTCCCGAATCCTTCTCAGGCCATTCAGGAAACCCCCTGGTGTAAGCTGGCCATTACAGAAAAGATACTATAAACACTGGTTGGTTGGTTTCTGCATTTTCAACTGGCTTTTATATATTTATATTTGCCATGAAGGAATATACACGACCTGAAGTGGGTGAACATACATTTCCAAACACATGATATTGCCAAACATGACTCACAGAGAAGCCAATTCTTTAGAAACACTATTCACTGTAGGAAACAAATGGCAAATGACATTAACGTGCCTCTGGGCTAAGAATTAAAATCAGTTCAGGGAAGCACAAGAAAGAGAGGTATTTATGTAACTGTGATTTCTACCTATTGTGGGCTTCTTATTCTGTTCACAGGAGTCACAACAAATATTTAGAAATGATTATGATACATACATAGGCAACAATATTAATAGACAGCAATGCCTAGGTTTGCACTGCTTTTATTGACTTCCAAGACCCAGAAGGCACTTGTAACTTACAATTATATCCATGGGTGGGAGTCTCTAATAGCACTACAATACCCAACATTTTAAAAATTAATTTCAGCCCTGGCCAGTGTGGCTCAGTTGGTTGGAGCATCATCCCGGGCACTGGTAGGAGACACCGATTGATGTATCTCCTCTCTCTCTCTCTCTCTCTCTCTCTCTCTCTCTCTGTCTCCCTTTCTCTCTCTCTCAAATCAATTTTAAAATTTTAATTTCAACCAAATGAACCAGCCAACTCACATGCCAATATCCAGCACAATGTAGGGTTGAATATCCCAGTTCCAGATACAATGGAAAGCCAAATGTCAATAGAAACATCCTGGATTTATTTCCTTATTTATATTTTCTTCTCATTTCTTGTCCTTTGTTCTCAGAAAGAAAACACTGGCTTTTACGATGGGCATGCTAAACTAAACTGAGGCCCTGGCTGAATCACACCGGCTACCCACCTATCAGTTCTCCCGTCCCGTCCGGAGGATGGGGCCTTAGCTGAGGAAACCAGTGACTATGTAGAGCTTCCCAATGGTGGTGGGATTCTCCAAGGACCTTTAGTCTCAGGCTGCCTGTGGGTGGACCCTGCCCCACCTGCACTCGAGAAGCAGCAGTGGAAGGCAGCTTCCGAAGGAGTGGTGGGAGCTGACGTCTCTCATCCTTTGCTCATTCAGAACCTGAAGGTGATGACCTGGCATGTTTCTACTGAGACCCCACCTGGAGTTTAGGACCACTTCCTACCCTATTTTGTTAGAGAATAGGTGTGTAGGGACTGGGCAGGGTGGGGGTTGGGACCAGCTGTAAGGCAAAGGTGTGGGGAATGTCCTGGCAAGGTAGAAAACTTGAGAAAAAGGCAGAGAACACACCATTTGGACCAGGTCCCCTGTTTCCTTAACCCCATAGCTTTCTTCTCACTCTCTCAAAGGACACTGATTACTTGTTAGGAGCTGATAGAGGATCTGGGTCCCCATAGCTGTCCACTCTCCACATGGCACTAGGCATGGACTGCCACAGCAGTCAAAGTTCCCGAGGAAAGGAATCCTGGCACCAGGGGAACCTTCTCCTGCCGAGAGGCCCTGGATCCCTTCCCTACCTGCCCACTCTGGCTCCACCCCTTTAGATCTGGTTCTGATCAGAAAGACACTTTCCCAGAGAAGGAGTGGCATGAGAGACTGATGCTCATTTTCAAGAATCTTGGCCTCCCTCCCTTGGTTATAACAGTGAACAAAGGACTATCTTACACCAGGTATCCCCTCTAAGGCCTGGTCTGTGCTGTAGAGAATGGATCGAGCTTGAAGAGAAGGGCTTCTTTCTGACATAATAGCTCTCCCCTGGGCACCACCACCAACGTTCAGCACTCTCCCTAGAAGCCCCAGCAAGAAGAGAAAGGTGGCTGGAAGTGTCTGTAGTCAGCCTTTCAGAATGGAAGCAACTGTGAAGAATTTCTGCTGCAGTTCTTCACCTTGCAGCAGGCTGCCAACTCTTGGAAATGGAACCCACCATCGAGTGCCAATCAGAGACATGACTTTTGGTCCAGAAAGAGCTGAGGACCCATTAGAGTTCCTTTGGGTGTCCTTGGCCTTACACCCTATTTTCACTTCCTCCCCTGGCTTATCTTGGGTAACCTAGAAAGGAGCTGGGAGATGTAAACAATATCTCTAATTGTGGAGATGTGGGACCCAATCAACAAGGAGGGGTGTGATTAATTCTAGGCTGACTCAGATGTGACAGGCGAGAACAGCACAGAGAGCAGACATCCACAAGGATTTGGGCAACTCATTAGGGAGGAATTTTAGCAACAGAAGAGGGAGAAGCTGTGATAAAGACTGGTACCAGGGAACAAGAATCATCCTCCACTCCCTCACCAAACCAGCCTTTCACTCCACGTGGCTGTGTCTGGAGATACACAGTGAGATAGAGCCAAATCCTGGGTGGCACAAACAGTGTGCAATAGGGTTCTTCCTATGTTTGAAAAAGGAGGGACTCGATGTCATTGCCAACAAAGTTTCATTTCAATAAAAATTAATTGAGTGCCTATGAAATCCCAGCACTGTGATCAGAGATAAGGCAGAAATGAGAGCGAAACAATCTCTATTTCCAGCCTAGGAACAGAGCTTTAGAAGATGTAGCCCCAGAACCTGTATTAGGTTCTAACAAGCAATCCATGTTCAATCACAAAACGCGGAGAGAAAAGCAGTGGTGGGAGCTGCAGAACACGGAGCCTGCTCAGCTGCAGGCCAGAGGCCTTCTCAAGTGGGACCCATCCCAACCCTAACTGAGGGTCGCCTGGGGCCCAGGGCGCTGAGACTGCACTAAGGTTATTCTATTTGTCCGTTACAAGTAGGCACTTGGCATACATCGGTGAACAAAACAGTGATCCAAACAGGCAAAATGTCTGCCTTGTGAGGTTTATGTTCTTGGGGAATAAACTGTTCATAAATAATAGTCATAAGACTAAGTAAGTTATGTGGCATGTTAGAAGATGCAGGTATGGAAATAAAGGAAGTAGAGACAGGGGATCAGAGACAGCAGTTTAAAAATAGAACTTCCTGGGGCAGTTCTCTTTGAGAAGGTGACATCTGAGCAAGGACTTGAGGACAGGAGGGATCATCGAGGAGCAGGTGTTGGGGCTCCTGAGAGTAAACCCTGGGACCCTCTTCGAGTGAGTCAGTCAGGCCAGCAAGGGCCTCCTCCTCTGCAAAGTGAGGGCCCGGAGATCAGGCTCATGTTTCCTTTCAGGGCCTGGTGCTTAGTAAACGTTCAATTAAAACCCAGTGACGAGGCACATCCTGGAACAACTATCTAAGCCTATTCTGGTTAGGCCCTTCCTTGGGCTGGACAAGCCTGTGGTAAAACTCTGAATACAGACAAGTTGATGGTGTACCATTATAACAAGAGAGGATATTGAACACGACCTTAAAAACCATGTCCTAGCTTCACACTCTTAGATTATAGTCCCTGGAGAATTACTCCAAGGGGATGATGTACTGCAAATCTAATCGACTAAGAGCCACATGGTAAACAGCTCTCTGTCCTGCCTGGGTTGTTAAGTCATCCGGCCAGAAGTACAGGTCTCTCACCCTAATAACCAGTGTAGCCATCTGTGGCTCCTCCCTGAACCAGACCCATTTTAGAGGCCCTCTCTGCCTCCCTGTGTCCCAGACCTTCAGCGGCTGGCTCTGTGAGCGCAGTGGGCAGGTCAGCCTGGCCACCGGGGGCCTGTCCTGGAGCTGGATGCCCGAGTCTCTGCCTCTCTGGATTCCATGAAGCCCTGGCCATGACACGAGATTGGTATCACCCCCTGGCCAGGTGTTGCAAAGGGAAGTTCAGGGGACCAAGGGACTGAGCAGATAATTATACACTCTCTTCCTCCCTCTCACGGCCTGTTCCAAGAACAGAGAACACACAGCAGGAACAGGCGACAAGTAAGAATTATGATTGTTCCCCTGGACACATGCCCCCAAATGCATTTTATTTTATTTTTAAATATATTTCTATTGATTTCAGAGAGGAAGGGAGAGGGAGGGAGAGATAGAAACATCAATGATGAGAGAGAATCGTTGATTGGTTGCCTCCTACATGCCTTCCACTGGGGACTGAGCCCGCAACCCGGGCATGTGCCCTGACCAGGAATTGAACCGTGACTTCCTGGTTCATAGGTCAACACTCAACCACTGAGTCACACTGGTTGGGCTCCTCAAATGCATCTTAGATGTCTTTGTTCTACATACAAGACACAGCCATAAAAATCCAAGGCTAAGTCCCACACACAAGACTCAATGCTTCAACTTTTGCAAAACACTAGGGACTCAGGTTCCTCCCAGTAAAAAAAGGCCATATGATTTTTTTCATTCCTGGAGTCTGTTTTAAAATTCACACTTCCCCCAAGCCCCCACTTCCCTCTCCCTGTAGGGAATGAACAATGCATGATACTACTCTAGGTTAGAGACACTATCTGACAGAGAGATACACCATTAAGACACGAGTGTGTGCACGTCTGTTCATTTTCTGACTCGCAGAAGCCCACTAATGCTTTTAAGCTCTGCTTTGAAATTTTTTTAACTCAGATAATTTTCCAGGATTTTATTCGGCTGAATTCATCAAATGCACATTGTTTTTTTTTCATGGGGGATCAGCAAAGGCAATTTTCCGAACGACTCTGGAGGGATTATTTCTCTGATGTGTGTCTTCCCGGGACCTGTTTGCCTCCTTACCAGCTGAATCTTACATCCTTCGTCCTGTGAGAGGCTGGCGAGAGTGAATAACTCGTCTTTTTCACAACCAAATAATAGGAAATCTGCTCCCCACAGCATGTTCCCTTTACTCGGGGTCATGTGTGTAAATGGGACCTGGCGTGATTTTCCGTGACGTCTGATGCCTTAGGGCTTCCCAGGGCTCCTGAGAATCTGGCCTGCGCTCAATAAATAGTCTTCGTCCAGCAGAAGAGGAGGAAATAGCTCTCTGCTCCAAGAGCGGGGACTTTTGCAGGCCCCTGGGGGCTGATTATGAAGTTCTGTTACAGGAGCGCTGCCTCCCAGGCCTCCTGCTTGGCGAGCTGGTTTATGGAGAGGACCTAACAGTAAAGGCAGAGTGGAGAGGCTCTCGGAAAGTCATTCTGTGCTCGCTTTTAGCACACAATTCCATGGACACTCCCCCCTCAACCGTGGTTTAGGGTTAACTCCTTTGCACTAAGAATACGTTTTCAACTCCCTAGAGTGGCATCCGAGACCCTTTGCAGAATACCTGCAAACCATCCCTCCACCTTTCATTCTCTCCCCTGAGCCACACTCCTCCGTAAGCAGTAGCCTACCCGAGAGCAGACTCCACACCCACCATCTTCCACTTCCATTTGCTCACCTCCAGCCCCTTCCTTATGGAGAGCCCACTACCAGGAAGCATCGCTCTCCCCTTCTGAAACAGACCCACTTTTCCGGGCCCCAGTTAAATGGCACCTCCTCCAGGAAACTTTCTCAGATACCCCTTCCCAAGGGGAATTCATTTTCTCCTCCTCTCCCTCCAGCCTCTATGCCTCTATTTTATGGGGACTTATTAGAAATATGGGCAAAGGAGAGCTGTGCAGTAGATGTTTCGGGCAATTAGGAGAAACTGGGGCAAATCACATATGGGCATTTTGAATTTCACTCCCCTTTTTATTATGAGGGAAGAGTGCTGCTTGTGGCACTGAAACTTGATGGAAGTCAATCAGGAAAGGCTGGTGGCTTTGAAGAAGCAAAGTGTTCCAGAATATTCCAGCATAGTTAGGGTTGAGGTCTCCATGACAGCCAGGGAATGGGACCAAGGTTTCAAAATCCACAGTGTAGAATGAGAGCTGTGATTTGGCCTGCATTTATGCTGGTGGTGATGTTTAATGAATAGCTGTAGGGAGAAATTGCCTTACATCGGAAGTGCTATCCAAAATTCCCTGTGTCTTTGAGGGCAAGAGTTAACAGGGCTAGAGCACCTATCACAGACAGCATGATGGCTCTTGTCTTTGCATCTGTCTCAGTCACTTGGCTTTGAGCATCTTGAGGGCAGGGATCAAGCCTGACTCATCTTGACATCTCCCACTCGATAAATAATGGTTATAGAATTGAATTGAACTGAATTAAATTGAATGAGCCCTGGTAAAGGTTTCTATCCTAATGGTTTCTTAATAGCATCCATAAGAAAATTGGACTCAATTTTACATAACTTTAAAAACTCCTATTAAGCCTAAACCAGCTTCCAGGAGGAAAATGCTTCTGTCAATAGGTGTGGAAATATGAAGCCACCCAGTAGAAAGGGCCATCATCTGAAACATTAAGCCCCAAACAATTCAGTCTAGCTGAATTTTCTCTGTACTCCTTGCTTTGGAACGTAGAATCTTTTCAAATGTTAAAACAATTCAGATACAGAGAATTCACGTCCATTTTATAATAGGCTGAAAATAAAAGTGTGCACAAAAAAAGAAAATAAAAATATTCATGCCACCCAAAGATAAATGCTTTGTTGGCATTTTGGTGTGTGAGTTTCCAACCCTTCCCCTAGTGCCTCTGGACCCCGCCTAGGACCCAACCCCTAAAGGTGTCCAGAGTCCTACTCGGAGACTATGGCTGCCATCCTGGTATCCTTTTCTTTCTGATTGGCTATTGTCAGAGTGCTACCTTAGGTATCACCCTATTTTCCCTTCTGGGTTCTCCCCCGCTCATTTTAGGGTCTCACACTTTATGCTTTCCCTATTTGTGAAAACCTGCTCTTAGTAAAAGCTCCAAGTTACACACCCTATAACTGACAGATAAGTCTTTGTGTGCTGCCGATTCCAGCACTATTTGCATTTAATTAGATGTGAAAGCCTTAAAGGACTGCACCCCCACTTTTAAGCTGCAGAGCCCTCATAAAACACTTCTTTAACATCATCTCTGGGGGTATATTCAGGTGTTGGCACCCATCAGCACCCGCTTTGTGCTTTCCTTTATTATTTATATTTTATTTTTTAAAAAATATATTTTATTGATATTTTACAGAGAGGAAGGGAGAGGGATAGAGAGTTAGAAATATCGATGAGAGAGAAACATTAATCAGCTGCCTCCTGCACACACCCCACTGGGGATGTGCCCGCAACCAAGGTACATGCCCTTGACTGGAATCGAACCTGGGACCCTTTAGTCCGCAGGCAGACGCTCTATCCACTGAGCCAAATGGGTCAGGGCATATTTATATTTTCTTGTAGAGTAAATATAAATAAGTAAATATAAATGTATTACAGTTATTATTCTCTGATATTAAGGACCTACTTATTCTTTTCTTTTTTCTTAAGAAACTCCGATAGATTCACAATCGCGAATACAAAATTAGGTACAAAAAAATATCGACTTAGAAGAAAGCCATGAAGTAAGGTGCTCTGAAGTTTAATTGTCAGGACCTTGACAGTAAACTTACTTCTGATTTTTTCATTGATCCTTACCATCCAGTAAAATTGGCAAGGTATGTGCCATTAGCCCCACTTTACAGATAAGAAAACAGGCCCAGAGAAGTCACAGAGTCAACAAATAGAACCACGTAGTGATGAACACTAGGGGTACCCACCCTCATGAACTAAAGGCAAGAAGAGTTCAATGATGTGATATTAAAAAACAAAATATTTGCAGGTGAGATCCAAACCCTGATCTCCTGACTCTATGCCTGCTGTTCTTTCTAATACTTCTGCCATCTCACTAAACTGAGGCCATAACTCACACCTGCCAAATCTGTGCCCAATGCTTTTCTACCCAGACCCAATGTGGATTGACCCCTAAAAAAGGCACTATTATTACAGATTTGACCTTTTCATTAAGTACAAACATGGTGAAAAACAAAAGTAGGAGTGTCATCTTAATAGGCAAGGAGTCTTGGGAGAAATGTGGTTGTGTCATTTCACATGATCGGGGTGCCCAGGAAATTTGGCAAATTTGTACAAAGTAAGTTACATGGTAAGTAGAGAACTCACCTTTACAAGGAACTCTATAATAAAACATTCTGTTAAAAATGTAAAAGAATTTTTGTCAGTCAAAGAATAACATCCTAATTTCCCTTTCGACAGTGTGAGCATTCTTCGGGGAGAGCGCACTTGGGCACCCTGGGAAACACGTCGGATCTGGACAGGCCTGTGAGGTGGGCAGAGAGAGAAACTGAGCTGTGGCTTAGATTCATTCAACAATAAGAACAGGCTGTCGAAATCTATGTCAATCTTGCTAGTTTTGCTTTCCTCTCAACCAGGTGAGTGATGTCAATGGGGTTTCCTGTCCTATTTTTCAGACAATTACGCTGCCTATTGTCTTAGAAACTGTGCTAGATTGCCTGCAGTCATGGCCCATTGCCCTCGCCTCTTTGGATCTGCACCTTTGATGCATTACTTTATGCTTCTGTCATTAGGAGGTGGAATCGATTTCCCCGTTTCTTGAAAATGGGCTCATCTTATGACTTGCTTAGCAATGGAAGTGACCAAGTGCTAATTTTGAGCCTAGGCCTCGGGAGGCCTTTCGTGCTTCCATCTACAATCTTGGCCTTCTGGGAGTGCAGTGCAAACAATCCTAGGCTGGCTTGCTGGAGAATGACAGCCATGAGATCCAGTACCCCTTCCCCACCCACGGCCTGAGCTGACAGCCATCCACCACCAGACATGTGAGTAAGGCCATGCTAGAACAGTCAACTCCTGACACACCAGCTGATGCAGACAGGGAACAAGTCCAGTCTGTATCTTTTGAGACTGGTCTAGACAAAAAGAACCATCCCGGTGATCCACAGACTCCTGAGCTAAATAAATAACTGTTATAGTAAGGCATTAAGTTAGAGTGGTTTGTTTTTGCAACTAATTGATACAGGAAATTGTAATACATTCCTAAAAAGAATTGCCTACATTGAGAGCATTTTATGCTTCAATAGTGACTAAAATTTTAGCGTTGGTGGTTGACATACCATATTCATTGGCTTTAACGTCTTTGAGAGACTGCTAAAATAATCCCAGCTTAAATAAGTCCACACTGTGAAGATATTCACATGGAATCACTGATGTGTTGGGCAAGAATGTTTTTCTGACAGTCACTAAAAAGCAGCAAAAGTAGAGTATTCAGAACAAAGAACTATTTTTGAGGAATAGATATGACCTCACACTCACTCAAAAATACTATGATTTTTCTTCTGACAACAACATTAAACAATTAAGACTTTCTAGAGAGGCTATAATTATTCAAGGAATAGGAGTCAAGCAGGTTGGCCACCTATTTTTGCCAATAAAGTTTTATTGGAACATAATCATGCTCATTAATTTACATATTATATGTGGCTGCTTTTGTACAACTGCAGAGATGAATAGTTGCAAGAGACCCTATAGCTCACAAAAGCTAAAATATTTACTATATGACCTTAACAAAACGTTTTCCAATCCCTATAGTACAGCACAAATATTTTTAAAGTAGATTCATTAAAGTGGCCATTATTAATCACTCCAAATTTACAAGCTCTAGACCAAATCTAACCAATCACATTGCAAGGAAGAGAGTAAGAAAGGGAAGAAGGGGTATGAAGGTTTTGTCACGCACGCACACAAAATATAGGACTGCAACTCATGTAGGTTGCATGCATTTCCCCCAACTAAGTCACAGTTAAATTATAGAAATAGGTGCACCATCGCCATAAAGGATTTATAAAGTCAAGCTCCAGTGAGCTTTGCCCATCTGTTGTTTTTGTAGCCCATTCATTAATTATGTCCCTTAGGAATCACCAGATTCCCTTGCCAGACCCCATAGTCATGTGTCAGGGATATCAGAGCTCACAGCCAGGGAAGGTAGACAGCTGAGCTTGACATTCACTCCCTAAGCTTTGGTTTCCTTGTTTATAAAATGACCACCCGGTGGTCCCTGGGGTCCCTCCCCGTGGGGCACCGTGATTCTGAGCTGATGCTCGTGGTTGTGGTGCTGCTAACGTGGCAGCAGCTGTGGCAACTAGTGGTACAGCTCCACCAGAGCACAGCCGCTCACCGCACAGGCTCCCTGGATCCTGCAGACCTGCTGACCCAGCTCCGGTCTTCAGAGGGAGGCCCCAACCTCACGTTGATGAAGGAACGAGGTCCCTAATGGTGCCTCACTCAGTGAGGCCACAGGTGGGCAGATGGCAAAATGGTGATGCCACCAGTTTGTCTCCAAAACAGACAAGAAGTGTCTCTATCTGGCAGGAAGTGATTCTGTGATTCTGTACGCCCCAGTGTTAGCAGCATAACTCTGGGCAGTGGGAAGGCAAGTGCTTTTAATTTTCTTTTCACTAAGGTGCATTTCTACAGTGGTGCATATTGTGTAAAAAGAAACAGAAACAATACTAGCAAAGGTGTTTTTCAAAGGACCTCAGACACATCACTAAGGCCCCCTGGATTACCTGGGCAGACCGGTGACCAGACCCTGGCTGACTGAACAATACCCCTTCTGAACAATGACCACTTCTTGTCCCTTCCAATCCAGCCTACATGCTTGTTTGAAAATAGACTTCCCGTGCACATAAAGGGTGAATTGTCTTGGCCTGCCCCCTTCACCCAGGCCTGCTCAGTCTAGCCCTGTGCTTGGGGACAGCTTGATTCTGCTATGGCAGGGACTCCAAAACTGCCTGGCCATTACAAACAGCCAAGGAAGTTAATGTAAAGTACTATTTCTGGGGGCCCAGACTGGTTTAGTAGCGCAGGAGCGGGGTTCCAATGGCTGCCTTTTAAAGTTCCCCAGATCCCTGTGGAACCACAGCCGGAGTCTGGGTCTGGTCTTGCTGGGAAGGGCCTTATGGAAGTTAATGGGAGAAACACAGCAAAGGGACTAGAGGGTGACCTCTTGTCAATCATTTCCCCCCTCAAAACTGTTTTATTCTCCTTATTGGTCAAGAGCCTGAACTCTGACACCATTCTGCCTGCCTTGGTTACTTGCTTCTGCCACTTTCTAGTTGTGTTACTGTGGGCAAGTTTCTTAACCTCTCTGTGTCTCAAGCTCCCTTACCTGTAAAATAAAAATAATGTTAATATCTACTTTAGAGCATTGCTAGGAGGATGCAATAAATTAATATATTGAGTGCTTACAGGAGTGCCCGGCATGTGGTGAAGCTCATTAATGGTGGCTATTTTATCACTGTTTGATTTTTATCTTTTTGTCCGCCATGCATCCTAGCACTCTTGCTTTGGACTCCTTTCTAGGAAAAGCACAGTTTCCTTGGGGGACTGGAGCCGGTGCCAGGTCAGAGAAGAAGGCTTGGGATGAGCTTGTCAGTATTGTGCAGCTACAACTCAAGCATGGCATTGGGTAAGTGAGCACTTCCCAGAGGTGCTGAGTACCAGGGACAAAGCAGCTCCTTGTCGAAGCAAACATAAGTGGGGGCCCTGGGGTGGGCACGCTCTTCTTTCCCATTAACATGGCCGGCCACTTGGAAAAGGTCCAGTGTTTTAAGATGTAATGATCAAAACAGTGGACCCCAAGCAATTAGATGAGGTAAGAAATTTCATCACATGCCAAGTTTCAGGTTACAATTGTGCTGTTCAGTTTAGTGAATTCCTTACTCCTGCTCTTGCTGTGAGTTAATAAACAGCCACGGCCTCGGCAGATCACAGGGAGAGGGAGAGAAAAACTTTCCTCCAACCTGTCAACTCCATACCCGGAGGGATCTGGGTGGCAGAGTTCCAGAAACTGCGAAAGCTGCCGTCAGCAGTGTAAGTGCAGCCTTCACACACACTGGATGGCTACTGTTTTTGAAGCAATAGGTATATTACCAAACTCAGTGAATCAGTTCTTTATTTTTAGGCGCCCGGCATGATCCTTTATATTCCCAGGATGCCATCAGAGACTTCACCTGGTGGTTTAATGAGCACACCCCATAAAAATAGCACAATTATCTATATTTACAACCCAGAAATGTCTAGTGTCAGCTTATGTTTGGCGGTGATGTTTTTCATTTGCTAGATGCCCTTGAGGATAAAGAAATGCTAATTGCTTTGGGAATACTCCTCCAAGCACTTGCAGTTAGTCACTGGTGGGGTAGAAAGAGCACAAAAATTCAAGTGAGAACACTTGAGGGTGAGGCCCAACTCCAAATGTTGTGTCTCTTTAGGCACTTTTATTAATCTCTCTGAGATTGCTTCTTGAACCAGGAATGACAGGAACCTTAAGGAGGATGGCAAGGAAATTAGTGCTGACAACTGTTTCGTTTGCTCCCCTGGATTTCCCAAAGCTGTGCGGCTAGGTGGGGTCATGTGACCAGGTCTAGCCAATGAAGGATGAGTGGAAATGACATATGTCACTTCTGGCTAAAGCAATACAAAACCCATGTGTGACTATCCTATCTCTGTCTTACCTGGTCCAATGCATTGAGAAGGCCTATACAGTCATCCCTTAGTATCCATGGGGGAGGGTTCCAGGAACTACCTCAGATACCAAAATCCATGGGTGTTCAAGTTCCTTATAGAAAATGGCATAGTTTTTGCATATAGCCTTTATTAGCAGATAGGCTACAGTAGGGTAGGTCTGCACACCATTCACTGTAGTGCTCAGTGTGTGACCAAGTCAAGTTTTGTTTTTTTGGAACTCCTTAAAATTTAAAAAAAAATACATTTTGACCTGCAAATGTGAAACTCATAGATGTGGAGATCCAACTGTATTTAAAGGGCCCAGTGAGGTGGGGGGTCACAGGAGAACCTAGGAAAGCACCAAGAGATGGGCCCAGACACTGTGCCACCATTTCTATGACAATGCCCGTCAAGTATGGTCAAGTATTTACAAGTTGTCTGTAGTGCTCAGAAATGGATATGAGCAACTTACCTACCTATCCCCCCAACCTTCCTCCTGCTTCAACCTTGAAGGTCCAGAAAATGTGGTCTAGAGGTCCAGCTAGCCTAAGGAGGAGTAGAGATATAAGACACAGAAGAAAAGAAGCCACCAACCTTTGCTCTTCCTGGTCCATTGGGGAAATAGAATAAATTCATGTCCAAATTGTGACTTAAAGTGACCGGAAGGTTCTTGTTATCTGAGAAAAGTTATCAGAAAAGTTGTGGTACTGCCCTGAGTTTTCATCAAGGAAACAACCCCACTGAACAAGTTTAAAGGGGCGGTGGGAAACAGAAATAAAATAGTTTTTATGGTTCCGCCCCACAGGTTCTTCTGGTTCAACTTAACAATTACATATAGGTGGGGTTGGGGAGGAGAGGGGCAAGAGGTTGCAGACAAGGCAAGCTGAGTTTGGATAAGAAGGAAGTGTGTGCCTTATCTGGTTCAAGGAATTCTCTCCAAAAGGCTCCTACTAAAACACAAGAGTTTCCTGGGGAAAGTAGCTCATGATCCCCCTAGGCTCCATAAATACAGATTGTTTGGTTAGAATGGCAGGCTTCCACACACAACCAGTGAGAGAAACGCCTGTGGCAGAGAGAAGGCCTGAGGAAGGCGCTGAGGGCACAGGGAGGGAGGAGGGGGAGGCAGGATGCACCTGGGAATGCTCTGGGCTCAGGAGACGGTGACATAGAACCAAGAAAAATGTCAGGACCTGAGGATTTGAGCAGTAGGAGCTTTCTGATTGCTGGGTTAGAAACATAAGCAGACACAGGACCCGTAGCTTCTCTAAAACTGTTTTTCCCTGGGAAAAGATTCACCATGAGTCACGACTGCAGCAAACAGCTCCAGACACTCAGAAAGAATGCTCATGTGCCCTTGGTATCGGTCACATCTCGCAGAGGGCATGCTCTGTCATTCCTGCACATTATCATCCCACGGGAAGCGTTAGGAGATCTCTGATTCCTGCCTCCTTCCATGCACCTTAACTCAATGATTCTTACTTTGGCTGCACTTTGGAACCCCCTGGCCAGCTTTAAAATATATTGACGCCTGGGTTCTCACTCCCCCCAGTTCCATCTAGATTCTTATTAAATGGCGTGGGGTGCAGCCTGGGCTATTTATGAGTTCCCCAGGTAATTCTGATGTGCAGCAAAGTGAGAACCTCTGCCTAAGAAAAACCTGGGGACCAGCACGTCTTGGGTGGGAACCCAGGAATCTAGGTTGAAACAACTTCCCCAAATCAGTGGCACCTGGGTTCAAGTTGAAGAGGCAATGTGCTGGCTGTCTCTACACTGTACAAAAAAAACAAACACAATATGAATTTAAATGTGTCAATTCAGGAAAATCAGATCAATCTGATTCTCTAGCATTGTGTAGACATGCCACCTGTTTGATTAAATTTTACCTTTATCAAGCAACTAGCCTGATATCCTATTGAAAGGGCCGCCCTGCACTACTGATTTGGGCATCTTGATTGCATTGATTGGCTCATCCCATCAGTGCTGCTACTTTTAGATGGAGGGGATCAGAGAGACTGGCCCTGAAGGACTATCTTCCCTGCCTTCACTTGGTCCCTTATCTCTTGCTCGACCCACCGCCATGCACTCATGTGTTGAAAGCTTAGTTCATGTTCTGTTGTCAAGCCCAGACAACCCTAACCTGATTCCATAAAATGTGCACTGGCCATGTCTATACATCCCTACCCACCTACCCAACTCTGCTTTGTAGTCATTGGTGACTTGAGACTCCATCTGGCCCAGAAGCAGGTGACACAGTTTTGGCCAGGATTTTAGAAGGTCATTGTATTCTAGTTATAACTAATGTAGCCCAAAGAATAATCTTCTATGTAGCAAATTTCTGTACAACATAAGCATAATCAGCCCGGCCAGCATAGCTCAGTGGTTGGACGTTGACCTATGAACCAGGAAGTCATGGTTTGATTCCCAATCAGAGCACATACCCGAATTGTGGGCTCGCTCCCCAGTGGGAAGCGTGCAGGAGGCAGCCAATCAATGATTCTCTCTCATCATTGATGTTTCTATTTCTCTTTCTCTCTCCCTTCCTATCTGAAATTAATAGAAATATTTTTTAAAAAACCATATGCATAATCAGTAGAGTTAAAAGACAGCTTGGCAATAATATAGATATAGAGATAATCCACCCATATGTATCTCTTATCTATCTGTCTATCTATCTCTATCTAGACCCCCAATAGAAAAATGGATAAAGAAACACAACTAACAAAAGGCAAGTAACAATAAGTGCCTGAAAACCTCAATCCTTATAGGGCTCAGAGAAGTGCATACTAAAATATGGAGACTGACCAGTGAACATGGACAGTAGCCAACAGTACTTAGAAAAAGGAAACTGGACTCTCTCAGCCATCACTGATGCTCATGTAAATGGATATGACCTTTCTGGAGGGGAATCCAGCAATAGGTAAAAAAAATTTAAACAGACATGCCCTTAACACAGCCACTTTATTTCTAGGAATTTATTCTTAAGAAATAATTGGACAATGCCACAAGGACATTTGTACAAGGATTTCAGGGACAACAACCTAAACCTCCACAGTAGAAAACTGGTTAAATAATTCATGCTACATGCATACCATGGAATAATCTTTGGCTCCCAAAAATGATAGAAAGCAAAATTTATCAACATGGAAAGGAGTCCACTAAGTATGAAAGCTAGATGACAAGAGCATGCAGGTAGGATATAATTTTTTGGAGGCTCTGTGTAATGTTTATTTTATATATATAAAATAAATCATTTTTTGTTACCTCTGGATTATAAAATTGTGCTTGAGTTCTACGTTTTATATTTTTTTCTGTATCCTCTGAATTTTAAATATTAAACATTTGTGACTTTTAAGATCAGATCAAGTCAGTAATGCCGAAATGCTCTGAAAAGTGAAAGAAATGCTTGGTCAGAAGGCCTTGGTAGAAGGAAATCTCCTTTCTCCGCTGCCCCCACCGAAGCCAATCCATCTCGCCAGCCCCAGAGAGGACTGCGCTTCAACTCTCAGGCAGATGAGCATCCATCTATTTTTAAAGCTCCCAGAGAAAATCGCTTCAAAATTTCCCTTGACAATCCATCCCAGGGTTTATCAAATCCATCAGAAAAGAAATTTCCCCTTAGATCCAATCTGAAACACCTGCTCTGTGATTTAAGCCATTGCTTTTCTCCTTCAGCTTGCAGTGAAAATACGAAAAGGTGACTGCCATTCATCCTGACCAAGAACAATTATTTTCCAGAATATCTAAAATCACATATATCTTGCAATTGAAACACACACACTTGCTTCCAGGACACCCTAAACTGGCATTAATTATCACATAAGCCAGTGATAATTAATATATTTTTTGCCCATCTGACAAAAAAAAGGTATAGTTTTTATTCATTCACACTGGATGGCTATAGTTGTATGGGCTGTTGTCATTTTTTAATTTGACAACCTAAGGGAAAAGAGGCCAGTGCCACTGACTAAGGCAGTGCATGTTTAAAAATTCTCACAGCACACGGGTTGAGAATCGCTGACGTAAGCAAATGTGAAATTCTGGGCCCCAGGCTCCACCAAAGAAGCAGTGGGAAAGTCCGTCCTAGCTGCTCTGAGGCCCAGGATTCCAGCCCCAGGTTGTTTGTCTCATCGTTTCATCAGTGTTACCATCGGGGATGTAACCTGGAGCAGGAGGTGCTGTAGAAAGCTATTTCAGACTGTTCTAGTTGGTAAGGAAGCATATCACCCCAAACCTTGAGGAGAGGAAAGACAACAACAGCCCATGTGAATGACACACTGTGACAGAGCTTTTCATCTCTCCATTCTTTAATTCCTCCTCAGACCTTCTCTCCCTCCTCTTCCTGCTGTTAATTCCCTTCATCCTGCCCTGCCCAATACACTGTCCTCAACACCATCATGGCTAAACATTTATTGCATCAGACACTGTTCTCATTTAATTCTTACAGCCCCCTAGCAAGTGGATTCCATTCTCTCCATTTAAAGTAGTTTCATCCTTGCCAGAACCAGTTTGGCTCAGTGGATAGAGCGTCGGTCCGCAGACTCAAGGGTCCTGGGTTTGATTCTGGTCAAGGGCATGTACCTTGGTTGCGGGCACATCCCCAGTGGGGGGCGTGCAGGAGGCAGCTGATCGATGTTTCTCTCTCATCAATGTTTCTGGCTCTCTATCCCTCTCCCTTCCTCTCTGTAAAAAATCAATAAAATATATTAAAAATAAATAAATAAATAAATAAAGTAGTTTCATCCGAGAGCTGTCTCTTCTACTCACTGGGTACCACATGGCTAGATGAACCCTTTGGGGCCATGGGGTCTCCCCCTGACACTAGAGGGGCCCACGAGGGTTAGGAGGATGTGCTCAGGAGCCCACCACAGCTCAGGGACCCAGGGACTAAGCAGGGTGTTGCGGTGCAGAAACCCCTGGAGCAACTGCTGTCATATCTTCACCCACAACCCATGGACATTCATGGGCTCCAGATGCTTCCAATTGCCAGGGTCTGCATCTCTGCACTTGGGGACGTTTGTTCCCCAAACAACAGCAGGCCGCTGGGTCCCTGGGACTAGCGCTCTGCCAATGACTCTCAGGTGCTGGTGTATAAACCCCAGCTTTGTCAGCCTTTGAGCTCGATGATTCTGGGGCATGAGTTTTGTACTTTCTCTCCAGGGGATTAAATCACAGTTGCCCTCAAGGTAGCTGATACAATAATGCAGCCTTTATTGACTGCCTCCGCATTCCTGAAGTATTTCCCACTGGTTAATGCACTCCTTGCACTTGAATCCTTGTCTCAGGGTGTCCTTCTGGGAAAACCTGACTGAGGCAGAGTTAACAACAGACCTGGTTGGATGCCACTCCCATGCTTTCTTTCTGTAAGACCTTGGACAAGCTTTCACTCTTCGTAAAGGGGAAGGTGGTGCAGAGGATAGACATGTTTTATAAGGAGGTGCACAGACCCACAGGAAATGGCCACTCTCACTGTTACTCCTTATCTAAGAAGGGCCGTTGTTAATGGGCACTCTCCTGTTCCTAAACAATTAAACATCTTCACCTCCTCACTAACACTTCTGGAAACCTGAGCCCCAAGGCTTGCGGCTGACTGCTCTCCAGCCTGGGACCAGGAAACTCACAGAAAATTTGGCCCATGGTGTAGACCTGATATCAGATGTAGTTCCTTAGAATTCAGTTTCTAAATTTATTTCAGTTGCAAGTAAGTTTCCAAGAATGAGTTTGCTCAAATTGTCCCACCCATTTGCTAACTTAGAGGTGCCAGGTGCTGTTTTGGGTGCTTCAGTGTTGTCAGAGTATTTCCATCCAACTTGCATAACTGCATTCGATTCTCATGTCTGACCCTTATATCAGGATAGAACGGGTTGTGCTCCACAATGAACGTCAGGGAATTAACACAACAAATGCGAATTTCTTTCTTGTTCTCTCACGACTCACCCAGGGATCCACCAAGCAGCCATCATCTGGAACGTGGCTGTTCTGCTCTAGCAATTGAATGTTGTGCTCAAAGTCACCCTCATTCCTCTCACAGGTCACTGATGGTCACAATATTAACCTGGAAGTCAGGCAGCCGGAAGTCATTGTTGTACAGAAGTCATGGCTACCACCATGTTATTCTACCCAATGTATTATAGTAAACATTAAAAATGGCAGTACTTTTTTAATGTCACTCAGGGAGTCTGGGCCTAGTCTGGGCCTAGGATTCTAGTGTGGTCTTTCTCCCTGAGATTCCTGAATAAGACTACATGAGCAATGAGGGTCCCATCTCTCTCTCAAAATCAGCAAACTCATACCCCCTGGAAATCTCAAGGTGGAGGATTGAATGGTCAAAGAAACTGACTTCCTGGAAGAATTTAGAGATTAGATAATAAAGGGATTATTTTTAAAGCAGTTAGCCTTGTAAAAAAAAGTGGCCTCTGTCTCTGGCCTACCATCTTGTCCCCCAAATTAGGAAGAACTCTCCAGGGAATACACTCAGTCCACATCACCAAAATGTGAAGTTCTCCTCTGGAATCCTAACCCCAATAGTGTCCTGGAGCCCCTCACATCAATTTGCAAGAACTGATTGTGTGTGTCTTTTCCCAGTCCCCCTTCAGCAATGTTACATGGTGGCTTGAGATTGGCCACGGTAGGAATATTTACACCACAGTAATTGGAAAAGCTATACATTAGGGCTTTTTCTAAATGCTTGTTTTGTTAGCATATGTGGGGCTTTGAGGACTGGAGAGTGTCTCTGAGGAGAGGGCTCTGCCTTAAATCTTTTGAAAATTCCTTCCTTCCCTGGCACATACTCATGGAGTCTTTACTCTTTGTCAGTTCTAATCACTTACATGTATAAACTCCCGAATCCCTATCGGAAGGCACTATTATTTCACAGATGAAGAAACAGAGGCATGGAGAGAGTAGGTAACTTGTCCTAGGTTACCCAGCAAGTAAGAACACAACTGGGATTTGAACCCAGGTGGTCCAGCTCTAGCATGTGTGCTTATAACAACCATACCCTACTGCCTCCCTCTCAGAGCACATAATAGAAAAATAGGAAGATTTTGATTAATTAAAAAATGATGTTAAACACCATTTTTCTGAATACCCAGTATGAATTATTTCTGGCAACCACGTTGTTAAAGTAGACTTTAAAAAATCGTTTAATATTCATTTATTGAACACTGGCTATATGCTGGGCTCTGTGCTAAGTGATGACAAGGATGATAGTAATATGAGGTACCACTTATTGTGCTCTCATTAAACAGGCCCTGGTGGGAGCTGAAGAAGGTACGAGGGTGATGATGATGACTGATGACAATGACAGCAATACAAGTTTCCATCATTTGAATGCTTACTATGTGCCACACACTGTGTTGAGTGTCATCACATTACAATTTGCTAACCCTTGAGAGACAAATATCTTTCATTTTGTGCCCATTTTGCAGTTGAGGAAACTGAGGCCTAGGGAGGTGTCATAAGCCACACAGCACATCAAAGAGCTCACGATCTAGGCTGTTCTGACTACATTCTGTCTACAAGGCTGTAGAGTCAGACCCTTTGAAGTTTCTCTCCATCAGCTTCACACCACAGCTGGGCAGTTCCATTCATGCTCACATTCAGTTCTGAGAGTTTGCTTTTCAGCCTCAGGAGAGCTTTGGTGTTCTCAACACTCTTTCTGAATACAGACGTGGTGGGAGGAAGGCCATTAAATCGAAAGAAACAATTTTTCTGAGAATTTTGCAAGAAATGGCACCATTAGCATTCTGAGGAAGCCCACAAGAAGCGTAGATATGCTTGATATTCACCAAGTTCAACGCCAAGGCCAACAAGACTAGAAACTCATTACATGCTCCAAAGGGAGCTTAGAAGCGAAGTACAGACCTCTTCTTCCAATATGCCCCGACTTTGTAATTAGAACTTCCTGTGGAAACATTTCAGTGTGGGTAAAACTTTGACTTTGGGATTATCAAAGTTAACTTTGAAATTAAATGTCATCAAATCATAGGATAAACTTTTAAACAAATAGGTGAGAACTTGAACATCTATTCGAATGTTTTTATCTTTAATGATATTACCTATAGAAAGTTATTTTCTTGTTTAACTAATAATGTTATCACTCAAAAGTATTAATAGCCCTATGGTTAGAGTTGTTTTCTGGTTTAATCTAGGAAACACACAGAAAAAACAACCCTCTGTGTGTGTGTGTGTGTGTGTGCACGCGCACATGTGTGTGTACACACGCAATTGTGTGTTATGATGCAGTCCATATTTCTGGTTCAATTTAATCACTTGCCTTACTGAATATGTTTGGTTCTGAATGACCTTATGCCCTTTCTAAAAATAAACTCCACCTGCCACAGACAGTCACCATTAAAGAGAGCCAAAATAATATGCCACACACTCTGCAGGGCAATTTCGAAAGAATAGTCCCCAAAATGGCTTGAGGGATAACTTCATCAGGATACTCGAGGTGAATACATTGAGGATAAACATACTCATTTTCAGTATTTTTAAAAAGATTTTTATCCCATTACTTTAAAAAAGATTTAAAGCAGTCATTGATCATTTAAATTGTCACATTAATTTATCCTAGCATTTAATGTGGTCAAATTTCAGGGAAGTGTTCATTTTTGTTTGAGAAGAAAAAAGGTGAAGTTTTATGTTGAAGAATATGAAAAGGATATATTGGGAGAAAAAGATGATAAAATATTTTATTTAAATACTAGAGGCCCGGTGCACAAATTCGTGTACAGGTTGGGTCCGGCTGACCCGCCCCATAGGGGTGGGAGAGGCTGATCAGGGGTGGGGCTAGCCAGGGGGAGGGGCTGCAGGTGGTTAACTGGCTGGCCCTGCCCCCTGGTCGAACTCCCTGTTGAACTCCCTGTCGAGGGGACAATTTGCATATTAGCCTTTTTATATAGGATAAATTTAATATAATAAAAAGACATGACAAATAAATGGTTAAGGGGAAATTATTTTAAATCCTTACCTTATACTACTAAGCAAAACAAAAGAGAGACGAGTGAAGAAGCGTAGTGTAAAAAGACTGTGATGACTATGACAAGTGCTGGCAAGGATATGGACAAACTGAAACATTTCTAATGAGAATGCAAAATGCACAGCCACTTTGGAAAATCATTAGCTATTTTTTAGAAAGTTAGGCATAAATTCACCATATGACCCATACATTCCACTCCTAGGCATGTATGTAAGAGAAGTAAGAATGAATGTCACACAAAGACTTGTATGTGGATGCTCATTGCAGACTTATTCATAATAGTCAAAAAAGGTAGCAACAACCCAAATGCCCATCAATGGATGAATGAATAAACAAAATGTGGTATATCTGGGAGTTGGATCATCAGAGCCCAAGGCTGTGGTTTTGGCGTGAAGTCTCCTGTCCCAGTGACCACGGACTGGGGCTGGTGGAAGAGACACGATGCCTGTGCTGTTTGACCCTCGCCCCCATCCATTCTCTCTGCTCTGTTCTAGACCCTCAGGGGCAAACTGCAGCCTGCATCACTCAGCTCATGTGCTCTCTGGCTTCTAGGTGGATTTTATGCTGGGAGCACCACCAGCAGATCAGAAGGTGGGAGGAGAGAGGGTGGGTAACGGTCTCCCTGGCTTGCTCCTGCCTTGCTGTGCTCTGACAGAGGCTGTGTTCGAGGGACAGCTTGTGTTGGGAGGTCCCCAACCTTCCCAGCTCCAGCTCTGGCCAGGCCCCAGTCCCAGCAGGCACGGAGGTGGTATGGCTCTCTGCTGTGCCAGCTCCTTGCCTCCTCTGCCCTCTCTTGGTCCTCGTCCCACCCACCTCTGTGACCAGCCCCTTTGTGAAACCCTGAGGCTGTACCATCTGGCTCCTTCCTTGACTAGCACAGCATCTGAATGAAGACTGAGGAAATGTTATAGGGGAAGGGAGAAGGGATACCAGGCAGCCCCGAGCTGCTAATGCCCTCTGTCAGCACCACTCCTGTCCCGCTCCCCACACCAATGGGAAATAGGAAGCCTTCCCTTCAGTGGTGTCTAACAGGCAGGCTACTATTCCAGCTCGTTATTCTGCAATGGGTTACTGATGATATGAACAATGAAGCATTTACACACACCCACACCCACACACGAAGGACTTCCAGTTGCTTCACAAGCTCAACCGCAGGCAGAAAAATTCTAAGACCTCAGACCCGCTGTTTCTGCCAGCAAAGGTTGCTTGATTGCTCACGGCGCATTTCAATAACCAACAAGAAAATGAAATAGAGAAACGGGAGAGAGCGTGAGTGGACAGGGACTCTCAGGATGCAACAAGACCTGGGGCTGAGTTATTCCCCAAGAAATGCTCACTTCACATCTCCTGGTTATTTGATGAGTTCAGCAATGCCTGGAGGTTCCCCCCATCATCACTAAGCCCCACCTCCCCACCCCAGATTCCTTGTAACCCTGGAAAGAGGTAATCCAGGGCTCACAGCAAGACAGGTTAGGCCGCACATGTTTTAGGAGGGGAGTTTATATAGTAAATGGGGTGCAAGTTATGGAAAGGCCTGGCACACAGAATTCCTCCTGGGTAGAAATATTGTAAGGTGTCCACATACAATAGGGAAGCGTCTATTAAAACATGTGTAGAGATGGGCTCAGGACTGTGGAAATCTCAATCCAAAAGGTTCCCACCCCCACCCCTTCAGGAAAGAGTGAGCCCTTAGAACAGGTCTAATGATTGCCAACTAGGAGGAAGTGAAAAACTGCTGGCTTTGTCAGGACAGCTGTGTGTGTACATACATGTGTGTATGTGCTTGTGTGAGAGAGAGTTCCCATCAAAGTCTCCTCTCTCCTCTCCTCTCCTCTCCTCTCCTCTCCTCTCCTCTCCTCTCCTCTCCTCTCCTCTCCTCTCCTCTCATGCACAGCCACACAGAAGCCTGCACCTGGCATTCCGCCTCCCAACAGCTGTTCCAACCACGTAAGAAGCATGAGGGTCACTCGTCATTCTCCAGGAGAACAAAGGGCAGAGGATGCAGAGATAATTGTATCAAAGGGATTCGACTTCCCGGATGACCTCATTCCACAGATCTGCAGAGCCCAGATAAGCATCATAGGCCCTGGCAGAAGGCCCCCCCAGGAAAAGAAAAGGGACAGGAAGCTGACTTTTCATGGTTTTCAAGGCAGCTTCCTTGATGGGGAACAGGGCACCTGTGGCCATCAAAAATCATGATGGCCCATTCCGGCTCCTGCCAGCTCCCCAGAAAAGGCAAATGAGGGTTATGTCTCCCCCACTGTAAGGCCTCCACTGACCCCACCTGGGTCGCTGGGGATCTTTTCTTTCTCTGTACCCCACCATAGATTTTTCATATTTTCAAATAAATTTGTATGTCATTCTTGAACTTTTTCTTTCATAGTCTCAGAATATGCAGCATAAAAAAAATAGTAAGAATAGGTTTAAAAAATTGGTGCATCTCAGATTATAATCTGTGAGACTAATAGTGATAGTTAGCAATAGAGAAAATGAAATGATGTTTCTAAGCATTTATTTATTCATTCTCCAAACAGTTTTTGACACAAATTTGAGCCTGGCAGACAGAAACATGCAACATGTGCCCCATTCTGAAAGTGCTCATAGATTTGTTGAAAAGACATAGATACTAAAACAAATAGTTATATAAGTAATGTTACCCCCTAGGAATTCTATTAATACTATAACAAATAATAAATAAGCCAGAATAAGAATCATTTATCAAAACTTTGTTTTCTACTGCTCAGTTTCGGCTACAGAATTTATTCATTTATTCAACACTCTTACCCTAAATCAATTGCCTTTTTCCGGTAGATCCATCTGTGGTGATGAAAGGCTCTAAATGTGTGTTAATGGGGTAGCCACTAGCCATGTGGCTACTGAGGACTTGAACGTGACTAGTGGGATGGAGGAACTGAATTTTAAAATGTATTAAATTGAAATAGCCACATGTGATTGGTGGTTGCCATGTTGCATAACACAGTTCCAGAGTCTGTTCCTATGTAGATCTGGCCAGATTTCCCAAAATTACTGAAGGTCAATCTATTGATATTAAAATCAAGTAACACACCAATGGGAGTGGCCAATGAGGCATTCATGGGTCAACTTCCTGCCCATGTGGACTCACTGGACCATCAATGTCTGGAAGGAAATGAGCCTGATACTCAGATGGGGCAGAAAAGAAGGTGGAGAATGCAACCATAACACAAGGCTAAGCAACGAAAGCAGAAGCCCAGGCCAGGGCAAACCAAGGAGTTCGTTTGGGGTGAAGGCACAAAGCAGAATTAAAGCAGGTTCAAACTCAAGTCAAATTTCTATATATGACGGTGGTCCCATAAGATTGTAACAGAGTTAAAAATTCCTATTGCTTAGTGATGTAACAGATGCCGTAAGGTCGTGGCACATCGTATTCCTCCCGTGCCTGTGGTGATGCCGGTATAAACAAACCACGGCACGGCCAGTCCTAGGAAAGCACAGCACCTGCAGTCACAGTGGCGGTGACACTGTTGAGGCTGGTGTAAGTGCGCTCTGTGATGTTTGCACAACAACAAAACCGCCTAGTGACCCATTTCTCAACAATATCAACTTCGTGAAGGTGAAACAGGACTGTATTAGAGAAATCAATGGAATGCAATCCAAAATCCATTTATTGACAAGCCTACTTCATCAACAAATGTTTTTCTGAACACTTCCTGTGTGCTCAGCACCAAGAGGGTGTTATTAAGAAACCGGTAGTATGTATAAGGCATCAATCTCTGCCTTAAAAAAACTGAAGTTTTTGCTTAAGAGATTAACAAAAACTATCCAAGGCAGTATTCAGTGAAGCATTGAACTGCATGTCCCTTAGCCACAGCTAAAGCCACGTGTGAAGAATAAGCAGCACAGGTGGGAGGCGGGGGGAGGGGGAGCAGGGTGGTGGGCAACGAAGGCTGCGTCACCTGGAGGTGTTTATGGAGAAGAGGGCTTCCCTAGGCTCTTTGCAAATACCAGGACTCAATCCAAGTTAGCCCGGCAGCCCAAGCCTGTCACAGCCTGGCCCCCGCCTCCCTCCAGCAGCGTCTGTCATCAGACCCACCCACCCCTGTTTTTGCCAGTGTCTTGCAGTTTCCCAGTGTGCACACCACCTTCGTGCTGAGCCACTGTACGCACAGAACTGCCTGGTGGGCCTGCCACGAACAGCTCCCCGGGGCTGGAGGCACAGACCTCTGCCTGCATCCCAGCCTCACTAGGTCCTAGGTGGGGACCTCGGCAAATTCCTTAACCCCTCGCAGCCTCGGTCCCCTCGTGTGTAAAATCAGAGCAATATTATCCACCTCTAGGATTTTTGTGATACCTGAGAAAAATAAAAGGCTTACACAGAGCTCTTATTTTTCAAACGCTTTTCATACTTCACCTGCCCATTCCCAACCTACCTGAGAAACCTGCTCTGATCTCCCCTGCTGTGGGTATCCAGCCCCAAGGCCTGCTTACCTCACAGCCAGGGAGATAATGCATCCGCGTCACCTGGAGCAGTACCAGCATGTGTCTGGCATCCCGTGAAGCGTTTAGCATTTGTCCCAGGTGCTCTATTTTTCTATAAAATACTGTCAGTGGGGTTGCATTAAAATCAGCTGGGGTGATTTTGGTAGATGGCCTTTGTCCTTCCAGCTTCCATCAGGGTCTGGCCTGCCAATATCAGAGGCATGGTTCTCACTTGAATGCCACGCTTCAATGTGAAAGGGGACCGGCAATAACCTCTCCCTTTTCCCGAGCTTCTCCTGAACAGGGGATAACTAACATCTCCCTTTCAGGGACAGCTGCAGGACACTTGCTGCTGATTGAATATATATGTACAGTGGGGCCTTGACTTATCGAGACCGAGCTCGTTAAGGAGCTCATTAAGGAGCTCGTTAACTCAAATTACTCTATCAACTCAATGCAAAAAATCGGCCGAGAGACAGCTGGTATCTCAAAAAACTCGTTAGTTGGGACACTCGTAAGTCAAGGCCCCACTGTACATTGGAAGGTGATGGGATGTATTCGGCACCCTGTCTCCTGCTGGCCATGTAGGGTACCAGCCAGGTGTGTTTTGACCAGTGCAGTGGCACTCCAGTTAGCACAGTCTGGAAAATAAGGGAGTTAGAGTATGTGGGAGTTAGAGACTGAGAGGTCCTGCAACAAAGTGGGTGATGAGTAATCTGAATAGGCTTGAGGTAGACGTTTTTCATTTACAATATGGTGTAAAAGTATAACTATTTATTTTACCATATAATATGATAACAGTTTTTAATTTGGCAATAAATGTTTTCAGCAGCAATTGAACAAAAAATATGCATGCTAAATGAAAAGCCAAGTATATGAAGAAAGTTGATAAATATGTAACCTGTACAGATCCTTTGGTGACATTTGCCATCCACCATCAGGGACATCACTGACCACATAAAAACCAGACACAAATGTTCTGAAGGAGTTCCAGCATCTACTTCAAAAATCAGAACTATTTAAAAAAGGCTGTGCTCCTAAACGGCAATTTCACACGTGCAGCTGCAGAAAGTACGAATGCTTATGCATCGCCCTGTGAAGCATGACTTTTCACTTAGATCAAAGGACTGCTCTTCTCAATTTGCCCATTTTTATTTCAAGTCTGTATGTACAAAAAGTGAACTGATCGCTGTCTGTGTGTTGGTGACATTAGCAAAAGAAGAGAAACATGAAGCCCTTTATATATGCGCCCTCAGACATGTCAAATAGAAAATTGGTTAATGCGAACGATGGTGGAATTTTTCCCCCATACGTATCCTGAAATCAAAGTTAAATTGTTGGAAGTTTATTCTCAGGTAAACCACCTGACATGGTTGGGAATACTGTTATAAATTCAGTTCAAAAGTTCGGCATTGAAGATAAGATGTGTTTTTGCAGGAATGACAGGAATACAACTTTTGAGGGATGCTTAGGTTCGTGGAAAACAATGTTCTTACCAAGTTGAGAAAGCTACGGAACAGAATGTACTCGGGAACTGCTGTGAGCACGGAGTTCACGACCATATCCTAACAACTGTGCTATTCCACCAAAGGAAATAGAAACCGTCACTGTCGAAAGTGACAACTGTTCCTACATATCAACAGAGTAAAGTACAAAATTCCTGTGGCAGAGCTTATATTAAGTATCCAGTCACCCATCTCAGAACAAGCCAACCCTGTGCGTCAACAACAAAAGCTTCCACACACATTTTCTTCCTTCCTCTGCTGCCCACCAGCAATCCAATTTTAAAAACCTTTGAGCCTTCACACAACTACTTTGTAAATCAACTTACGTGTCCTGAAATAATTCTTTAAATGTTGGTTACATTTTGATGACAATCAATTGGAATATTTTAATAAATTATTCAATAAATGGAGTACAAGAAAAATTCAGGTAATTGCAATGATCTAAAACAAGCTTACATTGCGACACATTTAAATCGTCTCTTCCAACGCAGGAGGAAGTGGAGAAATGGAACCTCAGGAGCTCAGAGGTTTACTGCACCCGGACTCATGGGAAGGGTCTTTGGATGAAGCTCCTGTTTTTAATTGGATCAATTTATATTCTGCACTGAAATGGAATGTAATTGAAAAGGTCTGCAATTTGACAACATCCAATCTTCGTGAAACATTCAGAAGAATCACAAATAGCAAGAAATTATTTGACAATTCAGTCTTTATAAACATGTTTGTTGAACAAAGATGCTCTCAATGGGAGCAGAAGGCATGCCTTGTAAAATTATCTGGGCTGAAATATTAACACAGTCCAATTCAAAAACATTAGAATTGAGAATATCTTCCACTTAGATGCATTTGCTTGGAGCTTACTAAATAATTCAGCACCTCTAGGGAGAGTATTTTCGCAATTAAAATATTTTGGTCTATAGAGAAGGGTCAATTTCAAGTTTATGAATCATTAAATGCAACTGTAAGTGATATAGCATTCAATTTTGTTTTAAAAATGCCAGAGACTTATTACTGCAGTACCAGTTAGGACTGGGAAACTGATGAAAGTATGCCAATATGTATATATGTACAATATTACATATTTTGCTTACATTTTCTTAATTTATATAAAATTATTTATTTAAAAACTTTGCTTTATGGACATGAACAAGTTATTTTCTATTTTTTAAAAATAATTTTATTTTTATATTCATTTTTTATGAGTTTGAGCCAAACTGATGAATGTGGAGAACAAGATCTCAAATGCTTCCTGGATCCATTTTTTGAAGAGAATGATTTATACTTCCACCACTATGCTGAAACTAATATCATTAATAATTCCAAGAACTGTAATTTTCCTTATTCTGGTTCCCCCATCTCAAAGGTGTTCCAGGTTAGAGAAGAAATAAGGTTACCTACTCCTAGCTCACACAGCTTTGTCCTGACTGCCCATGCATCATTCAGAAAGAACTTCCTAGAGGCAAGGATTTGAAGTTACTGACTCAGTTTCCCTTTAATTATCTCACCGTGTGCCAGGCACTGTTTAACTATTTTCATCCTTATTAACCTCTGAGATGGGCGTTCTAATTACCCCCATTTGCAGATGAGAACACTGAGGTGGGGAGAGAGGTCAAGTGGCTCTGGTCACACGCCATAGACTGTGATTAAGCTGGGACTTGAGACCAGTCAGTCTGGCTGCAGAGCCCGTTCCTCTAACTACAACCTCAGGTGGCTCTCCTAGTAAATGTCTATGGAATGAACAAAAACTGAATGAATGAGTGAATGAACGAATGAATGAATGAACGAATGAACAGGAAGAAGGCAATGGCCGTCATTGTAACTGGATGGGTAAAAAGATCACAGTGAGAGGAAGAGCCTACGAGTTCACATTCATAGCGTGGCTGAGAGGTTTGGAGTTAGAACCAGCGCTTTTCCAGGGAAAGCGCTTAAGTAAACAGGATTGTTTCTCAGCACATCAACTGCCAGGATGCGAGTCAAGAAAACAAAGGTGCCCTCCCCCCTGTTGATAGCAGAGACCCCATTCCGGGTGTTTGCGGAGGGAGATCCCGATAACCAGGATAACCAGGCGCCCTGCGAGGAAACAAGGATGCTGTGGCCTGTTCTGCCAGGCCCTGGTTTCTGGCCCCCGGAGGCGGGCAGGGAAGTCCTGAGGAGCGTCCTCAGTGTGTGTGGTGGTGGGGTGGGGGGGTGGGGGGGGCGGGTAGAGAGGGGGCCGCGTCTGAGATGAGACAGGGATAGAGTGAAGCTGAGCAGGAATGCTAGTCTGTGGCAGCACCTGACAGCACCGAAGGTGCTCTGGTCCGAGTTGGAATCAGGAAAGAAAACTGTCACGGGAGGGAGTACACTCCAGGGAGGTCTGGGCTTGCTGAGTTGGAGCCATTGGGAAATTGGTGGGACAGAGAGGCCGTGGCAACGCACAGAGGCCACGCTTCCTGAGTGTGCCCGCCTCCCGGTGGGGGAAGTCGGTGCTGATGGAAAGAAGAAAGGTGTGGGGATGATGGACACACGGGTGCCCCAAACGGAAGAAACTGGGTGAGAAGACACTGCTTGACGAAGGAGAAGCAGTAGCCGTTGCCACACCCCGGGAACCTCCACCGTGAGGCGCTCAGTGCTCAGATGCGGCCTCGAGGGGAACCTGACTTGGCTGAGGGGCTCCAGCTGCCTTCGCGCTCCCCAGGGAAGCCAGGCCTGCCAACTGGCCCACTCACCCTTTCTTTTAAGAGGATCAGAGCTGCACAGTGGGCTCCCTGCCCAGTCCTGCTTCTTCCTCTTTTAGTTTTCACAGATGTTTCCCCCAGTAAATCTGCACTGTCATCCTGTTCCAGGGTCTGCTCCGGGCAGGACCCAGCCTGACACTCCCCAGATGTTCTCTGGGCATCTCCAGGAGCCCAGGGCCCAGCATCAATGCTTTACCGATTCGAGTATTCAATTAACCATTCCTTTAGTCACGCTACGAGGCATGAATTAGGTGTCGTCGTCGTCCCCCCACCCCCCCAGATGCCAGGAGCTGTGCTGGACCCGGGGACAGAATGGTAAGCAAGGAGGACATAGTGACAGTCACCCAGGCAGCTTGGAAGATGAAAGACCGTGAGGGGTTCCGTGGGGCTGAAAGCTAGAAGCAGTATTTCCCACCTGATGAAAAACACACAAGTGATCGGCCCACCCACCAGACTGAAAGGATCTTCAGTCCCAGGCCACCTAACGCGCTGCGGCCTCGCCCCTTCCACAGGGGACACACCCAGAGATGCCCCCAGGGACCGCCCCCAGCAGCCCCGGAGAAAGGCAGCAGCCCGTGCAGGGCAAGACGACAGCACGGTCCCTGTTCACCCCCACACCTGAGAGTCAGCAAAGCATGCCCACTGGGCTGGAGCCACCATAAATGTGCTTCACAGACTGTGCCCCAGGGGTCACTCGCTGAACAGCCCAGAGGAGCTGACCGGCAGCTGGCCTCCAGCGGAAGGTGGAGGGGAGGCCTCGCAGCGTCCTGGGCCACCTGGAGGCTCTCCTGTAACCTGGCTCTCAGGGGGATGCTGACTGAGCCCCACTTCCCCAGCGCCTCCCCCCTGTCTCACACACACACCTGTGTGATGCAGGTAGCCAGAGGCCCTGCAACCTGAGGCCTTCCTGGAGGAGACAGCGCAGAGCCAGGGGGCTGTGTGATGAGGCGGAGCCCTGCTCAGGGCTGAGGTGAGGCTGGAGCTCGTGGGGAGGTAGTGGTTTGAATCCCCTGACAAAGACCAAGACCTTAGCTCCTCCAGGCCTGTTTCCTCGGAGGGAGAGTAGCGGCCCCTCCCTCATGGGTCATCGTGAGGATGAAATGAGATGATGTCTAGGAAGCACTGGGCACCGTGCAAGCAACTCGAACGTGCATGATAGCAGCTGGCTATTATTCCCGTGTGCCTGGCTCTAGCCATTATGTTAACTTCAGTTGCCTCTGCCTGTGTATCAATCCACTCTCACTTACTTCCTCAAAAAATAAAAAGGAAAACTAAACTATAAATTCCCTCCCACCTTCAGGAAGTTTCCTGAAAGGACAGCCCCACGAGTATTCCACAGACGCTGGCCTCTCTGTAGACACTAGTCAAGCTCGCTGAGCCTCCAGTTCAGCTCTGGGGGCTCTGCTTCGCCCACTCACCAGCCCCTGCGAGAAGCAAGGGCCTCCGGCGGAACAATAGGGTGGATTGTGCTCTCTCCGGAGCCCCACCTGTGGCTGAGGAACAGGTTTGATCTCGGGCCTGCTGCCAGTTAGGAAGTGAAACCCTTTCCGGAACACTTGTTGTTCTGTTGGTTTTCCCCGGAGATCTAACGATCTTACCCAGGAACACCCAGCTGATGAGCCGTGCCCTGTACAGAGTGGACCCCGACAAGGTTCCATGGGCTCCTAGGACTCTCCCGGGTGAGTGGGGACACTGTGGCCCCTCCCCTAAGCTGACAACTGGATCCCACCCCCCCCCCCAAGATATACATTTCGTGTCACCTGTCCACAGGTAGGAGAAAGCTGCACAGAGCACAGGGTTACATCCGTCTTCTTTTGTAACGGAATGGCCTAAATGAGAGGCTGAGAGAGAAAAAAGGGCCATTGTTTCTGCTGGCAGGTTTGGCTCCGGAGCAGGGGTGGGGTGGGCAGCTGGGGCTGAGGACCTGGCCTTCCCGCTTTCATTACTCTCCTGATGAGCAGAGTGGCGGCCCCCAGGTCTGCGATGGCGGCACAGGCCTCCCCGTGGGGTTCTCACAGCTTATTTTGGAGCCCTGGGAGAACAATGGGAACCTTTTCCCATGACCTTCACCTGCCCTCACTTGAAATTCCATTGTGTTTGTAACTTACCATAAGGAGACTGATTTCTGCACCTTCAGGGGGGACAGCGGGGCCATCTCCTCCGCCTCCCACTCCCCGCGCTGTCTTGTCAGCGGTGGCCTGGGACCCACAGTCCGTGCTGTGAGCACCAGGCAGGAACCAGCGCCAGGCAGGGAGGCTATCAATTCCCTGGGTGGTGTCTGGCTCCTCGTAGGGGCCACAGCTGCCGGGCAGGGCCGGGAAGCACCTGCTTCTCTACAGGGCGCATCCGCCTGGGCCTGGCTTCCTCCTCCTCGGCCAGCGGCACTTTCTGTGGACATGCCAGCCCTGCGGGAGCCAGACAGTGACCCCTGCCCTGAGCCTCAAACCTCGCCACGGATGCCTTTCTCCTCCGATGGGCCCTGTGTGGGAAACCCCAGGGAGCCACCCCTCTTTCCTCCTGATGAGGTGGAAACTTGACAACTGTTCTTTAAAAAATTAGTAAAAATGTCCTGTTTTGGGTTTTATTTATGAAGCATGGGCTAAAAGATCCCTGTGGGCACTTCAAGTAACCAGACGCAAGTCACACCACCAGCTAAGCCACAGTCGGTTGTAAATGAGGTTCTACTGTGTGTTGGTCGTCATTCAGAGTGAGACTGAATTTGAAAGCCAGATTGAATCTGAATGAGGGAGAGTTTGAAATCACTGGATGACGGTGCTCAGGCTGCAGCGGATGAAGAGCCACCTGGAACACCTCCTTAAAGGACAGGTCCCTGGTGCCCACCTGTGGGCCTGGGCCTCGGCCCAGAATCTGCCCTGGAGTCCAGGAGTAACTGACTTTATACTCGTGTGGGACTGCACTTCGAGGAGCAGCGCCTTAAGACAGCATTCACAAGGTGAGGCCCTGCCAGCAACAGCAGCGGCATCGGGAAATTTGGCAGAAATGCCCACGCTCAGGCCAACTCCAGAGGAAAGGAATCTGCACCCTGGGGCAGGGCCCAGCAGCCTGCCCTCACACGCCTGCCTGGGATTCGAAGGTTGAGAAACACGGCCCCACGAGATCCCTTACAGGCCAGGAGGGCAAACCTGTGCGGTGAGTGGGCATGTAGCGTGCAGCCCCGACCGAGGCCACTGCTCTGGGCCCACAGGAATAAACTGGAAAATGTGAATCCCACCTCCACAGCCCCTCTTTCCTGGGCATTCACTTTTCCTTGTTATTGTTAATCTTCACCCAAGGATATTTTTTCCATTGCTTTTCAGAGAAAGTGGAAGGAAAGGGGGCAGGGAGAGAAACATCAATGTGAGAGAGACACATTGACTGGTTGCCTCCCAAATGTGCCCCGACTAGGGCCAGGAATCAAACTTGCAACCCAGGTAAGTACCCTTGGCCGGGAATGGAACCTCAACCCTTTCGTGCAGGAGATGCTCTAACCACTGGGCTATCGGCCAGGGCCTGAGCACTCGCTGTTTTGAGCCAGGGTTAGAGCCAAGGACATGAAGGGGAAAGAATGTGGGCTGTGTTTCAGAGAGACAAGGACTCGAGCCCTGGTCCCAAATGTAACCTCCCTGTTCTCCGTGTTTTCCAATGTGAAATGAAGGAATTCGACCCGGGAGGAGTCATGAGACAAGACCTGGGAAAGCGCCTAGCCGGTGTCTGACGCATTGTAGGAACTTGATTTTCCTCTGTGTCTCCTGCAGTTGTTATTTCCCTTAGTTAACTGGGATCTGGAATGAGATCCTTAATCTTTATAGAAATATGACTTGAGGGTTTATTCTGCAGAGAGCATAAAAAGGCTCATTTTAAAATTCACTCTCTTATAGTGAAAATGCGTGAAGAGCTCCGTGAGCGCTCCTGGTTGTAAATACGGATGGTGTGAGTGTAGAGGCAGCTCTGCTGCTGCTTAACCTGGTTTGACCCTGCGACCACAGCTGCTTTCTTTTACTCATGCGTTGTAGTGATGGGCAAAACCTCATCATGTTATTATCAGGTACTTTGCACAAGCATCTCACTTTCTCAGTTGATCTCCACTGTTCATAAAGTGCCAGCTGAACTACCACCATCTTGGTGACAGGGATCTGTTATCAACGGGTGTGAAGAAATCACCGTGTGAGTGTGTGTGTGTGTGGCGGGGGGCGGGCGGGGGGGGGGGTCAGTTTGCAATGCAGTTGGCTGGAACCTTGGCCAGTACTGTGCATTTATGTACAAGAGAGCAGATTCGGTAACCACTCTGGCATGAAGCTATGCTGCCTGCGTTTTATATTTTAAAGATAACACAGAATGGTTTCATTGACCCTACATAAATACTCGACATGGACTACTTCCACAGACTCTGACAATGCCTGCCAACATGCCTGCCCCCGAGGCCATGACTGAAGCCCAGGCCACCGTTTAAAGCTGACACAGGCTGAATCTGTGGGAGTGAAGTACAAACCCAGGTGCGTGCAGTGATCAAACGTTCCCCACACTAGCATCGGGCTGGAAGGTCCTCACGTGGTCAAGCCCTGTGGCAGCGTGCACCCTGGGTGGCCTGCTGGTTTAATTTATGGTAGAGTAACTACCATAAATGGTAGTGCAGGGAAAGGTAGATACACCCAAAGTTCATTGCCAACTAGTGCTGTAGCCTTAGCTTCAACAAACATTTACTGAGGACCTGCTGTGTGCTGAGCACATTTAAATATACAATCTCATCTGAGGCTCCCCAACAATTATCTCCACACGCTTTTTACCAATGAGGACCTGAGGCGCAGACATGTAGGTATTGCACACAGACATGCAACCAGTTACTACAAAGCCAGTCGGTCGACATCGGTCTTCTGTCTCGAAGACAGTGTTTTTCTACTATGTCAGAATGTGTAAAATGAATGTTCCGACTGCCACCAATTAAGGAATTTCTAAATCCATTTTACAGATGACAAAATAAAGGCTAGAGCTCGCAAGGCCTTATCACACACAAGGCATTAAAGAAATACATTATTATAAGCCATTCATTCAGCCATAGGTCATTCAAAATATAGACAAAGGAGAACCCCAGGCTGACCTGACTCCTGTTCTGGGCCCCCATATCAAGGGCCAGCTGGTTTCTGCCATTTTCCACATGCACATCTCCCCCAAGCAGGGGCGCTGTAAATTCAGCAGGGAAATGGGATGTTCTCACATATCCCAGGAGATTTCCTGCTTTCAGTCACTGATTCACTTATTCATTCACTTACTCACCCGGTCAGAATTCATTCATTTATTCATGGTTTCTTATAAGTGAGGCAACTTTGTTTAGCTATGTACTGTATTTCTTCAAAAACAATTTTGGAAAACTACATAGCCTCTTCAACTCTTTAAAGATGAAATAAAAAGTTTCTCTTCCTGCATGTAAATAATTGCAAAGAGTGTAATTCTGACATGCAGTCAATACTGACAATTTGAAATAAAAAATGTTACTGTTTGCTTTGATATGTATCCAAAGGGATAGGGATACCATAGTAATTTTATATTTATCATCATCCAAAACCTAAAAATACACAAATAAACTTTTAATGGTAAGAATATTTAGTGTTTCCTTTCTTCCTTGAATTCATATTTCCATTCCTTTTCCCAAATTTTACCCTCTTGTAATATATTTCATACTTGAAAATCTCTAATCACCCTAGCATAATTCTATGTAACGACAACATAATATAAATCAAAATAATTTTCTAATTTCCTGTCATCTTAAGCCTTTAGGTGCTGAAAGTGTTTCCCTGGATTGAGTTATTGTTAAAATTATTAGAAGAAAGTTAATCAACACAACATAAATATATTACAGCTTTAGACGTACCATAAAGTCAGGGAGAAGTGAGAGAGGTGCCTTTCTATTAAAAGTAGAAGGTGAGCTGGAAAGGAGACCCTTTCCCCTGGGGTCTCCCCTGCAGGGGCGCTCTCAGGCTGACCTTGTTAGGAAAGAGTGGAAGTGGAGGTCTGGGACCTGAAAATGAATTCCCTGAAACAGAGCCAACCTAACATGCCCCCGCTGCAAGGCTGCTTCCCCAGGAGCCGAAGCACAGAGGCTCACGGGGGCACTGGGCACCTAGCAAACAACCACGAAGAGTCAGAGGGATCAAGGGTCGTACCTGTTAGGGATCAGTTAAGAGACAAGCCCTGTTAGTAACTTGAACAGGAGAAATCTCGTATAAATAATTGTTTAGGAAGCAAAAGATTGAACTACTGAAAAGGATAAAAGAGAACTGCAAGGAATACTAGAAGCAGAAACTCCGAGGGCAGCTACCATCCCTAAAGATGAGGGAAAAGCCAGTGAGGACCTTGAAGACTTGGAGGAGGATCCCACAAGGCTGAGCTGCCGACCCTTGAAGAGAGGGTGTGGCTGCTGCAGCCAAAAAGAAACAGGGTGCTGGAGGGTGCTCATCTCAGGGCCCTGCGAGCCCTCACCATTGCGGTGAACACTGCTGGGACCCTCTGGACCCGGATTTGCTGCAAAGGGCATGGGAAACAGCAGCAGGTGGGACAACGGCTTCCCTCCTTCCCCTTCCGCTTTGCAGCGCCCTCTATTGGTAGAGTGAAACACTGAGTGGCTGTTCAAGGCCAACTGCACCAGGCGGAGTCCAGCTCCAGGACCACAAAGCAGGACAGAAAAGGGTGCGTTTGGAGCCGAAAGGCAATACACTGACAACTGGCACAAGCATGGAGAGAAAATTACGGTCAAAGAGTTACATGAGTCTAGAGAAAGGATAAAGGACTTTTAATCTCCCTCTCCACCCGAATCAATGGGTGGATAGACGCTCTACTAGATACTGAGCTAACTCCGTTGGCCCCAGTTACATTTGCTCTTTGTAGAGAGTGACCGGAAGCTAAGGGACTCCCTCGCAGTGATGGCCAGGACTGGGAATCTTACCCCCAGTTCTCCAAACCGTGGCTTTGCTTCTGGGTGAGTGCAAAGGGAGCTCATTTTCTCTGTCTATGACAGTTGCTCATCCTGACCCGGGTCCTTGGCGACGCTTTCACTGCTGAGCTTTTCCTCCTTTCATTCCTGCCCACAAAGAGTAGGCAGGCAGCGAGCTGGGAGCTTCTATTTTGATTTCTCACATTTCTGCTCTCTATTCTGAAGTGCAATGATTTCATACAGCTACCAAATTGGCACCGAGTTCCCCTTTCACCAGCTCCCCTACGGTCTTTATCGCTGCAGTCAAGAAGACATTATTTTAAAAAATCGCGTCAGTGCCAACCAACTGTGACAGGATTTTAGTTCAAAATCATCCTCCGCTGGTTTTCCCTGTATGAAACTCGCTGCCATATTCTATAAAACACCCCATTACTCATCTGAAACGTCTTCAGAAGGAAACCCTCTGAAAGCCCCAGGATGGGCGGAAAGTGTCCTGGTGGGGAATAAAAAGGCTGAGGAATTTCTTTTTCCACCACTAACTGGCCGAGTCCATGAGAAAATCACCGGGTTTCTCATCACTTCCCTCAGCGTCTCACACTGATCACTGAGGAGGTTCCAGGGCCAGATTTACAGCGTCAGCCTGGGGACGGCTGGGAAAGGCCACCCCCGTGTCCATCGAGCGTTGTCGGGAAGGATGGGGCCAATCAGTGAGGGGAGACTTTGACCACACAACTCCAGACCCACAGCCATTTTTTATGACCTTGTATTTACATGTCTTCTTTAGTAGAGTTCTTGTTATTTTATTAAGGTATAATAGACATATGGTAAAGTGCACAAATTGATGGCTTTTTACATAAATATACACCTATGTAACTTCCTTTTGATCAAGATATAAATAAATAGTTCAAATGTCAGCCCCCAAATCCCTTTCTTAGTCAATGTGTGCTCCACCCCTAGAAGTAACTACTGTTCTGACTTGCCGGCCACCATGCCCTGCAGCTGCCAAGAACTGGAGAAGCCATGGGCGCTGGGCTCAGTCCAGGGCAGGGAGGCTGCGTGCAGAGGGATTGGGCTGGGAAGCACATTGCAGGAGCCTGAGGAGCGAGCACATCGGGACCAGGAAGCAAAACTCCTTCTCCTGCAATGTCTCACCAGCAGCCTCTACTGATTGAGCTTCGGTACCAGCTGCCAAAGGAAAAATATATTTACTTAGGGGCCCACACCCACTTTCCCAGAGCAGCCTACAAGCGCTAACCTGGGAGACAGTAAGTCAAAAACTGGCCCAGGTATCTACCTGGGAGAGGAACTACTGGGTCATCGAGTTGCTGCTGGTTCAGCTTTAGTGCCCGTTTTGAAAGGGTTGCACCAAGTTATGATGTCATTAGCAATGTGCAAGAATTCCAGCTCTTTCATGCGCTTGCCCACACCTGGACGCTCCGTCTGTCTAAGTTTAGACAGCCTCGTGACTGTGAAGTGGCATGTCATTATGAGTTTACTTTGCATTTTCTTGATGAGTGAAGATGTCAGACCTTTTCCACATGCCTACAGACATTTAGAAATTCTCTTTTTGACGAGTTTTTTCAGGTCTGATGCCCAATTTTTATTAGGTTGTTTTTTTCTTATTGACTTATAAGAGTGCTTTTTTATATGCTGGATATGCGTCCTTTATCAGACATGCATATTGCAAGTATCATCTCCTAGTCCAGTGATGGTGAACCTATGACACGCGTGTCAGAGGTGACACATGAACTCATTTTTTTGGTTGATTTTTCTTTGTTAAATGGCATTTAAATATATAAAACAAATATCAAAAATATAAGTCTTTGTTTTACTATGGTTGCAAATATCAAAAAATTTCTATATGTGACACGGCACCAGAGTTAAGTTAGGGTTTTTCAAAATGCTGACACGCTGAGCTCAAAAGGTTCGCCATCACTGTCCTAGTCTGTGGGTTACTTACATTACTTTTTAAATATAAATATGTTCATAGAGACAGAAGATCACAGAACTGTGTATCCAATATGCCGTCTCCATCAGGACAATTAAATTGCCACACATCCAAAACGGAAACCATCCCCCCACGCCACGATATTTTGAATTTAATTTTAAAAAATCAATTTTCAATGAATATTATAAAAATAAATATATTACTCACAATTCAGGTGTTCTTGAATATTTTCAGCCGAAAATTCTCACGAAAAACTATTCTAAAGTTGGTCAGGGCTGCCACTTAGGGAAAATATATTTTTTTATAGACGCGCATGGCGTGTGGGGAAGGTGTACAGACGCTTATGGCGTACAAGGGGATATCAATGGCCATAGCGTCGTGGTGACATGCCTACACAATTGAAATAAACTAAGTCAATCCTTTGGAGTTGCTCTTTGCACTTGCCTAAGAAGGCAAACGTATACTTTAGGGATCATCTCCTTGTTCTTTCCCTCTGCCAGTTCAGTTGTTGACATCTGGAACTGAGGGGGAAATTCAGGGTTCCATCCACAATGGAAAGCTTCTGTGAGGGAAAATCAGATGGTCTTCCTCAATTTCCCAGGCAGACATCCTGCTTAACAATCACCGCTCCTCCCCCACCAGCACTCTGTGGCACTCGCCCTCCCCCCTGTGATGCCTCACGATTCTGTGCTGGGCTCTCTGTTTTCCTTCTGGATGTGAAGGTCCTTGAAAGCAGAACTGAACGTTCTTGTTCATCTGTGTAACTGCGGGACCAGCCCAGCAACTCCACACTCAAGGAAAGTGCCTTGAAGGCCTTGATGGAATTGAATCACAGCAACGATCTGCCCCAGATGTGGGTGAGACGCCTGGGTTTTCACTTTCTCCCCTTTAACTGATGTTGGAGCTGGTGGCTAGCAAGGGGGAGAGGGAACCTGGAAGAAAGTCTGCTTCCATCAGGCATCAAACATGGACATTGGAAGCCCCAGCACAATCCTTAGGAGATTGGAGAAGAGAGTCTGGCTTAGACCAGGCAGGGAGCAGAAGGGATCTGACGATGCAAAGAATAGGAACCAATCAGGAACCCCTTAGCCGAGCTGGCCCACTCCAGCTGCACGTTACTCACCGAAGAGACTGAAATCATGCCAGTGCCCAGGCCCCACCGCAGACCAGCTGATTCAGAAGGAGTGGTGCAGGCATTTATATTTTTTAAAAAGTATCCCAGGTGATTCTGATGCACGGTGAGGGCCGAGAATACCTACTCTAGAGCAAAGCAAGGCTGGAGGGCTTCTCTCCAACACTGCCTGATGTCTGTGCAAAGAAAAGGGGGATTTGTATAAGTTCCCTTGTGCAAGTCCAGAGACTCCACCAATTGGAGGTCTGGGTGCCACCAAGTGAGCAGTTTAATCTGGATCTGAGGGGTAGACTTAGGCTACCCATACGGAGGGTTTCACTTTCTTTCACTGTAGAGACAAAAGTCATAAAAGGGAGTTCTGACTTTCAACTTGGGGTAGAAAAAAATAAAGTAAATTAGAAAGCAGAGTAGGTGACTCCCCTAAGTCAAAGCCAGAGTTAGCCAACTGTATGTGTCCCTTTTGCACCCTGAGAATGCCACACTGTGATGAAGTCATTTCAGTGATTAAAGGGTGAGACCAGAGCTCGGAGGCCCTGAATGCCAAGGTGGGTAGACTGGCTGCCTTACAGGTATGGCTGCAGACATACCTCTGCAGGCTCAGGGGCTTACTCCTGGAGGAGGTGGCTTCCCCAGAGAGTCAGTCTCAACCTGAAAATCCTACAATTCTGTGCTACACATTTTTGGCAAGATGCGAAGTGAGGACCAGTTATTTTTGGATCCGAGTTTTCTTCACAGGTGTCTTGCTAATGTCAGCCTTCATTAGTAACCCACGTTTCCATGTGGGTGCTACTGGCATTTGCTGGCAGGGCTTAGGTCAAGTACGGAGACCTAACAAACCCACGGGAAAGTGTTAAGCCATGGAAATCTGAAAGTGCCAAGTCAGCTGCAAGTTCCCCACCCACCTGCATAGTCACATGGTGCTAGAGAAAGAAAATGGACGAGGTGGAAGGCACGGTGATCACTGGGGCTGCTCTCCACTGACATTGGAAGGTCCTGAGCCCCTGAGAAGCAGCTGGGGACCAGCCCTGCAGCCTCTTTCCATCCCGACCAAACTCTGGCCCAGCCAGACCTGCACGGCTCAGGCCTAACAATCCAGGGGAGTCTTTCCACAAGTTGTCTGGACAAGGTCATTTCTAAGACAATATAATCCAGCTGACAGCTAAACATGTAAGTCTTTCACACTTATTACGATCCTCAGTATCATCATTACCCCACCAGAAAAGAAACGTGTTTTCACTGTCCCCTGGATTCCCTCCCAGAGAAGGGAATTTGCAAGGATTTGCCTGTTTCTCTTTTTAATTCAGCGGATGGTGTTGTTCATTATCCACTTGGGGTGGCATTAGAATAAATTAATATTAAAATATTTAAATTTAGAACAATGTGTTTGAAATGCCATTAGGAAGATTTATCACCTGCAACGAGACATCAGGGCTCCATTAGCGACAACCCCCAATTCTGTGAGTCTGGAGACCTCCGCCCAGATCATTCCCAGCCCCTCTCCCCTCTGTCCCCTAAGGCTGTGTGGGCAGCTGTTGTTGGGGTCACTGAGGGTTTGTTCTACTGACTCGCTTTGCACTTCCGACACCAACCTCTGAGGCCAATTCACAATACAAGGAAAGGCAAAACTCATTTCTTGGATCAGTGGTAGAAAATAATGCTCATCATATTCCAGGAAAGTGAGATGATTATTCCCACTTAGAGGACTGAGCTGTGAGATGGAACCTCACCACATCAGAGTGTGGTTTGAAAAGCGTGGACGCTGGAGCCAAAGTGCCTGGGGTCAGATCCCTGCCACTTGCTGGCTGTGTTGTGTTGAGCAGATTGCTTTAGGACTCTGTGCTTCAATTTTCTCATCTGAGAAATAGGGATGATAATAATACCTGCCTCACAATGTAGGGATTTCATGAGTTAACCTATGTAAAGGTCTTCAAACATCTGGCACATGGTTCGTGCCATGGAAGTATTTGCTATTATTACCTGGTCTTTGAAAAAGACTTAAGAGGAAATATAATTACAGGTTATTCCAATCAATTAAGCACCTGCCAGCAGTCCAGAAGACCCCTTATTTATAAGCACTTTCCTTAGCTCAGACTTGTCTCCCTGGGCCAATTTTATTCTAAAGGATAATGACCTACTTTCAAGTAGGAAGCCCCAAGGAAGTCACTTGAGAGGAAACCCTCAGAAAATTCCCAAGTCATCTGCCCGGTAAAAACAGCAGTATCTTAACTCTGCTCTCAAGCCAGCCAGCCCCAAGCCAGTCTACTGGGTTACAGGTCAGGATAGTGGCTCAGCAACGTGCTGTTTGGTCTGATGCCAGGTCCCCGGGTGTGTCCGCTGTGTGAACACGGATCCAGCTGTGCACTGTGTTTTGTTCACACTTCTCTCTGTATATTCACCTTCGATACATATTTTTCTGGAAACAAACACCCTACCGGGAGACACAGTCCTAGCACATCCAAGAACCTTTGTCTCTCTTCCACATTCTCCTTCATGGATATTGGGAAATTCCTTTGGCAAAGCTCCAATCTGCTAGGGGCTAAGCTGAGACCTGAGAATGGGTCGCCTCTAAACGGGGCTCTTAAAACATCAGACAAATAATCTTTCTGCATATTTATACTAAAAAATACTCATTTTTAAATGGGTATTGAAATTTAAATGGGCTTTCCACATTTTTATTTGCTAAAATCGAATTTTGAATAAAATATTTTTTTGTATAAGGATATGTCAAATATTATGTGGAATGTATTTAGGCTAAAAATATATTTTTCTAAGATTCAAATTTAACTGGGTGTCCTGATTTTATCTGACAACCCTATTCTGAATGTTTTACACATATGGAGTCATTGAACTCTGGCACAACTGAATAAGAGAGGTACTATTATTACCTCCACTTTGCGGAGAAGGAAAAGAGACTAAGTAATTTGCCTAAAAAAATCTGGAAACACCAGGTGCTGAAAAAAATGCAGAACAACTGGAACTACACTGCTGGTGGAAAAGCAAAATGGTGCAGTCACCTGGGGAAATCATTTGACTTTTTAAAAGTTAGCACACACCTGCCAGGCGATCCTCCCTCTAACATTACTACCAAAACACTTTGGGGAAGGTCTGATTGAATATTGTGAGGCTAAAGTAAAAAGAACTGCACACACACTGCACTCTAGTTGGTATATGTATTTTTGCATAGAGGCAGGATTAGGAGTTCTGAAGTTGTTTGTATTAGTAGAGAGGGACAAATAAGTCAGTGTATTGCAAATAATTACAGCGATGTTTCACTATTGGAAAAAAAGTTATAAATAAAGAGGGGGCAGGCTTGAATGTACTCTCAGAGCTGGATTGGAGTTAGACACACTCAACATTCACTTATGTCTTAACAGATACACACAGAGAGAAAAATAGATACATAAATAAAAACAGGTGTGTATATTCATGAGTTAGCACATATCCATCTAGTGCCTTCTTCTTCTCATTGAGAGAGGCTAGATACAGCAGTTCTCAACCTGTGGGTCGCGACCCCTTTGGCAGTCGAACGACCCTTTCACAGGGGTCGCCTAAGACCATCCTGCAGATCAGATATTTACATTACGATTCATAACAGTAGCGACATTACAGTTATGAAGTAGCAATGAAAAGAATTTTATGGTTGGGTCAAACATGAGGAACTGTATTTAAAGGGCCAGAAGGTTGAGAACCACTGGCGCTAGAAGCAAGGACAGCCCAGGAGCAATGAGTGCACTGACTGCCCAGATCTTGGTTTCTAACATCATTGGCTCCTTGGAGAACTGATTCATTCTAGAATTGGAGTGAAAAACATAAGATGAGCCTGAACTATGGTGTGGTACCAGAAAGTAAGGAAGCACTACAACATAAATTAAAAGATGGGGCATATCAAAGGGGGAGAGTGCTCCCAAAGGCCAATGTTGGAACCACTTGCACAACAAAATAAGCGATAGGATTGGATTATAACCCAAAGAATAAGTATCCACAAGTCCAGGAGGGAAATATCTGAGTAAATGAGGGAGAATTGTCAAGGCTTCCTTACAGAAGAATTCCACATAACAAGTGTAGGCGGAATGAAGAAAGTAGAAATCACCATTAGACCATCACGGTAATAACTGCCAAAAGCAAGATCCACTGAAGGAGGCTAAAATCAGGGGCAAGAGTTTAAGCAGAAAGGAGAGACTTGCATGGTCTCAAAGTATCTTCCCTCCAATGTTTAATAATTACAAAAGTAAAATAGTAAGCGTATGGTGGAGAATCCAGACAAGCATCCCCTTAGCCGAGAGATCCAGGTTAACATCAACAGGAACAAGTATCAAAAGTCTGTGCCCCTGATAGCATGTGCTGAGAGAAGGGCAACTGTCTGTTGTATCCTATCAAGGTTATAACGACAAGGACGACTGAGGGGTTGTCACAGATCGGGGAGGCTAAGGAGACAGGACAACTAAATGAAATGTGGGATCCTGGAATAGAAAAGAAGAACAGTAGTGGGAAAAGCGGTGACGTCCAAATAAAGTCTGTAGTTTAACACATTGTGCCAAGGTTGACTTCTTCATTTACATAAATATTCTATGGCTATGTAAGGTGCTACACGGGGGCAGGGAGTGAATCCCACATAGCAACTCTCTGTACTATTTTTGCAATCCATCCAAGTCTAAAATTATCTAAAAGTAAAATATTGCCCTCAAAACATAACACCCTCACTTCTCCCACACAATCCCTTCCTCTAGCAAAAGAAAAGAAACATTATTAAAAAGTCTTTTGTGCTGCAAGAATATGGCCAGGCCATCACAGTTTGGGCTACTCAGTGATTTTTCTGGTCCTCTCTTCATGTTTAAACCGGTTCAGAAATCCTAAAGAGTCTATTTTCCTCCCTCCTTTCTTCCTCCAACTTCTAAATCAGGATTGCCCACTGCAAGTAGTTGGCACGCCCCCTCCCATGCAGCTCAGCGCCTGACGTAGTGACAAGGCCCAATCGGTGGGCTGTGCCCTCTCAGCCTCGGCTGCATTTACTGTTGCCTATCACTTTAAGGGAGATATAGATTATAATCTATGTATCTATAGGTATAGATAGATCTATATATCTATGTCTTCAAACAGTGTGTGTGTGTGTGTGTGTGTGTACATAGTATTTAAATATATATGATGTCCAAGGATCAATTGCAGGTCTACATGCTAAAGATGATATAGAAAAGACCCTTTACTTCCATAGTTCTCTCCTTGGCTATACCTTGGAATCACCTGGGTAATTTAAAAATATTACTGATGCCTTATTACCACATCCAGAGATTCTGATAGTATTCATCTGAAGGATGGCTGGGGCATTCTAATGTGCATCCAAGCTTGGAAATCATACATTTATTTAGAGTCTAAAGGCCCCAATTCTAATCCTGTTAGTTTCTGTGGGAAACCAGTAAGAGCCAGCATCCTGTGTGGCCAGCGAGGGCTGCTATGGAGGCTAAGTATGGTCTGCTGATGGCCCAGGAAGGGAAATATTCATGCAGCTGATGTTACGCTGCTCTGGTACTTGTCAAAGCTAAGCTAAAACTCCACTGTGTACAGGCTGCCGCTGCCGATGGGCTTCTGTCTGGGTGAGATGCTGGAACAGGGCTCAAACTTGTGTAGCCATGAATGCAAACAAGATGATAAAGTCAGCTGAAGAGCGTGAACTTTGTGTCACTTGTAGCATCTGGGCATCTGGAACCTGGCTAGAGAGCTCTGCACACCTCTGCCCACCAGCTCACCCAGCTCAGTGGAGACCCCAAGTCCCAGACAGATGGCTGTGTGAACCTGTGCCCCACGAGATGACAGCGAGCTTCTAATTATGGATCGGAGTCCAAATTAGAAACCTCTCCCAATTGCCAAACAACGAGTCACATATCCTTCAAATGAACTTTCACATTTGGAAGTAAAACCAACTCCCTGGCCCTCTGTCTCTGATTATCCAGCAAGCCTGGCTGGAAGGCAGGGGTCCTTCTGCAGCCACTCATTTCATCCCACCATGGCCCTCAGAAGGGGCTTCCCGACCTGGCTTTGTGATGCTGCTCCCAAGGGGCACCTGACCATCTCTCTCTCAGCCAGGGAGTAGGTGGTGGTCAGGACGTCAGCAGTAACTGCCTGTTAAATAGTGTGACTTAAAGAGTCACATCTGCCTGGAGCCAGGGATGGAGGCTCCAGTCATGCTTTTGCAAAGGCAACCCTGTGCCCCCGCCCACCACATGCAACCAGGGGTAGCCAGGCTGGGCTCCTAGGCTGCCTTCCACACGGGCCTTGAGTAGCTGGACTTCATGTCCACCACTCAGGCAGCTGATGGGAGTCTCTCTCAAACCTCGGTGTTCTCTGTTGCTACGTGACAAATTACCATAAGCTTAGTGGCTTAAGCAACACCATTTATTGTCTCCCTGTTTCTGAGGGTCAGGAGTCTGGGCAGGGGTTGCCTGGGTCTTCCACTCAGGGCCTCGGAGGCCCACAATCATGCTGTCAGTGGCCTGGGTTCTCATCTGTTGACTGGACCAGAGAAGAATCTGCTTCTGAGTTCACTTGAGTTGTTGGCAGAATTCATCTCCTAGAGGCTGGAGGACTTTTTGCTGGGGGTCAGCTCCTAGAGGTCACCCACAGTTCCCAGCCATGTGGCCATCTCACAACATAGCAGCTTATTTCTTCAAAGCCACCAGGGGAGCGTTTCCTTCTCCAGTCTGCTAAGTTACCCAATCGAGGGAGGGACACCCATCACCTTCGCCACGTAATGTAACCCAATCAAGTGAGGGACACCAATAGCCTGCACCATATAACATAATCCAATCAAGGGAGGGACATCAATAGCCTTCGCCGTCTCCCATTGGTTAGAAATCACAGGTTCCACCTGCACTCAAGAAGAGGGACATACAAGGGTATGACTCTTTGGGGGTCACCTTAGGGTGTGTTTGTCACATTCAGCCACTTGCTTTTGTGTTTGACATAGACCACAGGATTAGAATTCCTCTCTGATCCTTCTTGCCAGGCCTGAACTTGACCACGTTTTTGGTACTTATCCCTGACTGCTTCCCACTAATTCCCGCCACTCTGTCTCCCTCCAGATGCTCTTGGATGCTGCAGCTGTACATGTTGGTAGCAATCAGCCTTGACAAATGTCATGGAACCTCAGAGGAAATGGGTTGGGAAAGGTTAAGTGTCTTGTTCAAGGTCACTCAAATTACACTACAGATGGAATCTGAACCTGGGTCTGTATAACTCCAGATCCCATGACCTCCCAGTCTGCATAGCCTACATGGTAATGATACTAATCCCATCAACCTCCCAAAACTGACAATGAAATAATTCATGGAACAGTACTTTGCAAACTGGAGTACTATGCAAATATTTATTAAGAATTCTACTCATTAAAAGCATGGATTTTGGCTTCTTAACAAAATAGATCCTCACTTGCATTTGCCCTTTGAAAACCCCAAGTCTAGGCAAAATTTTGTTTACATAGCTTTGTGGCACATTAACAAGAGGTAAATCTTTTTAAATGCTTCCAGTATAATCCAATGCGTAGCCTACAAAGCATGATGGGGAAGGGGATTAATCAAAGAAAACAATCTTTAATCTCCACTTCTTAGCCTTCCTTTGTTCTTTTCTGCTTTCTCTCAGCAGGTTTCCTATTTATACCTGTGATTTCCCATAAATGAGCCACCGATCTTGGGAGAAGCAGGCTGTCTGTTCAGACACCACCCCCTCCTTTGATATCCAAAACTATAAGGAAAGCCCAGAGGCCCCCTTCCCACCCCACTCTGGGTCCCATGCTGCGAATCGGAGCCCAGAGTTCTAATTTCACTGGGAGCTGAAGCTGCTGGGGGCTCTGGGATGGGGGCTGCGGGGAGGATGTGAGACTCAGGCCCAGACAGGTCCCTATTACAGCATCAAACTGGTGAGACCTGAATCTGGTCACAATTAGGCTTCCATTTGCTGGATAACTGACGCTGTTCATAAAACTGAGAAGCGGACAATCACGCCTTTGTTTGAGATGTCTGGGCTTTATCTTCGGTTATTCAAGGCAACGGGGAGAGAGCGAGATTCCCACACCCCTGGCGCTGAGACTGGTTGCTAACAAGGCAGAAATGCCTCTCTCACGTACGCCTACCCCTCGAAGATAAGGAGCCATTCCTCCAGGTATTAATACTATCTGTCTGCTCTAATCGCAGTGTTCTCACAGGGTAGTGTGCACATGTTACTTGTACGAGGTCTTAAGACAGCCACCCCGCTGCAGTGGGGAGCAGCCCCCTCAGCTTTGATGATGTGGGATCAGGAGTCAGAGAGGCCTGGACTGAAACCTCAGCTTGGCCACCCGGCACCTGGTCACCCTCAGCCCCTTGGGGCCTCTGAGCCTCCTCCCTCAGATGAGACCTACTACTCCTTGAGTTAAGTGGCTGAATGCATGGGGCTTGGTCTAGACCAGCGCTTTTCAGCCTTTTTCATCTCATGGCACACATCAACTAAGCACTAAAAATCTGTGGCTCACCAAAAGATATGTTTTTTGCCAATCTGACAAAAATTAGATATAATTTTGATTCATTCACACCTGATAGGCATTGTTGTGTTGGCTGTTGTCATTTTTTTTTTAACAGTCTAAGGAAAAAGAGGTCAGTGCCCCAACCAAAGAGCCAGGTTTTGCATATTTTAAAAATTCTTGGGGCAACAGTTGAAAATCACTGGTCTGGACCAGTACTGGCAGCTGCTGAGCACTTCAAGCGTGGCCAGTTTGGGTTGTGTTCTCCGAATTTCTTCCCTCCTCAGGTCTGAGAGGGAGGCCAGGCTGTTATGCTTCCTGACCTCAGGGGCACGAAGAGGACTTTCTCGTTATCAGGTTTCAGCCAACCTGAGCCCACTGAGGGGTCACCCTGGGCGGAAAGGGGACTGTGATGTCACCTCTGTTCCTTTAGTACTAATATTTCCACCAGGAAATAAGCAATCCCAGAGTTCTGAGTGGGACTGAATCACACACTGGGTGGGAAATGGGATGAGGGGATGGAGGAAACAGAAGGGGGTAAACAGGCACCATGCCGGATGGAAGTAATCCAGATGCCCACGCCGAGAACTCACTCTCTGCCTTCCCTGAATGGAGAGCCTTACAGAGCGCAGTGTTCTACAACTTGCGGCCTGTTCATTAAGAGCCTCTGAACTATAACAACTAATTCCTCTGCGAGGCAAGTGAAAGACATTTCATCCACCACATTATCATCCTTGGAGAGTTACATCCAGGAGGGTGTGGGCAGGTAGGAAACATCTTGCTGGCTGGCCAGTATTCCACATGCTGTGCACTGACCTCAGACTCTCCTACTATTCCACGTGCTACGTGAGCCTCCTGCGGCTTTGAGGCATAAAGTTCCTTCTGTCTCTACACCTGTTTTCTGCACAACAGTAGCCACCAGCCATGGATAGCTCTTAAAATATTTTGAATTGGAATTAATTAAAATTTAAAATTGTCCTCAGTCACATAAGCCCACATCGGGCTACTGTCTACCCTGCTGCCCAGAATAGACATGGGACATTTCCATCTTCCAGCAAGTTCCATCAGACAGTGCTGTTCTGGAAAGGAGGACTAGTTAACACTCATCTAGAAAAGTGTTTTAAATGACCATTTCCTTGGTTGTTATGAGTAGTAGCAACTGATTTTATACATAAATGAGAATAAGCTCCACCCTGTTCCAAATCCTAGAGCAGCGGTTCTCAACCTGTGGGTCGCGACTCCTTTGGCAGTCGAACGACCCTTTCACGGGGGTCGCCTAAGACCATCCTGCATATCAGATATTTACATTACGATTCATAACAGTAGCAACATTACAGTTATGAAGTAGCAACGAAAAGAATTTTATGGTTGGGTCACAACATGAGGAACTGTATTTAAAGGGCCAGAAGGTTGAGAACCACTGTCCTAGAGGCTCATAATCCAGAGCCACAATGTTGTACAACACTGACAGCTAGAAACAAAAGCCACATCTTCCCACATGCACAGCACTTGTAAGTGTTTGCTCCCCGGGACCAGCGCTGGTCCGGGACTCGAGCTGGTGTCTGTGCGCTGGGACCCAATGACTCCACCCGGCTGATGAGACGTGGGGACCAGCGCTCAGGGTGGGTCCAGGCAGTGCCCTGCTGCTGGGAGAAATTAAACGTTTCGTAATTTACAGCTTGCCCTGGGAGACTCGGGGCCGAGTTGTCTGGGCACACTGTCTGCACTGACTGATCACCCCACAATGGTGTGAGGTTCCCCTTCACTTCCCCAGCGACGCCATACCTTTCGATGGCACAAGCATTGCTGCTGTTACGTGTGAGCGCTGGAGGGGAACACGCCTGCCAGTAGAAGCCTTTATCCGTGTTTACCAGGTGCCAGGTGGCATGCCCACACAGACTCCCAGGAGTAGCAGGGCCAGATGTCACGTTTTAAGTTCCACCCGAAAGAAGCAGAAGCTGCTGAGAGATGGAGAGTGAAAGCAGATAGTAAGAGGAAGGGACCACATATGTAATAACTTAATCAATAAAAAAATACTAGAAAAATAAATAAATAAGTAAGTAAATAAATAAATAAATAAATAGGAAGGGACCATGTCCCATCCACTCCGGGCCTGGCCGGGGTCCAGCTGCTGGCCATTGACCACAGGGCCTTCCTTGCTTGCATGAGGACAAGTGTCTGAGGTTGGAGTGGTAATCACAGTCCTCATTATTAGGGGTTTACTCACAGGCTCGGTGCAAAGCACTTCACATGCATTCTGCCAGGCAGCCCTCCAATAGCTCTGAGGGTCACTGTCATGACCCCATCTCTCAATCATGTAAACAAGTTAAGTGACATCCAAGCTCACCCTGGGAGAGGTAGTTGCTGAACTTGAACCCTGGTGACCTGACCTCTGCTATGGGTTCTGCAAGTCTACTGGCTGTGTCCTGGGAATTCATCTACGCACCAGTCCAGCTCGCCCAGTCTTTTAATTGGCTTCTCCGTTCTCTGATTTAGTGGTCAAGCACACGGGCTCTGGGGCTAGACCATGTGGGTCCAAATCCTAGCTGTGCTGTTAGCCACCGGCCCACCATCTGGGCTGGTTTTCCTCTGTAAAAAGAGGCACTGTATTGATATCTGGCATCACTGAGGGCCTTCAGAAATGCAGACCGACCTGGAGTCAGAACCTGCATTTCAGCAAGACCACCAGGTTTATCTGTGCATTTGAAGTCATGTACACTAGAAAATAGTGCACTGCGATGAATTATTTTTTAAGATAAGTAAGAGTCTCAGATGGGTTGGTTTCATACCACACACTATCGCAGGTCTAGTTCAACTTCGCACGTGCACTTGTAGAGCTGAGGTGTTCCTCAGATGGACACAGCCACATGAAACCAAAGGATTCCTGTGTTGAAAGACAAGGAAATGAAGCTAAATTGTTGCTGTTAGGACTCATGTCAATGAGGTAAGGTTAGCAGGACAGTTCCTGTGCTCCATGAGGGCTGGGCAGGAAGCATCATTAAGTAAAATAAAATCTGTTGGCATCTGTTCCCACCAAGATTTCATGCCTAATTAGGTCAAACCCAGGAAGCCGAATCCTGCACTGGGGAGGGAAGTGGTAAGCATCTAGGTCAGTGGTCGGCAAACCGCGGCTTGCGAGCCACATGCGGCTCTTTGGCCCCTTGAGTGTGGCTCTTCCACAAAATACCACGTGCAGGCGCGCACGTACAGTGCGAAGTTGACTTAAAACTTTAAGTAAAGTTTATTAAGTTAATTTTAGGGAACGTTGTGGAGTGAAAGAAGATGTAGTGTTGAGGATTGAGAAAGGTATGTTGAGATGGTTTGGACATATAGAGAGGATGAACGAAAGGAGATAGACGAAACAAGTATACAAGACGAGTGTGGATGGGAGAGTTGGAAGGGGTAGACCTCAGCGAACGTACCTCAATCAGATTGAGGACGTTTTTAGCAAAGGCCAGCTTAGGAGTACCATAATTAAGTTAATAACAATGTACCTACCTATATAGTTTAAGTTTAAAAAATTTGGCTCTCAAAAGAAATTTCAATCGTTGTACTGTTGATATTTGGCTTTGTTGACTGAGTTTGCCAACCACTGATCTAGGTAATCTCAGAAGCTACCACACGGGGGAGCTCTTGGTAACCTGAGAGATACCTATCAATGGGTCCTGCAGGCTCAGGAATTGGGAGAGCATCACTCTTTTGCCTTTTATGAAGAAAAACTGTTGAGGAAAAAAATGTCCAACTCTATACCTCACACTGAAGAGAAAGGACAAAATCAATTATACTCATTCTGACACCTGGAAGAAAAATTCACCTTAGAAGGAAGCCATATTCCATGTAAGGATGAGGGGTACAGACAGAATGTGCGCACTTTCCTCCAATTACTGGTAAAAGGGTATTATTTGAGAGGCAATGAGAGGGTCTTTCTGTCCCCAGCACATTTACTGAGCCCTGAAATTCCACCATTAGAGAGTTATTCCTTTGAGTTAAGTCAGTAGTTCTCGACGAGGGACAATTCTCCCCTTGGCCCCATGTTGAAATGGATTGCTAGGTCCCGCTCTCAGAGTCCGATTCAGTAGGAACCAGAGGACGCATGAGAGTGGCTCACAGTCACAGGACACTCTCTAAATTCCGACGGCCTCCGAGAAAGCAGAGAGAAAGGCTCAGGGGTACCAGCACCGCCCAGCTAGGACACACCAGCCTCGGTAAACGTGTCAACCGGGCCCTGCTCCCTCTGCCCCCACCGCACCATCCGTGGTCCCCACGTCCTCCGAACAGGCCTGGCTTTGTTGCTTCACCTCCCACCTATCCCAACCTGCTCTGTGTAGAGTCCAGCCATCCCCACTCGCTTCTCTGTACAGCCTACAGCCTGATCCTGCCTCCTGAGGTGGTGTTGTGCTCAGAAAAGCCCTTCCAGGGCTCCGGCCAGGCCAGCTGCAGCTGGCCCTGCATCCTGTGCTCACGGCTCCATCTTCCCCACCCACCTCAAGAGCTTGGGCAACAGTTCACTTCTTTCCATCCTGATGCACCACCATGTGCAAGTCCTGACCGGTTCTCACTTCATGTCTACAACTTCTCCTACACTGTCCCTTCCCATACACCTCTCCCCTGCCAAGGAGCTATCCCGCTAAACATGTAGGCAATTGCTCTCAACTCTCATGCAACAGAGTAAATGATAGGACTGGATTGTAACCTGTTCTTTCCAGCCACACTGGCCATGTGCACTCACAGGCCCTCCTCCCTGGGCCCCCATACAAGTAGGCGCCGGGGAACTGAGATATCCCGCCTCTGACTCCTGAGCAGCTGTCTCAGCCCCTCCCAGGCAGAGTCCCTGCAGCTCTGCTCCCTCCCTAATGGCCAAGGTATGAGAAAGGCTGTAAATATGAAGTCATCATCATTATTGGTTTGTCTCTCCAACTATGCAGGGGAAGGGAAAAAACACACACACAGGTCATTGATAATAAGAACTGCATTGATCAAGGGAAGATAAGAAAGAGAAAACATGGCCGGCTGCAAGGAACTCACGTCTGATCGGTCAGCACAAGCCCAGGTCTAATCCTTGCTAAAAATTAGAACGGATCGCTTGATAAGAGATCTTTCAGTTACATGGTTGTTTGAAACTCTTATGCAGGAATAAAAATCCAAGCACATTTCATTATACATTTACCATATTGCCATTCCAAAATGGGAAAGATGATACAGGTAAAGAAATATAAAACTGAGCAAATTATACCAATACTGCTACCTGTTTGAGTAATTGGGATCAGGACTGTCCCAGAACACCCCCCTCCAATCCCTATAAATGGCTGCAGTCATCCTAACCCACCCTTGAGATTGGAAACCCATGAAAAGGAGGGACTACCCCACCCACAGGCCACCACAGGGACACTGCATAGGCATCCGCCACAGCCTGACCTCTGTTTCCCTCCTCCCTGGCCCTTCCTCGGCTCCCCTCCTGGGACCAGCTGCCCATGCATGTGGCCTCCGGCCCTGCCACCTGTCCAAGCAGATGTGATTTCCTCCTCCCGCCCGGCCCCACCCATCCTCCCGCAGTGGGGAATTCTTTCTGCAGGTTTCCTGCGGGGACGTCCATTTCAAAATGTTTAACTGGGAGGAAAAGAAAGGAAGGGCTTCATTATCTCTAAGCCACCACCTTCAGGAACACACCTCCCTGCACCTGCGATCCCAGGAGCCAGAGCAAAGGCCAGTGTCCTTGGACGACCTGCTCACTGAGTGGCTCCTTCCCATGGACATTGGGATCAGTGTTTGAATCAGAGTCCCCAACCTCCTGCTCCTCACCCCCACGGTGCTGCACTTCGCCCTCTTTCCAAATGTTAAATTCAATCTTGAAGTGGAGAGCCGGGGGTGGGGGTGGGGGTAAATAAACCCCTTTGCAGATTAAGATGTACAACTTGCCAGTTAAAGAAAGTCATGGGGCTGTAAGGGACAGCCTGGGGTAGAGTCAATAGCATTGTGATAACTGTGTATGGTGCCAGGTGGGTACTTGACTTATCGGGGTGATCACTTCTTAACTTACGTACATGTCCAATCACTATGGTGTACACCTGAAACTAATATAATATTGTATACCAACTGATATTGCAAAAAATAAAATAAATAACCCCTCTGCTGGGACAAAAGGAGGAGATGGGAACTAAGGCTCATGACAGGCCTCGCCATGCATGCGAAGCGTCATCCCAGCAGCCCCGTGAGAGGAAACCACTGTCGACTGCTGCCCCGCAGGGCAGAAGCAGCGAGGGGACACAGCACACACAGGCTGGAACTGCCAGCCTGTCCCTAACTTCCCAAGCACCTGGGCCAGCACCTGCAAAGGCAGAGCCAAGCGGGGTCCTAGAGAAAAGCCCACCAGGTTCCCATTTTGCCAGGGACAAGTACCCAAATGGTGAGCAGTTGCCGGGACCTGGGTCGCAGGACCTCAGACATGTTTTCTCATCCACATATTGCTGCTGCTTCTCACCCAAGGCTTTTTATTGAGAATGAACATTCATGGAACTGGCAACAGCGCCACCTGCCGTTCAGAACGGGTTCAAATCTGTAAGAAGAAAGCAGAAAAAGGGAGTACTCCATAAATGCAGAATCACCTGCTGCTATCTTTCTATTTGTTGTTTTGGGGTTTCCAATATTAGGGAAGCTCTTGTTCTAGTTAATAACAATTTTACTGGTAGTTATTACAACATTCTTAAAGCAGTTTTCAGAGAGCGTAATATAGCCAAAGCATAATACTTACACAGAATTAAACTCTCCTCGTACTGTAAATTGACCCTTCCTCTCTCTATAAGGGTGTAGACCCTCAGTAAACATAGTTCATATGTCTAATAGTAGGGCATTGTTGTGAGTTGAGTTGTGTCCTCCAAAAAGATGTTGAAGTCCTAGCCCCCAGTACCCGTGACTGTGACCTTAATGGGAAATAGGGTCTTCACAGATGATCAAGTCAATATGAGGTTGTAGGGTGGACCCTAACCCAATGGGACTGGTGTCCTGTAACCAGGGGAAATCTGGACACGGAGGCAGACACGTGCACAGGGGGAATAGACTAGACTAGAATAGAATAGAATAGAATAGAATAGAATAGAATAGAATAGAATAGAATAGAATAGAATAGAAGGCATGGGTCAGGGTAGTATGTTACAAGCCAAGAAAGGCCCAGGATGGCCAGCAAATGACGAGAAGCAAGGAGGGAGGCATGGAACAGATTGTTTTCCAAGAAGAAACCAACCCTGCTGCCTCCTACCTCCCTTCCCCCCGCCCCAGAACTGGGAGACAATAGCTTTCTGTTGTCCTCAGCCATCCAGTTTGTGGGACTTTGTGATGGCAGCCCTAGCAAACTGATACAGGCATCAATTACAATGGGAAGAGTCTGCTTATATTGCAGCCTCCACGGGATAGAAGCATTTGTGATACAACCCAAGAGCACTAACCAGCTGTGTGCATGTAAAGCTCAACGATACCCAGCAACTTACCCCGTTGCCTTGTCTATGAAATGAAACTCCACTCTCCTCAGCGTTGATATGCATCCATGATGAGCACAGGCATGGAAACATGGCCTATGAATTGGAAAGAGTGACAGTTATACAGTCTTATCACAAGGAATGTGATATCATCAGACCCAGGCATGGACAGACCCTGCTCAGACGAGGTCACTTATGTGCCCCCGCAACCACCTTCCTATATGCCTTGGGAGGCTGACCAGTAGGAAATGTATCAATGGCCCCTATCTCTCTCTTTTGTAAAATATGTTTTTATTGATTTCAGAGAAGAATGGAGTGGAAAAGAGAAATTGAAACATCAGTGATGAGAGAGAATCATTGGTCGGCTGCCTCCTGCATGACCCCTACTGGGGATCGAGGCCACAACCTGGGCATGTGCCCTGACCGGAAATCTAACCATGACTTCCTGCTTCATAGGTCGATGCTCAACCACTGAGCACACTGGCCAGGCTGGCCCCTTTCTCTTTTGCTATCAGTTGGGAATAGCCAAGGGGGGCACCAGCAGGAGATCAGAGGGCAGGAGAAGAGACTGTTGGGTCATGAGGAGCTGCCTGCATCTATAGAAGCCTTCAGCTACCCTCTCAGAATTCCAGCAGTTCTGGCCTCCCATTGTCCCTTCAGGTCCAGGATGTAACAGCACCATGCAAGGGCTAACTCTGCCTACACCCTGGTAAACAATTCCCTCGGTAAACTCTCCTCACAGTCTCCAGTTTAAGTATGTCTTCTTTGGCCTGCCAGGAGCCCGACTCAGCAGTTAGTTTAGAAAGCGGTCCTAGAAAACGGCCTCAAGATGCAACTGTGGGAATGCTCTGCTCGTGTATTTGAGGACTCCAAGGATAGGCTCCTCTGCTGAGGGAAACAGGACACAGGAAATTCATGCCCTGCAGGGCTGCCATGATTACCTGAGTCATTCACCAGTGCTCCCAGGGGCTGCGGTACAGGTGAGCGCGAAACATCGGGAAGGCAAGCGATTGTGGTCCTTCTGACCACAGGAAAGACAGTGATTGTGGCAGAGCAGCAACACAAAGGCATGGGAATACTGTCCCAGCATAAAAAGGAAGGCGATCCTGCCATTTGTAACAACATAGGTGGACTTCAAGTGAATTACGCTCTGTGAAATAAGTCAAGCAAAGATACTGTAGGATATCACTTACATGTGGAATTGAAAAAAGAAATGAACTCACAGAAACAAATCAGATTTGTGGTTGCCATGGGGTGGGGAGGAGAACTGAGTGAAGATGGTGAAAAGGTGCTTTCTAGGGACTTCATACCCAGCATGGGGACTGTGGTTAACAATACTGTGTTGTATTTGAAAGTTGCTAAGAGAGATCTCTAAAGTTTTTATCACAAGGAAAAAAATCATAAACTATGCGAGGTGATGGATGATAACTTATGTAGCAATCATTTCACATATCAAACCATTAAATTGTACACCTTAAATATAAATAATATATCAATTATAACTCAGTAAAACTGGAGAGAGTAGACAATACAGTCAACTCAAACAACACTGGTTTGAAGTGGTTCCACTTATATGCAATATTTTTCAAAAATAGTACAGTACTACAAATGTGTTTCCTCTTATGATTTTCTTAACATTTTCTTTTCTCTAGCTTACTTTATTGTAAGAATACAGTATATAATATGTATAACATACAAAATATATGCTAATCAATGGCGTCTAGTCAACAGTAGACTATCAGCCAGTTAAGTTTTGGGGGAATCAAAAATTCTACTTACATTTTCACCTATCAGGGGTTGGGAGCTGGCACCCCGAACACTGGCATTGTTCGGAGTGGACTGTAAGTTGCAGTTCCTCCCATCAAGAGGTAGAGTACTCTCCTACCCTGATTCTGGCCTCAGCCATCCATTTCTTAGGCCATTGGGATATTAACAAATGTGACAAACAGAGCTGCGGACATTTGGGGTTTGCCTTCGCTTGCTGCTTTTGGCAGCCCTTGGGGCTCCATATGATGACACCTGGGCCAACCTCCTGGGGGATGAGACCACAAGAAGTGAGGCCCCGGCCCCTCCAGGCATCCCCATCATCCCAGCTAAAGCCCGGACGTGGCATCCTAGATCATCCAAGGCTTGTCAAACTGCTCAGGCCTGACCAGAGTGACCAGATGACCCACAGAACTGTGAGCCAAGAAAATGACTTTTCTTGAGCCAGTCTGTTCCGGGTGATTCACAACACTTCAAAGATTACCTGAAATAGGAAGTCCCCTGGCCATTTTCGAAGGCACAATGGAATGGTTGAGTTAAAAGAGAAGTATGTGATACTCATTTAAAAACTGTTGATTTTATTGATAAGGACTTTAAAATGCAAGCCAAAGTCACGCTTCTGAAAATATGGACTTTAAATTTTATTGACTCAGTACTAAATTTAGATACTGTATTAAGTAAAATTAGTGATACAAGACAAATGATGTTCTTGAAAGCATCAAAGCAATTAAAAAACTCTTTGAAGAAAACCAGTAATTATGTTTACCTAAGATCTGTTATTGATGCTAAGCAAATTGCAGAGTCTCTTGATTTTGACACCAACTTCTCCATTATTAAAACAATAAACAGAGAAAGATCTTCACTTGAAAATCTTATGATTAGGCCTTCCATGACCCAAAACTCAATTTTAGGATCAATTTCCTTTTTTACATTACATATAGTAATTTCATTGTTAAAAGAAGGTTTAGCCCAGCCGGTGTGGCTCAGTGGTTGGTCACAGGTTGATTCCCACTCAGGGCATATGCCCTGGGTTGCAGGCTCACTCCTCAGTGTGGGGTGTTCAGGAGGCAGCTGATCAATGGTTCTGTGTTTCTATCTCTCTCTCCCTCTCCCTTGCTCTCTGAAATCAGTAAAAATATATATATTTTTAAAAGACAGGTTTACAATAATGAAAGAATATCACAGATATCCCAGTTTTCTGGATAATGTATAATTAGAAAAATTAAGATAGAGATAAGCTACTTTAATTATACAGTATACCACTACTTTTGAATGTCAAACTTGTTATTGAAATTAACTTATAAAACTGAAATTAACTTATTACTTATGAGATCTGATATTGATGAGTCGCCATGCATGAGAGACTGAAAACTTTAAATTACTGTCTAAATTCTAATATGCATCTATTTTAGGCATTACAGTATATTCACAGAAATTTCCTAATACTTTTGTAACTTTCAGGCTATAGTTAACTTGGACAGTGGGGAATATAGTCCATGAGGAATATAACCTCTTAAAATTACATTTTATTAAAAAACTACCAAAGTTAATACTATATCTGAGATTATAATATCACAGAAAGACTGTCAAATAGAACCATTATCTCTATAGAAAGTGAGCTATTGGAGCAAGTAATCATTGAAATGGCCAAGAAAACCAGTGATTATGTTTATCCAAGATCTGTTATTGATGCTAAACAAATTGTGAAAGCAACCAAGTATATTCAAACAAAGTATTACATAATAGTGATATTGAATTCCTAATTATTCTGATGAAAATTGTAGGCTTTCTATTAATGGATTATCAATAATTTGATTTAATTTATGCAGAACTAATATAAACTTTTTGGTATATTGTAATATTATTGAAATAATTTGTATTGTAAAATTAAAAATATGCTCATTTAAAACATGATTTTAATTGAGTAAAGGCATATTTTTCTAATCTAGACAAAGGCACTAATTAAGGCTACCAGTATTCTAAAACTCACCCAATCTAACCAAGACATAGATCCTTATACCAGAGTGTCTTTCTTGACACCACGTATGAGAAGGATGGATCATTCTCTACCTCTACTGCACCCCAGCTTCCTCAGGGATCCAATTTCATGTGGTCTGTGAACTCCCCTAAGGTGGTTCCAAAGTCTGGATGCATATGCATTTGAACCCTTTTCCCCAGGGCACTGTCCATGCCTCTAAAAGATCAAGGACCATGTATTTCAGGCTGCAGCGGTGGTTCTCACATTTTAGCACCTGTTACAATTACCTGGAGGGCTTATTAAATCACAGATTACTGGACACACCCTCAGAATTTCTAATTCAGCAGATCTGGAGTAGGGCTCAAGGATGTGCATTTCCAACAAGTACTCTGGGGATGCTGTTGCTGCTGTTCTAGAAACTACATTTGAGAACCAAATGGGCTGAACTCTGTGTAAACAGCTCCAGTCTTTACCAGCAGAGGGCAAGCCCCCATGTCGCCCAATGGGTGTCAATAGCACATTTCACCACTAGGTGACAGCACCTACACACAAATCTCTACATTCAGGTCTCCCATAAATTAAAAACAATCACAAAAGCAAAATAAGAAAGCCAAGTGAACAACGTTCTTCTACAAGGTGGCTGATAACCCAATGCTGACAAATGATTAAAATGTTTATCTCTTAAGAATATATACCCATCTAAGTCAGGCTTGAGGGAGGAGCAAAATACACCACCTGGCAGAAAAAGAAGCTGGATGCTGTGTTGCCTCTGGCTCCTGGCCTGACGCCCCTCGACGGGATTTCATACTTCCCTGTCTGCTGACTTGGAAATGTCCCTCTGTGGAAAGTCCTGGGCTGGATGCTGCAAAATTACCCAAGGAGCTCATTAACATGCAGAGCTCCCCCCCCCCCCCCCCCCCCCGTTCTAAATTAACAAAATTTGGGTTAGGCGCAGGCGTATTTTTAACTGGCATCCCAGTCAATTCTGAGGCACAGCCATGTTTGGGCCACTTGCATGTATGTGTTAAATAGACACCGACCAATGCTCAGGTATGGATATGTGTATATTCCCGCCTTTCACAAAGGGGCTCTTTCTAGGTCCAGATGTGGCGAGTCCCATTCCCAAAAGCAGGAGAACGAACTGTCCGGCCCAGAGGCTACCAGCCACCTGAGGCTCCGAGCCCCTGAAATTGGGCTGTGAGCTGAGATGTGCGATCAGTGTCAAGTAACACCCGATTTCAAACACTCGGGGCCGGGGGCGGGGGAGAATGTAAGGTATTTTTAATGTGGCTACTAGAAAAATTAAATTACATTTGTGGCTCACAATCCATTTCTGTTGGGCAGCACTGGTTAGAGGATGTAGATACCAAGAACAGGGGGCGGGGAGTGGAAAACAAAGCATCGCAGGGCCAGGGGAAGACGCGTTGACCCCAGCGTTCTAACAGCGCTCCTGGCAGCTTCGCCTGGAAAAGACACCCTCAGCCGCAGCCACTGCACAGCCGCCGCAGCTCATTCATGAATGAGTTCCCAACTTGAGTCCAAGCCAACTACAAACACTCGGGGAACGTCCTCTCTCCGAGTAGGCTGAGTGTGAAGCAGGCAGGGTGCTAGCCACTGGCTAGAATACAGAGGGCAATCTCACGTAGGAAAGAGTGTGGCTACTACAAATGGTTGTAGGTGTGTGAGCCACCCACCGGGACCTGCTTGACCGGTCCCGTAGCTCAACTATTGTACTTTTGCAACAGAGAAAAACTGCTGATAATGAAACAAAACTGTGTCTGCTGTTCATTTAGTTATTAGAATAAGAAAGAGTGTGTTCACATAGCCACCCTGAAATACCAGTGCTGTGCCCAAGAAGGAAAGGCAGAGCTAGCCTTCTCAGCGATCAAGTAGAGTCCTCCGGGCCGGCAGCACCGGCCTCATCAGGGGACATGGCATGAAGGGCAAAATCTCAGGTCCCTCCCAGACCTCAGGATTCGGAAACATCCAAACCTGCAGAGAATCTTTATAAGAGTTTATTTCAGCCAAACTGAGGACATATGCTGGGAGCAAGATCCCCAGTGCTCCGGAGAAGAGCCCTTCGCAGCTTCGTTTATGCATGTGAAATTAAGGCTGGAGCATAAGGAAGATTACATGGAGGTGGCAGAAAGCAAGGCGGGACTGGATTACAGGAGAGCCACCAAGATCATGTGCTCTTGGTTAGTACCCCCTATGAGGGGTATTGCTTCTGGCATTTCAAAGGTGTGTTAACCTAGATGCGCAAGAACAATGGACAGGATGGCTTGAAACCTTTCACTGAAGAAGTTATAGTTGTGGGTTGTGACTACCCACTATGACTGCCCAGTTAGGGATCTATGATCAGATCACCCTGGGAGGTTACTTCCATAGAATCCCTTCTTTCATCCACAGGATGCACTGAGAACCAATGAGCTGGAGAAAGAGGAGGCCATAGAAAGGGAAGCCCCAAGGGCATTGAAAGAAATGGATGGGAGTTGCCCTCTGTCACTCTCTTACTGCACCTGCTATCATTGGGAAGCTGTGTGGCGAGCCATTTAGGAGACTAGACTAGACTTTGGAGTTAGGACTACCTGGGGTCACAGTCAAGCTCCATTCCCCTCTGCATGGCCTGGGATAGTTACTTTTCTGAGCCTGTTGTGCCATCTGAAAGATGAGGAAATTAATATATCCTGTGTATGGTTATTAAATGAACGAATGCATGGAAAAGGTTGCCCATGGCCTGACCTGCGTGGCTCAGTGGTTGAGCATCAACCTATGAACCAGGAGGTCTCGGTTGGATTCCTGAAGGTCACATGCCTGGGTTGAGAGCTCGATCCCCAGTGTGGAGCATGCAGGAGGCAGCCGATCAATGGTTCTCTCTCATCATTGATGTTTCTTTTTTTTTTTTATCATTGATGTTTCTATCTCTCTCCCTCCCCCTTCCTCTCTGAAATCAATAAAAATATATTAAAAAAAGAAAAGGCTGCCCCTGGCTCTTGGTGCAGAACGTGAGATGAAGACTAGTTACATGATAGTAACGCTAGGACATCAGCTCCCGTGGTATCACTCTGTCCATTTTATCTTATCTGTGCCCTCAGCACACTAGTTTTGTATGGAAAGTTCTTATTTTCTATAATTAAACATGAATCTACAACCATGTCATCTTATCTCATTCTGGCATAATTGACTCATTAAAGTTTTATCTCCTCGGTCTTACTGAATCAGGTTTGACCTCGTGACCTCCTCCCTGGTTTGGGAGGGTTCCTGCCTACCTTGCCTCTCACATGATGGCCCCAGAGGCTGGTTCCATCAAGTGAAACCAGTTGGCCTGGTATTTGTGCTCACCCCTGGGTCTGCTGCTCTTCTGAGTCTGTCTCACCAAATGCATGCTGCCTTTATCGCGTGGCTGTCAGCTGACACGGCTGTGACTTGGGGACACGGGAGGACCCGCCGGGGTCCAGGAGCAGCAGGCCTTGCTTGTGGTTCCCCCCTGGGTCTCTGAAGGAGCATCGCAGGGAAGAAGTCACGTATCAGGAAACATTGCCAACGGGTCTGTGATGGGCTGAGTCAACAGAAACACCCAGAGCAGGCCAAATTAGGAATCTGAAACCAAGAATCCCTGGTTTCCTCTGTCAGGGAGGGAGTGTTTACCACAAGGAACTACTTTGCACAGGGGCGGTATCGCTGGTGCTAGTGCTTTCCTGCCCACGGGGAGCTCAGGTGAACGATAGAACCCTGGTTCTCACCTGCAGAAGTGTGTGTCGGGGGAGAGGAACAGGGAGGAGAGAAACTCACTTCCCATCTCCTGGCCGCCAGCTCTGCCTGTTATGGGACTGTGTGCTTGGAGGAGGCATTGGGGGACCCGGCTCCTTCCTGTCCTCCCCAATCCAGCCAGGGCTGGGCTTCAGGTGAGCGAGGGAGAGAAGGCAGCACCTCCACTGGGGATGTGGGGGAGGCTGACTTCCTAGAAAATCAAGAGTCTTTTAAACTTTTTTCTAAATGTGTTCCTGGCTGAGGGTCCTCTTCTGTGGTCTAAGCTGCCTGTGAGCCTCAAAGACTCCCCTTTTTAAGCACAGTTGGTACACAACATTATATCAGTTGCAGGTGTACGATACAGTGATAGGACATTTACATACCTCACAATGGGATCACTAAGCGAAGTCTAGCAATCCTCTGTCACCATGGCAACTTATCACATTGTGGCTGTATTCCCTGGCTACATTCCCCGTTCCACCAGCCCCAGCCCCTGGCAACCATCCGCTTGAGCTCTGTTTCTGTAAGTCTTTTTTTGTTTAGTTTAGTTTTGTTTTTGAGTTCACATTTGCCACAACATGGCTGGGCCTGGAGGGTATTATGCTTAGAGACTCCGGCTTGGTTTTCACTGCTGGGGGCAGTCTTCCAGTGAAATCCCTTTACGTCGTTCAAAAAGGTATCAACGCAAAAGCTCTCGGATGCCACCACTCTCAGTTCCTACTCTGATAACTGGGGTGGGAGGTTACAACTCACAAGCAAACGCCTTGCTGGCCCTGGTCTGAAGCCCTAGCTCAGAAGCCATCCTGGAAGGAACGGAGGGCAGTGATTGGTTATCAATTGCTGTCCAAGGGGAAATGTGAAGAACAAGAATAGCCGCAATGCAGAACCCTGCCATCTCTTTTCTAGAGCGATGATTCTTAGAGTCCCGGCCTCCGAGCAGGAAGGCTCCTTTGGGTTGTTTATTTCATGCACATTTTGCTACAACAAATAAAACACTGATAACGTTACAATGTACAGAGTCCCTGCCGAGTGAGGACCACTGTATCAGGCATTGCCTACATCTCACCTGTGATCTTCACAACTGCTCCTCAGGAAACATAACTTAAGGGCTCCTTTAGGAGACCACTGAGACCCATGGCGGGTGAGCAACACCTCGTAACCATGGCGGGGCCCAGGATCTGAGCCCAAGCCAGCCCAACTCAGCAATTGGCTCCTACCCTAGACCATCTACGTTCTCCAGGCCTCTCATTCTTAGACTATGTCTGAAAATGTAATAAAATAAACATATTGTTAATTCATGAAGCAACAAAGTGCAGTAGACATGGAAGTCAGTCAGTAAATAAACAGAGCAGATGAGTAGACTGAGTGTGTATCAGCTCCCTCTCTGCCCACAGGAACACATGACCATGATATGACCTCAGGCTCTGCGTTCCAAACTGCCTCGCCCATGCCCTGACCTTGTGGGACCCTGCAGAACTGAGGCTTCAGGTGGTTTCATGTAACCTGGCCGATGTGGCTCAGTTGGTTGAGTGTCATGCTGTGCACCAAAAGGTTGCTGGTTTGACTCCTGGTCAGGGCATGTATGGAAGGCAACAAATGAATGTTTCTCTTTCACATCAATGTTTCTCTCTCTCTCTCTCTTTCCCTACTCTCTCCAAGCATGTCCTCAGGTGAGGATTTAAGAAAAACAATTAAAGAAAAGAAGGTGGTTTCATGTCTCCTGCCAATGTTTTCCCACAACTCAGACTTTGGTTTCCCTTTGTCTCAAGGCCACATAGTGATGCAGCCAAGCCCAGCTCTTCGGGATCCAGTCCAAACCAAAGAATGCGAAGAGCATGCATGGAAAAGCGCTAAAACAGCTGAAAAAACAGGCTGTTTTACATCATAATCCTGTAAGAAGAGCTTGGAGGCACCAAGGACCACAGTTGGCTGGAAAATGCATTTTGGCCTCATAAGAAGGGGAAGATATTGATGAACACAAGAAATTTGGCTTGGTTTTCAGATTTGTTCATTGAGGAACCATGTATATTTTTCTTCCTATAAAATTAGGAAAATAAGACATCTCTAGGAGTGCACTATAGCATGACCTAACATTTCAAAAAATGACCTTTAGATTCAAGGATTTGGGGGAAATGGAGACCATGATTGTTTTGTTAAACAAATTCCAGCCTAGTTAGAAACCACATGTACACAGCAAGTGAAGAAGTGGATGAGTGACTAAGTGATGTTGCTGAAATCTCCATTCTTCACCGCACTCACACCGGTCCTCCTCACAGGACCCTATGATGCAAATTGCAAAAACAGTGGTTTTTTTCTCCTCCTGGCAGGAAAAGAGCTGTTTCTCTCCATTAAAACTGTGTTTGCCTAACTGATTCCTAGACATGACTTTCACTTGGGGTGAGCAACAGCTGTGGACAAGCAGACAGACCAGGACCACATACTCTGCCTGAGGCTGCGTGGCCGTCCCTCTGTCTCAGCTGCCTCTCCCCAACCTCTTAACACTGAGGGCCAGTGCTCAGTTCTCGTCCTTTCCTCTTTATCTCACTCCCTGGACGATTCCATCTGGTCTGTGGCCTTTCAGACCATCTCTATGCTAAGGACTCCTGGACCTGTCCCCCAGGCCAGACCCTCTTCTGCACACCAGACCACATCTCTCCACCTTGACCCTCATGGCCTCTCCTAATTTAGTTGGTCTAGAAAGAAGGCTGGGCTCCCCCACATGATTCCACAGGCATCTTCCCATCACAGCAACAGCATCTCCATCCTCCTGGGGGCTCCAGCCGAAGACCCCAGAGGAGTCCTGATTCCTCTCCTTCTTTGATACCCCATCTGCCATTGCCCCAAACATCTGTTAGCTTCAAAATGTACCCTGAATCAAACCCTTTCTCAGTTACACTTCCCTCCCCATTTCACTCTCAGGAAAAGCCAGTGTCTTCTAGTTGTCTACAGGGCTAATGAGGCTTTTTCCTCTCTGACCTCACCTCCTTCCCCCCTCCAGCCACACTGGCCTCCTGGCTATCCCCCAAGTACACCGGACACCTCCCACCTTGGGACCACAGCACTAGCTATTCTCACCTCCTTCAGGACTGTGTTCAAATGCCACCTGCTCAGCGAGGCTCTCCTGGCTAAGTAGACCCTACGTCCTAAAATATCTAAACCAGACAATGTCTGCAAAATGCACACGTTGGGGCCTGGTAAGACTCATTCAGTAAATGTTGACTTTAAAACCCAGGGAAAGAATGGCTACCATGTGCACCCTACCCAGAATGTCCCAGGACTGGAGGCAAAGGCAAGATGTCCAGGTAAGAGTTAAGTCTCCAGGGACCTATCTGTCTATCCCTGTGTCTCCTCATGTTTATGCATACAGACAGCGTCTCTAGCTTGTCTTCTCCTTCCCATGACCCTGGGGACATTTTAGATAAGTCCCTGCTTCTATAATCAGAACTTCTCCTTTTCAAACAAGTCTTAAGGAGACTTGACCAAGAAAACTGGGCATTTTCCACTAGTTTATTCACCCCCACTTCCTCCCTGGGGCCCTTGCCAAATCTGCACAAGCCAGGCTAAAGGATACTTGGAGTGTGATGAATTGAGCGCATGATCTCAGAGGACTTTCATTTTCATGCTTGCCTAATCTGAACCAACTTCCAATATCCTTGATTTTAATCCAACACATAGCCAGCAGTGTCTAATGTATTGTCTCTGACCACTTGGCAAGGTCTGTGTGAATACTGTTTTTTTTTAATGTCATATGATATTTTGAACTGACTGACTTCTCTGGAAACTTATGGTTATTACTTCGGAGAAAAAAGAAAGAGAGACCATTTTCTTGCATTTGGATGAGAGGAGAGTGGAAGTGTCTACATCACTGGTGCTTTGGAGCATCTGAACAAGGAGAATTGGGAGAGGGATGGAGGCAACTGCTTATCTCTTTGCCTTTCAAAATTAAAAACTGAAAGCTATCTAGGCTCTGGGAACTGTATGGGAGGCCACACCAGAAGCATGGCGGCAGCGACTGCCCCGTGGGGCCTGGTGGTGGGGGTTCTGAGCACTCAGAAGGGGCCCTCAGCTCCCTCATGCCCCCAGCAAGGGTCTCAAATGCACGCTGCTCACCTTCTGTGCCCTGGTGGGGCAGCTGTGCCTTAACTTCCCCTACATCCACACCTGTGTGATTCTCAACATCCACCCACAACTAACTTTGTGGCAGAAACAGAGCTCCAGGCAGGATGGCTGACCTCCACCACCAGCTCATGAAATCCTTATTTGCAGAAAGGCTTAACTATAATAACAACAACAGCAAAAGCCTAAGATATAAGGAAACGTTGACTCTCAAGGAAGTAGATAATTCAAGGAACAGAATTTAATAATCTGAAAATTCTCAGAAGTATCTGAGAAACCCTTGCATCTATAAAACAGAGCCAACTTTAGGAAACGACAATGGGCACAGGGTCCCTAAAGGAAAAAAGAAGAGGAGAGGTTACTAACAAATAAGGATAAACTACACAAGAATGGTCCACATGGGAGGCCAGTCATCTTCCAATTTAACATAAGTTGTGAGTAGAGTTCCAACGGAATAGGATGAATTCTAAGCAATAGACAGATGGCTTTGGAAGCTGGAGGAAATTAATAACATCATCTGGAAGTCATACATTCTTCTCCATCTCCCAAGGGAAAAAATGACAGTTGGTAGAAGCTACAGAGAAACAAACATTTCAAATTGTATGAGGAAAAGCAGGTTTCAGGCGTGGAGCCACCTCCGCTCTGGCCTGGTTTCGGAGGTTGCCAGGAGTGTGAGAAAGGGAATTGCTTGAACATGGGCACATGGTTGGAGACTGCAATCACAGACGAGCAACTCCAGTCACCCATTGGACTTGGCCGTTTGGTGAGCAGTACTTCAGTGGTCATTACAGTGGAGATATTAATTATGGTTTTCCATGCTTAGAGTAAGCAGGGTCTTAATTAAGGTTATGGAACCAACTTGGACAGTGGACAAGCACTGGCAGAGGGGAGCAAATGGAGGAGTGGTGTTATGTCCATGAAGTAGGAAGTCCAGACACTGTCTCTAGTTCAAAGACTATCAGGGGGATCACTTCATATTACGCAAGTGTCTAACCCTATGCTATACTCCTGAAACTAAAACAATATTCAATGTCAACTGTAACTGAAAAAGAAAAAATTAAATAAAGAAGAAAGCTATTTATATTATAAATGTGAGTTAGAAGAATACCAAACCAAGCAACTAGGTTGGTTCTGCTCACATGAACTATGAAAAGGAAGCTTAAAAGTGCTCAAGTTTAAAATTAAAAGAGGAAAACAATGAAAGCAAAAGTATGGAATGATGGAGAGAATAATAGCTAAAATTTTGAAAATGTCCCCATATATTTTTCCATTTCATCCTAGAAATAAAAATAATACTATCAAAGAAAAATACTATTACTTGCACAGTATCACCACTTAGTAATTATTGACTATCTTCACTCTTTAGTATCTTCATTTTGACTAGAATAAATGAGTTAAAAGTCTGTGTCTGGGATTTAGGTAATATATTTGCTGTATATTTGCTGTACGTACATATGTATACTCATATATTTGGCGACTAACTGTTTAATAATCAACTTAAAAATGATTTTTGGAGCTGAAGCTGTTGGAGAGGATGGTAGGAAATAACAAAGACTCTGTCAGTTTTGTTTCCTACCAAATGCCAACATTGAGAAAGATGCCCCATAAATGTTTGCTGATTATATAAATAGATGAAATGGTGCATTTAATGAAAATTACATATTAAAACAGGATAGTAGCATGTACAATATTAGCGGAAGGAAACTGAAGTCACAGGAGGAGGCTTCTGCAATGATCCACGACACTATGATGCCAACATTCTGTGGCAATTGTTGACATTTTGACATCCATACTGATTTGTAATCCCCTAAACAAATGACTGAATTTTCCACTTCTTTTTGTTATATTAGCATGAAATATGTGCAGTAGATGCCCTCACCCCACCCCTCATTCATCACCACCCCGTTAGTCCATCCACAGCCCATCCTTGACTCTCACTGAATTCCTCCTTAAAGCTCCCTATATCCTTTACCCTTTCCTTCAAGGTGCCCCCAAATCAAAATATCTCTGGGACCCAAACACCCATTTGGGGCACCCATTGGCCTGCCCATTGTCCACACATGGGGCACCAATGGCCTGGTCAAGGGTGCTGCTAGTGGACATATAAGGAAAGGTAGAGTGAAAGGAAATGAAACAGATGTAGCAGACGGAATGCAGAGGGTGGCTAGAGATGACTCTGTGGTCAGCATGTGACGAAAGAAGGAAGACAATGAGGAAGTGGGGAGCAGAAGGGTGCGTGTGGAAGAGGATGAGGATGGACCAGGGCATGCCAACGTCAGTAGCAACATCAAAGCCCTGAGTAACTTCCCACTGTTGCAGGTTAAAGATGGCATGGGTGGCACAAGATGTGTGAACCCAGTGCACACTGGGATCAGGTTCTGGCTGAGCTGAAGAGCAGAAGTCCCTAAGAGGGAGATCCCTAAATGAGGGTCCCGTTGAGGCTGTGGGAGCCTGGCTTCTGTGGATGTCAGACAACACTCCCTGCTTCCCACCACTGAGGGGACCAGACACATCCACTCATTAGTACTAAAGCTCCTTCCAGTCTTCAGGTGGAGCAAGAGGCCCATCCCATAAGCCATGGCGGCTGAGAGAGTTGTCAGAGCTTTCCCAGAGGAGCATGCTCCTTACTCTTTTGTGCCTCACTTATTCAAATAAAGAACTCCTGCCCTAGCTGGTATGGCTCAGTGGATAGAGCGTTGGCCTGCCGACTGAAGGGTCCCAGGTTCGATTCCAGTCAAGAGCACATGCCTGGGTTGTGGGCTCGATCCCCAGTAGGGGGCATGCAGGAGGCAACCGATCAATGATTCTCTCATCATTGATGTTTTTATCTCTCTCCCTCTCTCCCTTCC
>NW_005871100.1:6589907-6615612 GCF_000147115.1 Myotis lucifugus | reverse complement strand
TTTTTTTTTTTTTTATTAAAGAACTCCTTATAATTCTTCCCTGAGAAAAAGTGGGGCTGTGACTTAGAAACCTAAAGGCAGGTTTGCTAGGGCTGCTGTAACAAAGTACCACAAACTGAGTGACTTAAGCAACAGAAATTTATTTTCTCACAATTCTGGAGGCGAGAAGTCTTCCGAGGGTGGTAAGGGAAGGATCTCTCCAGGCCTCTCTTCTTGGCTTAGAGATGTCTGTCTGCAAATTCACATGGTGTTCTCCCTGTATCTACACATTGTCTTCCTTCTGTGTCCAAAGGTCTCCTTTTTATAAGGACACGGGTCATAACTAGGGTTATACCCACTCCAATGACCTCACTTTAAACTTGGTTGCCTTTGAAAAGACCCTGTCTTCAAACAAGGTCACATTCTGAGGTATTGGGGGTGTCAACATGAACCTTTTCAGGGGAGAGGGAAGCACAAATCAACCCATAACAGCAAGTTGGAGGGGAAGAACAAGTGCATGCTCAAGTACATGTTCCGGGAGACCTCCCTCCGAGTGTGCAGAGTTGGCAGGCAGCAGCTTAGCCTCCGACCTTTGGAAATCCCCAGTATCTGGTTTTCCTAATTATTATAATCTCATCCCACCAAAATAGACATCTAAGTACATTCCATGCATTTCTGGTGAGAAGCTCACTCTGCTACATTCTATGTAATATGCTAAATTGGTTTTAACTACAGTGGTTTAAGTGGTTTGGTTGGGCTAAGATCTGGGAAATTTCGCCCATTCCTTAAGCCTTAAAAAAGTCTGATCCAGGTGTTTAAGACATTGCACAATATTGGACCTCCTGAAGCTCCATCTTTTCAGGGAAAATTAGGATGTTGAAGAAAGTGGTTGGTGACCCGTTCCCATCTTGTCATCACAGGGAAGCCCTACCTTGATCCCCCCAATCTGGCTGGAGTGACACCCCTGGGTAAGGCAAAGTGTTTGCACCAAGGATAGGGAAGTATGGTGTAGGTACAGGTTCCAGAAGAGCCCTGACATTGTTTCAGGTACTACCGTAAGCCTGAGGATTCACCTGGGAATGGAACAGTCTTCTGGGTGGGAGAGGGAACTCTCACATTCCCACAGTCATGACATGTACAAGCGGGAGGCCCTAGAAGCTCAGAGACAGGGATGGGATCTGTGGCTTTCTGCCACAAACATTTTGATTGGTGGATTTCACACCATACCAGTGGCTAAGTCTTCATATACTTCCCTTGTGTATGATCATGCTGTTGGAGGAAATTGGGAAGGAGTGAAGTGGTGACCAGCTTAAGCCACTTTAGATGGCTATAGAGTTGAGAGAATTACTAGTAGCTTGAGAAAAATGAGCCAGGATCTGTGAAACAACTCTCAGACATCTTAGTATCAGGACTCTTTTCCAGGGTTAAAAAGTACTGAGGAGCTTAAAGAGCTTCTGCTTCTGTGGTTTTGTGGTTTATATCTATTAATATTTACCCTGTTAGAAATTAAAACCGAAAAAACATTGTAGTGTGTTCCTTCAAGATAATAATAATGAATCCTTTACATGTTAACATAACTAACACATTTTTTCATGAAAATTAACTATATTTTCTCCCCCAAAATATGTAGTGAGAAGACAGTCACTGTGTTATAGTTTTGGAAATTTAATGTCCGACTTTAGAGAAGACAGCTAGAATCTCATATCTACGTTTGCATTCGATCTGTTAGTTATGCTGTTTTAGCTGAAGTATATGAAGAAAATCCTGCCTTACATGGATATGAAGTTGCGAACGTCAAGACTTCTTGGATCTCCTAGAAAGAACCCAGGGCTCCCCAGAGGCCCTCCAGCCATACTTTGAGAACCACTGGACTAGTGGTTAATATCTTGTGCCATCCTTCTAACTATACATTACAAGGAGATTCAAACCTCAAGATTTTAATCTATAATATTAAAAATGTTTAAATTTGTCTGTGTCATGTACATACCCACAAAGTCTTAACTCTTCTTACCTCCACATTTGAGAAGTCAGCTTTGTGCTAAAGGTTGCTATCTTTTAGTTTGTTCACAGTGAGATCTGTGCACTTAAATGACATTGAAATATGTATCCATAAACCAGAGGCAATAGGAAATATTTTGTGAATTTCTGCTGACTTGTCTTTTTTCTTTTGGTCTTTTGAGGAACTGTGTCATATGAATCATGATGACCATGACAATGCAAAGGAAGATAAACGAAATTGGTTCCTTGCCCAACTGTTTCAAACTCAACCCTGATTAGCAAATTGTGGCTTCTCTGTGCTGACCAAGGGGCTTGACCCTAAGACTTTGGGTATAACCACAACAGACTGACGGTTAACAAATCTTAGCCGAGGTATAGACAGTTTCACCTTGAAAACAGTCCATGGGTTGTTTTGCTAAGCCAGTAGTTTGCAGAATATCATGTGAATACAGTCAACAAAGGTGACTGAGTTTGAAGGGACCAGTCCACACATACCAAATGCTAAAGAAACCCATCATGAAGTTAAGTCTTGAGACCAATAGTTCCAGCCTGACTCTTAGACCCTAGAAACAGAAGGGAGAAATGAGAAGAAAAAGGAGAATGCCTTCATCCTCTTCCTGAAAATAGAGCTGACCTAGACTGTACTTACCTTGAAGGACCTCCTCCCGCCAACCTTTTTCGCCCTTTGCCCCCTCGCAAGTTCCCTGTCCCTGAATGCCCAGTAATTCCCACTGCCCTTGTCCTATGTCTTTTGGGTCCATGATTTCCCAATGTTATCCCTCTACCTCAGCTGCCCTTCTCCTTAGCCTCACTATCCAAACTCTGGTGCCTCACCCAGGAATCCCAACAAGATCTATGTCCTATGTACATTCAACCTTCAAGGTTTCAGTACACATTTCCTGAGCCCTTCCCTGCCCCTCTTCTCTGTGCTTAGCCCTGAGGTGAAATAAGTCTTCCTGACACCCCACCTCCTTTGTCAGGGCCATTTGCATCTTTAGAAGTAGGTTTGATAGGTGGTCCATCAGTAGAGTGTCACAAAGAGAAGTGAAAATACTCAGGTGATGTGAGGGGAAATGGTGGGGACTGGGGAGAAGTCACGAGGACTTCTCACACTCCCACCCTCAAAGCTACTTTAAGTTATTCCTGTCAAGAGAGAAGGGTAACACCCCAGGAAACTTAACTTTGGGTCTCTGATTTCCCCTACTCCCTTTGAATTCCCCTACTCCCTTTGCTAGAAAAAAGAGTGAAATATTTTTTCTAGATTTATTTGAAGAAAAACCAATAGTCGTTCTCCTAGCTCAGTGATGGCGAACCTTTTGAGCTCGGCATGTCAGCATTTTGAAAAACCCTAACTTAACTCTGGTGTCGTGTCACATATAGAAATTTTTTGATATTTGCAACTATAGTAAAACAAAGACTTATATTTTTGATATTTATTTTATATATTTAAATGCCATTTAAGAAAAATCAACCAAAAAAAATGAGTTCGCGTGTGTCATAGGTTCGCCATCACTGTCCTAGCTTCAAATAAGGATTTTTAAAAAATATATTTTAAATCAAATATTGATTTCAGAGAAGAAGGGAGAGGGAGATAGAGACAGAAACATCAATGATGAGAAAGAATCACTGACCTGCTGCCTCCTGCATGATTCCCAATGGGGATTGAACCTGCAACCCTGGCATGTGCTCTGACTTGGAATTGAACCATGACCTCATGGTTAATAGGTGGACGCTCAACCACTGAGCCACACTGGACGGGCCAAATGAGGATTTTTAATGCAAGGCCTATAATGTCTGGCATGCTGCCTAGTTCAGCTGAAAGGGGTCTACAGAAAAGGCTAGGAAGCCTCAGTAGGCATTGCCAACTGAGTGTGGGTCAATGTGTCTTAGCAACAATGACAAAATGACAATTCACTTCCCAGGGAAAGAATACCTTTCTTTCTGCCCCAAAGCAACTCATTGACTTCTGGCAATATCTGTCAGAATGAACTTTTCTGACACCACACTCTCCTTTCCTGGGTGGTTGGCTTTTTCTGGGTAATGATTCCATTTCATGGTTTTCTTTCTGGGTTGATGTCTCTCGGAATGTTATATAGCAATCCAAAGCCAAGTAAGACTCTCCATGAAGTCGTAATAAGGGTAGTATTGACCCTCATCTTGATTGTGTCCATCAGTAGATTGCTGTCTAGACAAGTTCCCTACAAAGTAGAACTGGCTGTCTGGGTTTTCTGGGATCACAGACTATTTGGACCCATGGAAGGTTTCAGAACCCCAGCTAGGCCCTGGAGAAATCTTCTGGGCCAGACAAAGGCTGCAGGAGATAGCCTCAATTGTAATGTCCCATTAAGAAATTCAGGCAGACACAAAGGAAAAAAGTACTGTGTTTACTTTTAAAGAAGTGTTAAAGCAATGGTAATTACTGGATTGTACACATGGGTTAACCTGTGGAATAGGAATAATAGGATCCAATAGGTCAGTGATGGCGAACCTTTCGAGCTCTGCGTGTCAGCATTTTGAAAAACCCTAACTTAACTCTGGTGCCGTGTCACATATAGAAATTTTTTGATATTTGCAACCATAGTAAAACAAAGATTTATATTTTTGATACTTATTTTATATATTTAAATGCCATTTAACAAAGAAAAATCAACCAAAAAAATGAGTTCGCGTGTCACCTCTGACACACGTGTCATAGGTTCGCCATCACTGCAATAGGTAATGTGGTTTGTTTTAATGTGTAAACACACATACACTCACAGTTCATGGAGCAATAGAGGAAAATTTCTTCTGAAAGAGCAAATAAACTTAGGGAAATCAAACTAATGAATTCATGTACATTCCTGGATTTATGACCCCATGGTTTTATTGAGTTAAAATGTTAACTTTCCACTGTTGGCTACCAGAATAGTTTTTCATTCTGAGGCTGTTACCGAAAAGTAAGTAGTTTAAGTTTTCCTCTCACTCTCAACGGATATTAATCTTTCAGAGTTCTTGTCCTCCCTTTTGCAATGTTCCTAATTCACATACTTCCTATTGAGAAACTGCTGCACACACTGAGGATATCCTGTTTGGTCAGCAGGGCCAATTGCTCTGAAGACAAATCTCAGGAGCTATGCCCTCACTATTCCCCCCTGACTGGTGCTTCGGGGGACATGCCTTGTGTCCTTACAATTCTGTGGATTGTCAGATCCAGATCACCCTCTCTGACTAAGCATGGTCTTGAACCACAGTTGTCATTCAAAGTTAGCTCTCTTATGGAATTGCCATGACCAGGCATTTTTAAAGGTTTCCCTAGTGATAACGCAGCTTTATCCTACGTGCTGCACGAGAACACCTTTGAGGAATCCCAGACAATTAATGAAGTACTTTCGCACCGAGTAGAAACAATTGTGAGTGAGAAGGTGATTTGAGGAAATGACGATGCCAGTGGGATTTATTTTTGATGTGTGACTTCTCATAGCACTTCATGGGTTGTTTTGTTATCCATGCTGGGAAATCAGAACTGGGAGAAATATGAGCAAGTTTTCTAAGGCTCATCTCCTTGAAGGAAATTCCTTTATTTGAGGAGGAACATTTGTTCCAAAATGGGGGAAATTGAGAAAACAGTTCATAGGACTTAAATCTTAACTCTGTTGCTTTCTCAGTTATCTGTTACCATGTAACAAAGCATACTGTTTCGTGTATCATTTAAAAAGAAAAAGGCCACCAAATAAACTATGACATGACATACATTTTTAAGATGTGTCTCACTTTCAGATATATTAAAAGGTAGGGAAAATGTACATAGTAGAGTTAATGAAAAATGGTAATTATCCGATACTCATGGTGTCCCAAAAAATGTATACACACTTTGAATGATTATAAAGTCTGGATTGTACACAGGAATCTACAGAAATGAATAATTTTTTTGTCAATGCCACTGAACCACACTGGCCAGGCTCATTTTCAAAATTTAAAAGAATCTACAGAGGTCTTCTGACTGAAACAGGCCACATTCAAAAGCACTCTTACAATTCTTTCCCTCAGTCATTTCATCTTTGTAAGCTGCACGTGTATTATTTTGGAACAAAGGAAGGCAAAGTGGTAGCAAGCTAAAGAAGGAGAAGCAAAGGTCCCACAAAGCTAAGCATTGCCACAGAAATAGCTTGGTTTGGTTTCTACATCATCAGGTGCGGTAGGTAGAAAAGCAAAGCCGGAGGATATCCCCCCACTTTGAGTACTCCAGCTGACTTTATTTTTGTGATTTTATAAATGTACCTTGGAAGTTAACAAAGCTAACTTAAGAGGAATGGAAGAAGGCCAACTGGAAGCCTCAAATCTTTCTCCAAAAACTTGGCACCCTTAAGTGACAAAGTCAGGACAGGCAGACCACCTACTATTGTATAAGAAGAAGAAAGAGCCAAAGAAACAGACATAGAAATCATCCCAGAAATCATAGAGCCACTCTCCATTCTAGATGTACTAAGGATCTCCACAGTTCTGGAGGGTACCACAGACAAGCTCTCTGTTCTAACCTATGTCATGCCAGTTCAGTATGAAAGAAGACAAAGCGCCAGCACGCTGATGATTGGTGGAGAAAGAGACGGCTGCCCCTGGGGTGGGAATGATGGGGCAGTCTCTGGGAGTCAGGTGCTGAGGCGATCAGGCCTGCTGCAGGTTGCCCTGCACAGAGTGGCCAGCGGGGAACCATAGCCACGCTCATCCTGCCCCTGCCCTTGGTGGTGGGTGTTTTGGAGGATGGGTTTAGTATGTTAAGATCACCAGAGTCTGTTGTTTTCTGCAGTGGAAATTGGCCTGCACCAGGAGAACGAATCCCAGATGTGGCTGCATGAACCATGGGCTTCTCTGAGGAAGAAGACCTTTCTTGGCTGGGACTTGCTGTGGGTAACCTATTCCATCGCCCCCAGGCCACTGTTATGGTGATGGTGTCATTTCTTACCCTTTGGAGAATGCAGTTCCTTTTAGTCTTGACAGTGTTGCAAATTCCATTCATTCCTTATTTTCTCAAAATACTCCTGTATTTTTGCAGTTGGCTCCCATTGAGGAAAGAGTATATATGGTGGGGAGGGCAAACTCAGTTTTTGAAGATCTTTCAGTAACGTTAGAACAGCCCCGCAATCGCCTGTTTTCAAGTAAACTCTGTTCTTAATTCACTTCCCCTCAGTTCTCTGAGTAGTAACAATGAACTTGATCTACTCTTTTTTTCTAAACCACAGTTCTGCATGATACTTCAAGTTTGTTGTCTTGACATAAGCATCTAGCCAAGGATCCTTCTCCTGATTTACATTCACTGGAGCTGGCAGGTTTGGATGAAATTGGGAAGCATTACGGAGAAGATTCTGAGCAATTCAGAGATGCTTCTAAGGTCTTTGTTGGTGCTCTGCAAAAGTTTGCAGGTGGCTTGTATGGTCTTTATGATTGGAATGCACTGGTAGAGCTAGTGACTGTCATCAGATGACACATCACTTGTGAGGAAGACAAGGACTATCCTTGGAACAAAACAAAAGAAGAACCCACTAAGCCCTATAACCTTGCATATAAGTATAATTTTGAATATCCAGTGGTTTTCAACATGGTGCTTTGGATAATGATCTCCTTGGCCTTGGCTGTGATTATCACCTCTTACAATGTTTGGAACATGGATCCTGGATGTGATAGCATCATTTATAGGATGACATACCAGAAGATTCTAGTGGATTGAACTTTCCTTATGCCAAAATTAGAAAAGGGCTTTGAAAATTGGCTGTTTTGTGAAAAATAAATTGTTTAGTGTAGTTTAAAGGAGACAGTATACTTTAAATTTAAAAAAAAAGAATCTACAGAAATGAATAAATATTTTTCGTCAATGTCTGTTTGAAAATGATGACCATTTTGGTCCAAGCATTGCTCATAACACAAAGCAATGGAATCATAAACATCAAGAATCATTTCGTTCTGTATTTGTGTGTTCTCAACTCATCGACTATTGCCAGTTTGTACCATAAGCTTTATCTTTTATGTATCCCCATTAAAAAAAGTCTAGCCCAGCAGGTGTGGCTCAGTGATTGAGCACTGACCTATGAACCAGGAGGTCACGATTCGATTCCCAGTCAGGGCACATGCTTGGGTTGTAGGCTCGATCCCTAGTGTGGGGCATGCAGGAGCCAGCCAATCAATGATTCTCTCTCATCATTGATGTTTCTATCTCTCTGTCCCTCTCTCTTCCACTCTGAAATCAATAAAAATATATATTTTTAAAAGTCTAGTGACCCTTTAAGATAAATTTTCTTTGTTCAAAGCTTAGTATGGTTTTGCCCATTATTTCAAATCACTTAAACCAGAAAAAGAGTGAAAATTAGATGAATTATCAGCTGTTAAAGTGCACATACTTTTTTTGTGTGACATCCTATATAACTCAACAAAGCTTTGAGATTGGATGGATTAAAAATCCAAAGTTTAAAAATTATTATTTTCATCACTCCATTAGTTATCTACTTGCCTAGTTCTCACCCTGACTGAGGCATTCATCCTAGCCATGGTCTGACAGAACCAGGCCTTGGAGGATTATTATTTCCCTCTTACCTCTTTTTAAAATATTATTATTATTATTATTATTATTATTATTATTATTGTTATATTGATTTCAGAGAGGAAGGGAGAGGGAAAGAGAGATAGAAATATCAATGATGAGAGAGAATCATTGATTGGCTGCCTCCTGCATGCCCCCTACTTGGGATTGAGCCCACAAACTGGGCATGTGCTCTTGACAGGAATTGAACCAGGGACCCTTCAGTCAGCAGGCCAATGCTCTATCCACTGAGCCAAACCAGCTAAGGCTTCCCTCTTACCTCTTAATCAAACCATGGCAAAAGGCAACCCATGGGAATCAGGAGAACAATTGAGTATTTGTAGCTCAGATAACAAAGCTACACTGTTTTGGGAAACTGATGCCTATTTTTGTTTGCTTTGTACCATTCAGCTCAACCAATACACCAAGACCTTCTACTGGTTTCTTTAATTCTTACTGAGTAGTTTTCACCACTGAATAAGTTCTCAATAATTTCACAATGACTTCCTAGATGAGAGTTTCCAGGAAGACACTAGATCATAAAAGCAATAATTACCATATTTCCAAATTTAATCAATATGCTTATTGGGTCCCTATTGTGTGCCATGTGCAGTCTGCTAGATCCTACAATGGCAAAAAAAAAAGCCAAACACAGACAATGCAGCCTTTCTCATATAACTTAGTCTGATGGAGAAGGTGAAGTGGACCGTGGACGAGTAAAATAAACATCTTAAATCATGAGAGATCCTGGAAGTACTAGGAAGGAAATAAAGAAGGTGATGAAGGAAGGTAAGAGGAACTCGTTTAGACAGAGGTGATCATGGATGGACATTCTGAGGAAAAAACATTTAAGCAAACAGAAACCTAAAGATGAAAAAGGATGAGTCATGCAGAGAGCCAAAAGAGGTGCCGTAGACCAGAAAGAGGGCACAGCAAGTACAAAGGTTCTAAGGTGTCAAAGAGCTTGGTGTGTTCTTGGAACTGAGAGTAGATTGGTATAACCAGAGCACAAAGAGAAAGTTTCTCCAACCATAAAACAAGTCTAGAGATGTATGTTTACATTTTTCCTATGTTCCACACAGGCAAAACCAAAAAACAATTTTTAAAATATAAACAACAAAAAAACACACCCTAAATTTTAAAAGCCTATAAATATCTCTGGGAGAAAAAATTGGCCTTAGAATTAGTTTGTTTTTTCTCATTTACCTTTCCCTAGAATATTATGGGACTGTTTCTTTGATTTCTAGGAGCTTATTCATTAAGTCAGTATTTCTCCAGCATGGTAATGAAGCAATGCTTTAAAGGAAAAAATATTATATATCATCAATGTTGACTTAAATCCTCTTAATTATAATGATTCTTTAAGATGAAGTATAAATGCTTTATGCCCATAGCTCTCATGCAAATCTACAACTAAGTCAAGTTTACAAATGAAATGCAAACTAAGCTACAAAATCAAAAAAGTGCAAATTATCAACATTGATTTAGAGTAATGGGATGAGAAGCCATTATTTGCTGCCACTGGATTGCCTATGTTTGGTTCACTAGCAGAATATGCATTGACGTGTTTCATTTCACCTGTTGCAAACTAGGGCCATCATTTTGATCATTATTATTATCATCCTCATTGCTTCTCTTTATTTAAAAAAATAAGCTTTCTTGGGGAAACCAAGATGGTGGCATAGGTAAACACTGGAGATTGCAGCCTCGCACAACCACTTCAAAAATACAACTAAAAGACAGAATGGACATCATCCAGAACCACAGGAAGGCTGGCTGAGTGGAAATTCTACAAGTAGAAGGAAAGAGAAAAGCATACCGAGACTCAGAGGAGGCGCAGTGCGGAAGTAAAATACTAAGGTGCGGAGGTGCATGAGGAGCGGGCTGGTGGCTGAGGGCGCGGTTGTCATTTTCAATCGGGAGGGAGTCTCAGGCTCTGAGCTCCAGTTCTGGGCGAGTCTCTAGGGACCCAGACTCATACGGGAGAAGCGGGACTGTCTGGCATCGGTCGGAACTCGAGGGCAGCTTTCTCTCCGAGGGGCTTGCAGCGATTACCGGGACATTGAGAAGCAAAGCCTCTGAGGGCAGGACTCAGAGCAGCCATAACTGCTAGCCCCGCCCTGTTGATCCCGTGGGACCCGCCCCGCCCAAGCCCTGCAGGGAGGCTTTTGCTTGATAGCCTCAGGCAAAGGCTAGATTAGCACCTCCCTAGAGATCCAGGAGCCAGGAAGCCCAGAGGTCAGAGTGGGACCATCCAGTTTGCAGCTCCCTGGAAACATAAAGGACACCCTCAGGGGGCAGACTCAGTGAGCACCAAAGCCCCATTGAAGCAAGTCTTGCCCCAGAGGGGTGTCTCCAGCAAAGAAGTTCTCCCACTGCAGACACAGCTGATTCTCACAGCCAATTGGCCTGGAGACCAATTCCTCCCAGTGATACCTACAACAATCAAGGCTTAACTACAACAAGACTATGCACAAAGCCCACAAGGGGGTGCACCAAGAGTGTCTACATCAGGTAATTGGGACACTTAGCACAGAAAGCCACTCTATCGACACAGCAAAGCATAAAAAATGCCGAGACAAAGAAACAGGACACAAATGACAGAAATGGAGGAAAGCAAACTGCTGGATATAGAGTTCAAAACCACACTTTTAAGGTCTTTCAAGAACTGTCTAGAAGCCGCTGATAAATTTAGTAAGACCCTTGAAAAGACTGGTGAGACCGCCGATAAATGTAGTGAAATCCTCAAGAAATCTAGTGAGACCCTCGATATTGTGATAAAGGACCAACTAGAAATTAAGCATACACTGACTGAAATAAAGAATATTATACAGACTCCCAACAGCAGACCAGAGGATCGCAAGAATCAAGTCAACGATTTGAAATACGAAGAAGCAAAAAACACCAAACCGGAAAAGCAAAATGAAAAAAGAATCCAAAAATACGAAGATAGTGTAAGAAGCCTCTGGGACAGCTTCAAGTGTACCAACATTCGAATTATGGGGGTGCCAGAAGAAGAGAGAGAGCAAGATATTGAAAACCTATTTGAAGAAATAATGACAGAAGACTTCCCCTACCTGGTGCAAGAAATAGACTTACAAGTCCAGGAAGCGCAGAGAACCCCAAACAAAAAGAATCCAAAGAGGACCACACCAAGACACATCATAATTAAAATGCCAAGAGCAAAAGACAAAGAGAATATCCTAAAAGCAGCAAGAGAAAGAAAGTCAGTTACCTACAAGGGAGTACCCATATGACTGTCAGCTGATTTCTCAACAGAAACTTTGCAGGCCAGAAGGGAGTGGCAAGAAATATTCAAAGTGATGAATACCAAGAACCTACAACCAAGATTACTTTATCCAGCAAAGCTATCATTCAGAAGTGAAGGTCAGATAAAGAGCTTCACAGATAAGAAAAAGCTAAAGGAGTTCATCACCACCAAACCAGTATTATATGAAATGCTGAAAGGTATCCTTTAAGAAGAGGAAGAAGAAGAAAAAAGGTAAAGATACAAATTATGAACAACAAATACACATCTATCAACAAGTGAATCTAAAAATCAAGTGAATAAATAATATGATGAACAGTATGAACTGGTGATTATAATAGAATCAGGGACATAGAAAGGGAATGGACTGACTATTCTTCGGGGGGGGAAAGGGGTGAGGGGGTGCGGGAAGAGATTGGACAATAATGGTGCACCTATGGATGAGGACAGTGGGTGGGGAGTGAGGGCGGAGGGTGGGGTGGGAACTGGGTGGAGGGGAGTTATAGTGGGGAAAAAGAGGAACCAATGTAATAATCTGAACAATAAAGATTTAAATTAAAAAAAAAGAGGAAAAAAAATAAGCTTTCTTTTTAACAATGGATCCATTATCTTGAAAAGCCAATTAGCACGCTCCAAAATACAATATTGAAATTAAAAAAAAACCTGTTTAACAAAAAAATGCTTTGTTTTTCACTACCACATTTACTGCCATGTAACTATTGCTAATTTGTGTACACAAAGACAAGATTTTCACAGCATAGTCACTGGTTTTGTGAATATGAACTGATGGCCAGCTCTGGGGTCTTTATGGTTTCACATGCCAATGATATGGACCACTCCATTCTCCCACTACCTTCCTCTACAGAATGACTGCAAAACCCTAGAGTGTACGTTGCAATGTAATTTGGCTTTACTTGGTACTAATATGACCATAAATTCAATACAAGTGCTCCTATGAAATTGTATGGATTACTTCAATTAAAGAAGGTAGCCCAGGAGTTTCAGAATGTGTTAGTATTACTTTAAGCTTATCATAAATATGAAAATCCAAAAAATGTTTAATTCCTATAGATTTGGGGGACTCGGGAAAGAAGTCAGAAGACTCCACGTTGAGAAATGGTGCACACATTAGTAATGGGGTCGAATGGAAGGATGGGTCATCTGTACTGTTTTACAGCATCGGGAATAATCAGCCCAATGTGAATATAGCCAGACACATGTGTGCCACACAGACACAGCATGGGACATCGATCCAGTTTAGAAAGATTGTGAATAAGGAAGCAAAGAATGCAGTTTCTTTATTAACTATCTCAGACATATCCAACAGAATAACATAGTCCCCACTAAGTTACTTTTTTTAGAAAAAGGCAGACCTTAGCTGGCTTGGCTCAGTGGATAGAGTGTTGGCCTGTAGACCGAAGGATCCCGGTTCAATTCTGAAGGCATGTACTTTGGTGGCAGGCTCCTCCCTGGCTCCAGCCCTAGTCAGGGCTCGTGCGGGAGGCAACCAATGGATGTGTTTCTTTCACATCAACATTTCTCTCTATCTTTCCCTCTCTCATCCACTCTCTCTAAACATCAATGGAAAAATATCCTCAGATGAGGATTAAAAAAAAAAAAAGGCAGGAAGGCAATTTGTTTCCAATGAAACAACATTAGGTTTACCAATCTAAACAATGATGCCCAAAGAGAAATTTCCTGTCCAATTTCAGTAGACCCAATCTCTCCCTGAGTTCCAAACTTGAATACCTATACTCATCAATACTTAGAGTATCAGTGATGGTGTCCAAAGGTGGCTGCCCACAGCTCCTTCCCTCCCTGTACATGCATGCTGCTCGTTGCACCAAGAGGTGAAGTCCTCCTCCCCTTCCCGTGGAGACCCTGGCCTTAGTGGATTGCTTGCCCAGTAAGATACAGCAGGAGTAACATTTGGGCACTCATAGAGCTAGGTCATAGAATCCTCATCATATTTCCATCACCCACACTTGCCATTGACCTTTTTGTTTACTGTCTATTTTCCCCACTTCAATGGAACCCCATGAAGACAAGGATTCTGTCTGTTTTGTTTACTGATATATTTATTACCAGTGCCTACAATCATGCCAAGCACCTAGTAAGCCCTCAATAAAAAATTTGTTAGATAAAGCAATGGTCCCTGGATCTGTTTCAGCAATGCCAATAAATACTGAGATCCATCTGCTCTCCCGACATTTAAGCTAATGTTTCCCATACTTCCTTTTGCCCTAAACATCAAGACACATGACTTTCCCAGGCTGAAATGAGGTGGAAAGGAGGACATGTCATCCCATGGATCCACTCAAGTTATATTTGGCCTCAGTGACAATTTGGTAATAGATGCTCTCAGTATGTAACCCCAAATCCTTCTCCCAATCCTAACTTCTTGGAGCTCAGGTTCAGACTAGATTGTGCAGCAGCCCATACAAGTCCAGATGGCTGACCCTGGTCTATCTAGTTAATGTTGGTAGGTCCCCTACTCTGTCCAGGCCCTGTAAATTCAGGAATAAGACAGACTGGGCTCCATCTACTCAAAGCTGGCATTTTAAAGGATGCAGACAGATAAGGTCGCTGGGAGTAATGGCCAAAGGTGTCCAGGAAGCTGCCTACAACCACAGCTTCTGGGTGTGACATGGAGCACACAGCTCTCCCAGTTCAGTCTAGACTAGACTCTGTGAGGTACCCAGAGCTCCCCTGGATCCTCCAAGGTCCTTCAGCCTTTCATCAACCTGAGTCTAGCCAGATTACCTGCCATAACCGCCCTCTGTGGATACTGTGCCCTCACATTTCCATGGTACTCTGAGGAATGGTGACAGCCAGCATCTACTGGTGTCAACCAGGAACCCTGCTCTATGTCTCATTCTCACAATCAACTTGGGAGGTGGGGGCATCATCCTCATTTTATAGCTAAAACACCAGAAGCTCACTAATTTGGCACACAACTAAAACAGAGTAGACAGAACCTGCGTCTGCCTGACTCAGAAACTTGGGCCCTTTCCTTAATGCCACATTCCTGCCTATTAAAAATTACAGTAAAATGCCCTGGTGTCAACACTACTAAAAGTTCATGCCTATTATCTCCTCTTGTCATTATAGATTCTTCTGAGTCAGCAAAGTTAAGTGTAGAAGTTTTCTCTTTTATTCCCCTGTTACAGAAGAAAAAATTCAGTACAATTAGACAACAGAATGGCAGTCATTTAAAACTACCAGGCAGGACTGTGTATTCAAAAGTATTTCCCACATTAATAGCCATTGTACCCAACATTCTACCATAAAAGATTTATTTCTTTGGCTAATGATCTGTTTAGATCTCCAGTTGCTTCTTAAAATGTGACTATTCTTTTTTTTTATCTCACCTTAGGACATGCTTAGAGAGAGAGAGAAGCACAATTGGTTGCTTTCTGTACCTCGGCTGGGCAAAATGTGAGTACTCTTTCTCTTTTTATTAATTTATTTGACTTTTAGAGAGAGGAAGGGAGAGACATAAAGAGAAACATCATCAGTTGCTTCCCGCACATGCCAAGACCAGGGATCGAACCTATAACCCAGGTATGTCCCCTGACTGGGAATTGAACCAGCCACCTTCTGGTATATGGGACAATGCTCCAACCAACTGAGCCACACCAGCCAGAGCAAAGTGTGTGTGTGTGTGTATATATATATATATAATGTTTATTTATTTATTTCAGAGAAGAAGGGAGAGGGAGAGATAGATAGAAACATCAATGATGAGAGAGAATCATTGATTGGCTGCCTCCTGCACACCCCCTAGTAGGGATTGAGCCCACAACCTGTGCATGTGCCCTGATGGGAATCGAACCCAGGACTCTTCAGTCAGCAGGCCAACACTCTATCCACTGAGCCAAACCAGCCAGGGCAAAATGTGAGTACTCTTAAGAGGGTTTTACATCCCAAGAAATTACCAGGTACCATTTTATCAGGGTGTGTCTGGGAGGTGGCAGAGAAGGTTATCACTTTCAAAGTAAGCAGTATGGGGAGAGTTTTAGAGAGGGCAGTGGTCATATGATTACATTAGCAAGTGAGTCAGCCAGACCCAGAACTCCTGGTCTCCTGACTCCAGAGTGTCGGTCTCTACATGACTCAGCCACTGCCTTGGGCTCACTCCAGTCTAAGCCCATCATCTTGGCACCCCTGGGGAATTCACATGGTGCCTGAGGATATGCAGCAAACCAGGACAGACCCAAAGGAAGAGCTAGAGAACTCTCAAACTCCATCCAGGGCAAGGATTCATGTTCCCTTGGACTTGGTTTCCTTACTCTGTAAATGCTTGGACTTTAAGATTACTGACATAGAATCATTTGCAATAAACACAGATACCACCAACAGAGCCTACATAAGTCTCCCAGCTCGAAGTCTGCCGGAAGCTGGTCCATCCTTGCTGCTTGACACAGTCGCTGCAGGAAAGAAACATCTGCACAGCATATGTTTCAAGGGACCTGGCGTATATAGCATACTGTTCTTAATATGTTTGCTCCCCTTAGTGCTATGTGTTTTAACCAAGGTCACCTCTCCGAGAAAGGTTGTTTCCCCAGGTAGGGATTTTCCCCTGAAGTTAGGGAGGGGATAAAAGCCCTTAACTAAGTGCCAGGCGGGTAGTTAATCACTTTAACTACAAACAATCACGCTTATGCTACATAATCTTTACTCCCTGGAATGGAGATAAGAAACACCCTAACCTTTGCAATAGAAATTGACAGGATTAAAATCAAATGGTATAAATACAGATGTAACAAGATAATAACCACCAGAACTTTGCTGGAGATCCACCATAACTTGGCTGGAGATCCTGGACAGAACTTGGCTAGAGATCCTGGCTAGGCTGCTGATCAACTGAACGCTGTCTCCGTGTCATTCCTTCTTTGCTGACTCTGTCCACACCTTTGGGGACCCCTGGACCTGCTGGGGTTGGACCCCAGCAGAAGTCAGAGCACCACAGGGAAATGCTCCAAATCCTGGGACACACGCATGTGGCTTGGGGCTCCTTTCTCGGTAGTGGTCTCTAAATGCACAAAGTGCTACATAACTGCTTTGCCCAGGTACCGCCAGAGCCCTGGAAAACCCTGTGTCAGAGTCAAACCACTGTGGCTGGTCAGGCCTTTCAAAGCATTTCAAAGCCAACAGGATGAAGGCAAATATGAATGTTTGCAGCAACTGGAACTTTCAGAAGAGCAGGACACATGACTACATATATGCAGGCCGTTTCCCTTCACTATTAGGCATGGTTTGTTTTGGTTCTGCTTTGTTTTTGTTTTCCAATCCTACTAACTCCAGACAGCAGTCACACTGAAGGGAAGAGCACTATAATAATAAACATCCCTTTTCAATCATGAATTATTATGAACGTTTTCCCTACATATATTTTCTCTAGAATTCCTAAATTCCTATGGAACATGTTCCTAATATGATTTTCAATTGGTAGGATCTTCTGTGAAGATTCACAAATGTGGGTCACCAGCTCAGACAAGAAAGTGGATGGACTTCCCTACAACCGTTGAAGGCCTCTCTATACTTCTTATAAGTGTCAGCTAATCAACCACTCTAAACTCTAATCTGTCCTTTCCTTTTTCAAAGAGTAAAAATTATTCAAGTGTCTCAGGGATAAATTGTAAATAACAGTATCTAACATACAGTGAATGCTCTGTGTATTACATGCTTTACATGCACTATCTCATTAATTCTCACAACAATCTCTACCATTGTCATCATCATTGAAACCGAGGGTCCCTATGATTTTGATTACATTTAGCTTTAAATCCTAGTTCTAGAAATCTCTCTCTCTCTCTCTCCCTCCCCCTCTCCCCCCACAATCAGAGACCTGACCTTTACCCCCAGATAATCAGCAACCCCCAAGGCAGCAGAAGACAGCAGCCCGGACCTGACTAATGGTCACACAGTCCGGACCTCTGGCAGGCTAATGATAATATCTTGACCTAAGTCATGTTTTGGCTCCTGAGCCCTAAGTGGAACAACCCCCTGGCTACTTTCCAGGTGGGTGCCAGAGCAGACCTCAGAACCGTCCTCAAGACCTGAAGAAATGATTGATTACCTTCACCTCACCTCTGACCAATCAGTTCCCAGCATGACCCCAAACCCCCTAACCCACAGTGTCTTGTGATTTTGCCCTATAGAATCTGTAACCTACACACCATTGGAGAGTCCAGGCTTTTGAATATTAGCTTCCTGTTCTCTTGAGTTGTGCCATTTATTATAAAATAGCCAATGTTTCTCCACTGCAGTTCTCGGTGTTTAGTGTTTGACTCTATTAGCACCAGGTGGACAGACTCTTTTTGTTTCATAACATCATCTTGATTTTACAAACTAGGACATAAAGACACAGCATATACATTTTAGTAACTAGACCAAAGTCACACAGCAGATAACCAACTGGTAGAATTGGGATTCAAACCAGGATCCACCTGACTGCAGAGTCAGGAAGCATAACCCCTGTACACTTCAAATTCGCTTCAGAGGTTGACACCACTATGGGCACAGTGTCCAATAGCAAGTAGGGGCAGTCCCACTCTCAGTTATCTAACATACCAATAAGTTAGTAAGGACACTCAACTGTGGAACCTCCCTTTATCCTTTGTCCCCTACCCTTCACACTTCTGCAAAGGATACCTCCATTCCTTCTGCCAGAGGACACCCACCTTTTCTTCATGCCCCTCCCTCCCCCATGCCCTGCTCTCTAACCCTAGCCCACAGGATGCCCTCTCGGGGCCAGTGAGGGAACTGTTAACGTGCAGGTCCCCTCCTGGGATCTACCTTCCAAGAGACTTGCACTGTCTCCAGCCTGTAGGTCCCTTACATTAAGGCAGCAGTTCTCAACCTGTGGGTCACGACCCCTTTGGCGGCCGAACGACCCTTTCACAGGGGTCGCCTAAGACCATCCTGCATATCAGATATTTACATTACGATTCATAACAGTAGCAACATTACAGTTATGAAGTAGCAACAAAAATAATTTTATGGTTGGGTCACAACATGAGGAACTGTATTTAAAGGGCCAGAAGGTTGAGAACCACTGCATTAAGGCATCCATTGGCCAACCTGCAATCTGCCTCCAACAGAATGGTCTTCCATAGGAAACAATGTTAGTTTCAAACAGCCAAGTTGAGCCCTTCCCACTCAAACTGCCTGTTGAAGATCATGTGGTAGTGAAAATTCCTGTCTTTCCAAATTTAGCAGTGAAAACTGCGGATATGCCAGGACGAGGCTCAGTCAAAGTTTCCTATTTCACTTTTTACTGTACTTGTGTAAACAGATCATCAGTGCCTAGTTTCCTAATGCCAGGAATTATTAGTCATTTCGATGTCGAGTGGCACATTTTGTGAAATCCTCTCCAATGCCAAACCGCACAGCATCTGCGTTATCTGCCCTCTATTTCCTGCTAGCCTCACCTTTTTGAAATATCCGGTACTTACTTTCTACTACTGGTCTGTATTGGCAGTGTCTTCATTCTTCACGCTTTTCTCCTCCTTATATTCTTCTAGACCAGTGATTCTCAACCTTCCTAATGCCGTGACACTTTAATATAGTTCCTCATGTTGTGGTGACCCCCAATTTCATTGTTACAAATTGAACATAATTAAAGCATAGTGATTAATCACAAAAACAATATGTAATCATATGTTTTCCGATGGTCTTAGGCGACCCCTGTGAAAAGGTGGTTCGGCCCCCAAAAGGTCACGACCCACAGATTGAGAACCGCTGTTCTAGGCTAATCTTTGAAATATCAGTGTTGGCCATTGAAATGAAAATTTTAAAAAAGGACAAAGAGACATTAAATGTAATTTCTTTCAAGTTGTAAAAGTAATACACATTACTTATAAAAATTACATTTTACAATAAAATTAGCTTTTGGCCTTCAATCAAATAAATTAATCTGAAAAGAAAGCATGCTATGCTCCTTTAGAAAATCCTCTCGGACTGTCTGGCGTGCAGAAGAATGTTTGTGGGAAGCAGCTGGGATATCTCCCACACTCCACAACTCAGCTGCACAATCAGGCCAAGAGCAGGCAGATATGGTCCCTCAAAGCTCTCTCCCATCATGGCTGGCGCTCTTCACGACACTCTGTGCACAAAATGAGCCCATGGGCTCCTTGACCGTGCGCCTCTCTTGTTCCCAGTTTCAGAGCCAGCTCCTTCCTAACTGCTGATCGGCAGACCTTCAGTATTATGTGAATAAGACAAGCCCCAGCAAGTGTGCATAAGACTGAGAGATGTGTCTGTAAGAGATTTGCTTTAAAAAACAAAACACACACACAAAAAACCTAATAAGGCAGCCAATAAGCAAATGCCCCCAGGGAGATCGACTTACTCTGTAGTTACTTCAAAAAGGAAACTTGCATGCAAATTGCTCAAGACGTCTTTCTCCAAGCCCCCTTGGTGTGGCTTGGCTTCCCACTACCTTCTTCCCATCAGAGGACAAAGGCTGGAAGAGAAAGAAACCTCCTTGACTGTAAGTGATTCCCCAGGCCCCTGACCTCTACCACCTGTCACCAGGCCCACTGACGCATCTCCACTGCCACCTTGGCAGCGCTCCACACAGCTCCTGTCCCACATTTCCTAACAGGCGCAAACTGCATTTGCAAGACAGCACGGGGAGCTGGGGGCGGGGCTGTGTGTGGCGTGCATGTGCCATGTTTCCATTCAATAACGCTTCCTGGGCCAGGGAGTCTAAAACAACATAGAGCGAGGCTCCGGCCTTCCAGAGGAATGCCGTGGGAGCTGTGGCCGCTTTTCCTGGAACATGATGCTGTCAGGAGATCTCCCAGACATCCTCTCCCAGGAGGCCTGGCACGCTGGTTAGAAAAAATTCGAGCACGCAAGACAGATCAAGTCCCGGCACTTGCATCGGGATAGGAGCATTTGACGTCATTTGAGGCTCTGTCCTATCGCCTTCCTCTCTTTCTCCTTTCTTCTTCTTCACTCTCCTTCTCTTAAAATCTGCCCCCTCCCTTTTCATAGTCACTGAACTTCCACCAACATACGAAACTAGGTACTGCAAGAAACACAATAATGTTTGCCTTGCAGCATGGATCCAGCCACTGCCCTCTCTCGAATCAACCCATCTCATCTTATTCACTATTTCTTCAACAGTCCCGCGTTGAGCACACGGTTCTTAGTGATGGCAGGTATAACATGCAGTCTCCGGGGGTGGGGGGGTGGGGGGGTGGGGGGGGGGAGCAGATACTTGGGAAGCTAATGAGAACCTGGAAAAAATATCTGCTAAGAATTGTCTGTGCTGGAAACAGTAAGGCATTTCCTCAGAAAATTAAAAATGGAACTCCCATTTGACCCAGTGATCCCACTTCTAGGAATATATCCCAAGAAAACAGAAACACCAATCAGAAAGGATATATGCACCCCTATGTTCATAGCAGCACAATTTACCATAGCTAAGATTTGGAAACAGCCTAAGTGCCCATCAGCTGATGAGTGGATCAGAAAACTGTGGTACATCTACACAATGGAATACTACATTGCTGTAAAAAGAAGGAATTCTACCATTTGCAACAACATGGATGGAATTGGAGAGCATTATGCTAAGCAAAATAAACCAGTCAGAGAAAGATAAATATCACATGATCTCACTCATTTATGGAATATAATGAACAACATAAACTGATGAACAAAAATAGATCCAGCCCTACCTGGTTTGGCTCAGTGGATAGAGAGTCAGCTTGCGGGCTGAAGGGTCCCAGGTTCGATTCAGGTCAAGGGCATGTACCTTGGTTGCGGGCACATCCCCCGTAAGGGGTGTGCAGGAGGCAGCTGATCGATGTTTCTCATCGATGTTTCTAACTCTCTATCCCTCTCCCTTCCTCTCTGTAAAAAATTATATATATATATATATATATATATATATATATATATATATATATATATATATATACATATGGATCCAGAGACAGAGAAGCATCAAACAGACTATCCAACCTATGAGGGAAGGCGAGGGGTGAGGGGTAAGAGATCAACCAAAGGACTTGTGTGCATGCATATGAGTATAACCAATAGACAGAGACAGTGGGGGTAGGGGCGGGTGGGGGGAGAGTTCAATGGGGGGAAAAGGACACTTATGTAATACTTTAAACAATAAAGAATTTTTTTAAAAAATTGTCCGTGCAAAGTGCTAAAATCATTGCATCCAGTTTTACCGGATCACAAAGTGCTTTCACGGGATTAGTGCATTCTATAATGCAGTCATCACAGCAACCCCAGGAGGTAGGCAGGTGAGCAATGCTGCTAGTTTTTTGGTCTATCTGTCCCTCCTGGACTGGGAACTCCCTGGGGGAGGCACCTGTTCTGGAGTCAGAGAATCTCATAGTTAAAGGAAGTGTAGAAGAAAGATCTCTAGCCTAGCGCCTTCCTTACACAAACAAGGAAACTGAGGTAGGAAGCCAGCAGGAATTGGCGAGGAAAGTGGGAAATTATCTGGCCACCTGGGTTCCTGTCCCAGCTCTTAGCCAGATGTGAGGCACATGATTCTGCATATGAGCTCTGATGCCTCAATGACCTCCTCTGTAAAATGGAGCCAACACTATTTTCTCTGCTCATCTTATTGGACTGTTATTTAATGAAGTAATGAATGTGAAAATACTTTAGGAAACATTAAGCACTATTACAGATATGACAGCTCTTTGTCCCCATCTTTCCTAAAGCCTGTGGAACGCTTATCATATTCATTTAAAATGTGATTGCCTGGGGACCAGAGTGTGAGCTCTTTAGAGGCAGGGGACAACTTGAATTGACATGTGTATCGCCAGCACGTAGTACCAGTAGTACAACCCCTGCTAGAATGTTGCCTTAAACAGATTGGACAGTGATTACCGAATAGGTAGATAAAACATAATACATTTGCCCAAGGGCAGTTCTGAATGTCTCCAAAGCTTTTTCAGAGATAACTTGTGGACATGCCCTCTGAGGAATGTCACTTCTACCTCTAATTCACGTCCTATGACAGGACTACCTGGTCTCCCTGTCGTCCCCACTGCAGCAGAAAGATCCCTCATGTTTCCTGGGGTAGCACTGGGGAGGGGGAGAGTGAGGGCTTGCCACTCTGAGACCTAACTCTCGAGAGGGCATTTCCATTTGTCTTGTGTGAACCCATTCCAATCATGTTGAGGGTTGGCCAGAGACTTCAGGCTGGTTTCCTGTAGGCAATGCTGCTGGGATGCATGGACAGTCATGGAACTGGAGCAAGGGGTCTTGAAGGTGCAGCAGAGCCGCTGGGACCATCTCTGCTCTAGATTCTCTTTTGGGAACACATCCTTGCTCACATCCAGATGCAGATTCTGCCAGCAATTCCAGCTGCTCCTATGAGATATTCCCTTGAAACGATGTGCTCATCTTCCCTGGAAGATGATCCCTTATTTTGTGCTTATTTGATTAGTTTAGGGTGTTGGTCTGTGAAGCACCTGCTCTATCCTGGGTTTGAGTTACTGATGTAGAACTGTCTTCAGAGATGAGACCATGAGACTGGATGCCTCCGGGAGGGTGTGTGAGTAGGCTGGAGTATTGGAGGACACTCACAGTTGGCAAGTGTGGTGAGGAAGAGGAACTAGAAGAAGGGAGAGAGAGAAAGTAAGTGAGAGGGAGAAAGAGAGAGAATGAGGAAACTGTGTCATATCCAGTGGCGTCATCAAAGAAACTTTGATGAAAGACTATTAGATGTGGCAATAAAGAGGTCATCAGTAAGATGTGAGAGAAAAGGTTCATCTGTGTGGTGAGTCAAAGAAGAAAGCTAGGGGGGACGCTGCTGCCCAGAGAGGTGACACAGAGGTGGCTGTTTGCATATTTAATAATTTGGACAGGAAAGACTTGTCAACCTTCAATGATAAGAGGCAATGGGATCAAATGAAGATCTTTTCAACTTGGGCAAATGTCAGCATACCTGATGAAGGGAGGGAAAGAATCAGAAGAGAGGGTGTGGAATTATATATATATCTCCCCAGTTCCTGGCACAGAGCTCCTGAAATCCCTGCAATTTCCTAAATGATGAGAATACTAGGACCATCTCTTGTTCTAACATTTGGTCTTTGCCTAGGTCCTGACACAGAATTCCTAAATCCCTTCTAATTTCCAAAATCCCTTGGAGTGTCTTTTGTCCTAATGGGGTGACCCTTGGTGGGCTGCTGGATAGCTTCAGGATGGGGACTGGTCACCAGAAAGAGCAAGCCATGATTAGAAGCCTGGAGCTTTCCACCCCATCCCCATCCTCCAGAATGGGGAGAGGGACCGGAGACTGAGTTAATGATGGATCATGCCTATGTCACAAAGCTCCATAAAAATCCCCAAAGTACTGGATTCAGAGAGCTTCTGGTTTGTGAATACATGGAAGGGCTGAGAGAATGGTATGACCTTCCAGTGGGTCAGAAATAGTGGTGACAACCTGAGACTTGTAATTGATGCCAGAAGTAAGGGCAGTCTTGTGGGATTGAGCCCTTAACTTGTGGGATCTGAGGCTAACTCTGGGTAGACAGTGTCAGAATTGAATTGAATTATAGGAAACCCAGATGATGTTGCAGAGAATTTCCTGGTGTGCAGAAGAACCACACACCCGATGTCTGAAGAATTATGAGGGTTAAAGGAAATTATTATGGTTAAAGGAAAACACAGGAGTGGTTTTCCTAGACAGAAAGGTTCCAAAGGAGAGAATGACTTGGCGGGGGGGGGGGGGGGGGGGGCATGTCAGAATTTATAGGAATGAATGGGATTCATATGTCTGAGGTCAGAAACCTCTTCCTCCTAGACTAAAGAATGAGATGAGGGTGCAGTTAGAGAGCCAATGAAGCTATATTCTCAAAAGACAACTCTGTAGAAGACCACAGAAAAAATTGTTAGTCAAGCAAAGCTAAGGGAAGAATATTTACAAAGTGTGGGGATCTGGGTTCACATGGTGTAAGGTAGGTCTTTTAAAGGGAGATCTGATTGGGACTGAGAAAGATTCATGACATGATGATAGTTTAGTACAGATGGACCTAGCAAGGTGAAGGTCAACTCTCAGAAAAGTAAACAGTTGTTTGACAAGGGAACTATTTGCCAGGGTAAATACGCTATTGTTTGCCCAGATGAACAAACTATTTGCCCAGGTAGAAGTAAATAGGATAGTTATTTGTTGGCTTAAAGCCTTTTCTTCCTAGACAATAATTTCCTGAAAAGAATAGCTGTCATGACAGAGATGGTCTTAGACTCACTCATGATGTTTAAGCTCTGTTGATATATGTAGACTTGATGCTCGACATTGAGGGTCTCCTTAAAAGTGAGCATGAACCAGAAACACTGCAGCAGTGGTTCCAAACTTTGCTGAACATTGGAATCACCTGAACATCTTTTTTTAAAAAAAATACCGATATCTGGCCCTAACTGGTTTGGCTCAGTGGATAGAGCGTCGACCTTCGGACTGAAAGGTCCCAGGTTCGATTCCAGTCAAGGGCATGTACCTTGATTGCGGGCACATCCCCAGTGGGAGGTGTGCAGGAGGCAGCTGAGCAATGTTCCTCTCTCATTGATGTTTCTAACTCTCTCTCTTTCTCCCTTCCTCTCTGTAAAAAATCAATAAAATATATTTTAAAAATACTGATATCTGGTTCCTACCCCCAAATATTCTGTTTTAATTGGTAGGGAGTACAACGTAGGCATCAGGACTTTTAAATGCCCCCAGTGATTGTCAAGTTTGAGAACCACTTCACTAGAGTAAAAGGAGAAAGCAGGGATGAAATCACTATTTGGGTGATACCTTTGGGATATCAGAAAAGAAAAATAAAAGATGGATAAGCCATAGCATATTACAGGTTGGAATCAGACAGCAGGACCTCAGAATAGTCCTAGTCTGTAGCTTCCACCAATACAAGGCAGAAGGGGTGGTGATGAAG
>NW_005871100.1:6586016-6589421 GCF_000147115.1 Myotis lucifugus | reverse complement strand
TCTATGGGTTTGTGAATCCTACTGGAAGTCCTTTACCCTCTTTAGAGAAATAGGTAGAGAGTTCTGCATAGAGAAGTACTCCCAGAAGACTGAGCCGCCGATTACTACACACACCACGCGAGCCAGGGACGGGATGTATGAATGGTCAGACTTCAGTGGGCTTGTCTCCTCCCAAGCAGCAGCTTCATAGAGCCCAGGGTGTATGGAAGGTGGTGGGAAGGCACAGGGGTGGGAGGCACGTGTGCAGTTAGGAGGAAAACTGTATAAACAGAGAATCAGAATGCAGGTGAGAGAGAGAGAGAGAGAGAGCGAGAGAGAGAGAGAGAGAGAGAGAGAGAGAGAGAGAGAGAGAGAGAGAGAGAAACAGCACTGAGCTAACAGCTCTCTTGATTTATATTTCAACATTTAAAAATGTAAAAACCATGGCTACCTCATGGGCTATACAAGGACAGACAGCGGCACCCGAGCTGCCGTTGGCCAGCCTTTGGTTTGTGCAGCAGCTCCTTTTCCATGAACTACACTCAGCATCTCAGCATCAAGCACTCAAAACTTTGAACTGTCTGTGAGCATCTGTGTTTTACCTTGATTTATTTTGTGCATTTGTTAGCAAGATGTGTCCTAAGGTAATTGCCATGTGCATTCATTTCTATATTACCTGTGGTTGCCTTCGTGTTACAAAGGCAGAGCTGAGACTGAGATAGTGACCAACTTGCCTGCAAAACCTAAACTCTTTACTACTGGCCTTCTAAATTGAAATTAAAATTTAACTGGATATCCAGTATTTTTATTTGCTTGATCTAGCAACCGTATTCTGATTGTTGTGGAGACTTTGTAGGGAGGGGATGTGGAGGAACAGAGCAATCCTTAGAGGCTTTTTGGGAAGTCCAGGAAGCTACAGGAGTGGCCCAGGACATGGAGGAAGGTGGGTGGACACAGAATTTATTTTGGAGGTGGAGCCTTACTGACAGATTGCTGTAGGGTAGGAAGAAAGGAGAGATGTCAAGGTTACTCCTAGGTTTTCCACACCAGGGTGGATAATTGCAGAGTTTGTTTGTTTATTCTATGAAATCTACAGGTGTATGACTATTGAGTAAATAATGATAAAACAAAATAAGAAGCGGAGTGGTTTAAGGCAGGTGTTCTCTTTGTTACAGAGAACCCTCCGTCCCCACCTCCCCAAATCAACGGAGATAAACACACTTAAAATCAGTTCATTTATTCTGCTTCTTAGTAAGACAACTTTAAAAAATTGATTTAGATTTTTAAAAAGAGGAAACCCAAAATGTTATTCAACAACAGCAATAAGTGCTAATATATTTTGGCTCCATCTAATGGACAATTTCCCATTACACAGCAAGGAGCATGTGGCAGTGGGGATAGAAAGAACCGAGGCAGGGTGGGAAAGATGCTGAAAGGAACAAGATAGGAGAATAGAGGAAAGATTCAGTGGGTTGGCTTCTAACCTGCCTAATGGAACATTTTCTTATTCAGTTGGTCAATCTAAGGTCTTTAAGGCACCAGTTTGTATTGGGTCACAAGAGCAGTTTACTAGTCTGAGGGGGGAAGCAAGAATATTTCTAGAGCCCCCGTCTAGACACCAATTTATATATGTTTTCTCAATTTTCATAACAACCTGTGGCATATAGGTGGGTTTATTCCTTTCTTACGGAAGTTAATAACTTGCCCAAGAACACAGAGTGAATGGTTACTAGACTTGGATTTGAATGCAGGTCTGTCATCTGCTGAGTCCCAAGCATGTAGTTTTTCCATTACACTATCTTCCTTTATATGATTTAAAGGGTTTGAATAATATTTATAATGCTTTACGTGTTTCTTTTGTGCTTTGTAGTTCTCTTTGTTATCTTCATCTTTAGAAAACAGATTAACCACTGCCGTTTAGGTTGTGTTAGCAATGTTTTAAGGGATGAAAGAGGAACTGTATTCTTGGAGCAAAGCCAAAAGAGAAAAGCAAAAGGCTTCAGAAGCAGTTACTGGGTAGTTAGAAATCACTCTCTGGAGTTCTATGGAATATTCTAGAAGAGAATGAATTTCCTGCTATTGTGCAGGATGAGGGTGTGAGTAATTTAATTTTGTTGTTAATGGAAAGCTGGAAGATGGGGGGTGGTCAGAATATGTAGTATGTCTGGGAAAATTCTCTTAGCACTGTGTATTTAAGACAGGAAATTCGATACAAGATGAAATCCAAGGTTTTATGGTTGGGTTTCTCCCACAGAAGAAAGAAAATATCTGCATTCCTATTTATGCAAATAATATGCAAAGTAGGGTAATTACGTATTTGCTTAGAAAATTTCAGTTACCTCATTTTGGCTTTAAGAGGAGTAGGGACGCCAAAAGGGAATGTTTATCAACAGTCCAGACTGTTAGATTTCTTCCAGGGGAAACAAAAGGGGTAAATTTCTTAGAAAACAAATGCCAGGCTTTTATATGAGTTTTTTTTAAATGCCTTAATGTCTCCCTTCTACAAAGCATGTCAAAAAAATAATTATGAAGTAGTCAAATGTGATCCTTAGACACAATGGTGCACAGATGGCATGTCCTTACCGTAGGGTACTTTTTCTCCTTTTTCTTCCTTATGAAGGAAGGACTTGGGTTTTTCCCTGCAGGTGAATTTTGCTATTTTTCTAGCCATTTCTCTAAGTCTAGGTTCAAATCTGTCACTGGGGGAGGGCTGCTGTAATATGGCTGAGAGAGTCAAACCAACAGACCAGTGGCTCCCACAGCTGCATCTGTGACACATCCAGTGGTGCCAGGCAGTAGGTAGAGACCCACTGAGAATGGCTGTCAGCAACAAAACATGGATGTTGCTGCCCTGGGTAGGGCTTGAGAAGGAATCAGAGGGAAGTTAGATAGTCTCTCCAAGAATACTCTAAAACTGGGCAAAATCTGCCTTGAATAGAATTAAAAATAATTTCTGAACATTAGCTGACCTGATTAGGGATTAGGCATCTCTTCTTCTCTAAGCAGAAGACTGGAATATGTCTCCTAGTAACAGAGATATTTTAGCATTTTATTTTGGGACTGTCTCATAAAGGACACTTGTTCTGTTGCCCACAGTTCTCCTAATAACTACCAGAGAAGGGCCATGGTCAGAACAAAGTTAACCATTGGCCTTCAGTTCCAATGCATGATTCTAATGAAGTGACCATTACAAGACCTGGATTAACTAAACTGAGTTAACCCTTTGGGGAGATATTTCTTATTGCTTGTCTGTTTCTATTAAAAATGTCACCGTTGCACTGGCTGTTGGCTTCGAAACCTTGGTATCACCTGTGCCTTCCTTCCCTCTCCTCTGTGCTCTGTCTCTCTCTGTCCCCTTTTCCTCCCCATCTTTTGCTCTTTTCCTCCCTTTTTCTCTGATTGCTAATCCTTTTTTAACATGTCTTT
>NW_005871100.1:6485067-6585802 GCF_000147115.1 Myotis lucifugus | reverse complement strand
AGCCAATCAATGGTTCTCTCTCATCATTGATGTTTCTGTCTCCTCTTCCTGAAGTCCCCTTGCCCAATTCCTTTGTCATTACACATCAAAACCACCAAGCCCCTTGCTCAAGCTTGGCCTGGTCTACTAGTATGTAGCCTTCCCTGCTATCACTAGCTAATCTTTCCTCTGAACCCCTGTAAAACTTATCCACATAATGGGGCCACCCTAACAATAATAAGCCAGGTACCACTGGCTCAGTTCCACATGATTATATGGACCTAAGCCCCCTTTTAAGTTCTACTGTACACATTTTCCAGAAGTTCTCCAATTGCCTCACATGTACTTACTGAAAAGGACACTTCTTTCTGGTCATCTATTGATCTGCCATCTGTCCCCAAGCATCTGCTGGGCATGCTGCTCCTGCCACAGCTAAGGTACTGGAGCCTCTGCCATGTCAAAGTTGCACAGTGCTCTGTGTACACTGTTGGAAGAATATATAACTTCTCCTCATTGAAGAACTGGAGTCCTCTCAATTAGAGAGGTCCCAGAAGAACTCGGTGATGCCCTACTTGTCTTGAGGCACTGTAAAGCAGCTCTTTCTGCTGCCCCCACCACCACCCTGCCCAGTGTCTCCTAAGGATCCACAGGATTCACATGTTAGGTAAATGTGGGCAGAAAATTGTGCTGTACTTGGAATTGACCTTCCTACCAAAACTATAGCATTCTCACTGGGTCAAGTATGTTGTACCAGTTCCAGCTTCTTGTGAGAGCTCCATCAGCCCCTAATTCGAGTGGATGAGGGGCTGCACATATATTTTCCAGGAAATGTAGCCTTAATGAGTCACTATTATCACTGGAAATGTATTATATCCCTCAGGTGTATTGGGGCATAAAAATGGTTAAGATGCATTATGAACTGCACTGTCTAACACAGAGCTACTGAGCCCTTGAAACGTGCTGGTCCTAATGGGATGTGCTGTGAGTACACAACACTCGTCAGATTTCAAGGACTTGCTCCCCTCAAAAGAATGTAAACTAAGTCATTGATAACTTTTGTAATATTGATTACATGTTGAAATGATAATATTTTAGATCTTTTAGGTCAAGTAACACATGGTTAAACTTGATTTCACCAATTTCTTTTTACTTTCTTAATATGGATTCTAGAAAATTCTTAAATTACATATGTGGCTGGCTTTTAATTTCTGTTGCATAGTGCTACTCTAAAGCTGTGGTTCTCTAGCACAGCAGCCACAGCCGCACCCGCACCTGGGAAATTATTAGAAATGCAAAACCCCAGACCTACTGAGTCAGAAACTCTGGTTGGGCCCAGCGATCTGTGTTTAACAAATTCCACAGGACTGCGATTCACACTGAAGTCTGAATGCACTGTTGAGGAAGGAAGCCCCAAAGGATGGAAGGTGAGATCTGGAGCCTAGTGAGGCCTCCATTAGCTTTGCTTAATGACTTAATCTTAATGGTCCCTTGTAAACTCAAAAATCTGTAAGTCTGTCCACCAGTCAGTGAGCAATAAAGGAAATAATAATATTTAGTCCCAAGTGCAGAGGAACAGCTTGCTGGTAGCTTCAAAAGTTGTCACTACCAGCCAGGAAGAATTATTGATCATTGTCAGCACATCTGTAAAAATTTTCAACAGAAGTGTAATAAACACAATGGATATGTCAGAAGCAAGAGACAGACTTGAAATTAGCACAGAGGAAAATAAAAACATGCAACTAAGTTATAATTTAAAACAGGTCTGGGTACCAAAGCCAGGCTAACTGGCCAAGAAGCTTTGCAGAGGAGTAGCTCTGAAGCTGAACACCCACCTCCCGCCATGCCTGTGCTCTGTTGGAGGAAGGTGACCACACCCTTAGTCCCTCCCTCACAGACACCAAAAGGTCTGCCTGCGACCCTTGCATATCTCAACTTCACGGCATCCGAAATGCATCACAATTTTCATTCCTGGTATCAACATGTTCCATTATGAAGGTGCATTAGTTCATGACCACAAAATATGCCAGGCACACATGACAAAGCAGATGTCACTGAAGTGTGGGTGATGAGTAGTACAGGGCAGAAGGGAAATTGTTACAGCAGACTTGCTTTGGACACCCCCTAAGTGAAATGATGTTCAACCAGCAGTCTCTCGGGAACTATTACTATGTTAAACATATTTAGTGGTTTTAAAAGTATCATCCATGTACTTATTAAAAGTAATTCATGCCCACTGTGAAGAAAATAAATACATAAACAATAAAGAAGTAGATAAGATATATATATATATATATATATATATATATATATATAGATAGATAGATAGATATAGATATATATAGATATATTTTAAAATGAGGTCATGTGTGCATCCAATTTTATAACTTGCCTTGTTCACTTGTCAGTATGTGGTGAACAATTTTTCAATGTCATGCATATAGATTTACCTTTTTCCACTTAATAGTTACAGTTTTCTACTGTATGAATAGTTTATTTAACTAGAATATTTCAACAACAGTGCCTGAAACATAGAAAGCTCTCAACAAATGTTTGCTATTCTTTATAATCATGCAAATATTTCCAAATCTTTTTACTTACTCTTTCTCATTACTAAAACTGTTTATTTGTATTTTCTCTTCGTAGCCTATATAATAAAAGGCTAACATGCAAATAGACCGAACGACAGAACAACCGAACAACCGGTCACTATGATGTGTGCTGACCACCAGGGGCATGTGCAGAACATGGCGGGCTTTGGCAGCAGGTGACAGAGCACAGAACATGGTGGGCATCGGGCACTGTGGGATGGTGGAGCAGGTGAGCCGGGGCGCCAGACCAAAGTGGGGCGCCAGTTGCAGTCATCAGGGCGAGCCTCTGGTGGTAACTGAAAATTCTTTGCTCCTGCACGCAGTGGTCCTGCCCGGTGCTTGCACATGCTGCTGGTGCCTGGTACTGGCCCCGATCGCTAGGCGCAGTCGGTGGGTGCGAGTGGTGGTTGCCGGCCCCAATCGCCCCTGAGGGCTTCTAGTTTTAATATAAAAATGTCCAGAAATATGTATATTTAAAAGAATAAATGCTAGTTTTGTTTATCAAGTCAACATTTTTGTTTTATTTTTGTCTTTATTATGTTCTATTTTCTTTGGGTTAATTTTTTGTTTGTTTATCCTCACCCAAGGATTTTTTTTCCCATTGATTTTTAGAGAGAGTGGGAGTAAGGGAGGAGGGGAGAAGGGGGAGAGAGAGTGAGAAAGAGGGACAGAGAGGGAGATATGTGAGACAGACACATCAATTGGTTGCCTCTCACATGTGCCCTGCAGGGGCCAGGGATTGAACCTGCACCAGGTTCATGCCCTTGACTGAGAATTGAACCCGTGACCCTTCAGTGCATGGGCCAATGCTTTGCATTGGAACACCACCAGCCTGGGCCCTTTGGGTTAATTTTTATGTCTTTTTCTAGCTTCTAGAAATCAAATATGTAATTATGGTTTTTTTCTTGTTTTCTAAGAAGGTATTTTTAAAGCTAAGAAAAGTATTTAAATGCAGCTTTGACGGTACTCCTGTGTTTTAATATACACTAGTCTCGCTATCAGTTTTTTAAATAAATATTAATTTTAGTTTTGACTTCTTTTTGATCCAAGAATTTATTTAGAATAATATTTTATGTTTCTAGATATAGTTTTATTTTTATTGCTAAGTTCGAGTTTTATTACATTGTGTTTGGGGAAGGTGGCCTGCACACTTTCTATTTTTAAGAAGTCACTGAGTTTACCTTTGTTATATAGAAAGGGCATTTTTCCTACAAAAGTGTTTCTATTATGCTGATAAGATATAATGCAATCCATTAATCAGGGAACATGGGTACATGGACTGCTGCTTTTTATAATGCAATTTGCCATCTGAAAGAGGCTCTGTGCACACAGGAAGCAAGCCCTTTGCTTGCTCCATGCTGGAATGCACCCCTCCTTTGAGTGATGGGCTGCTCAGCCAGAATTATGATCTCATGTTTACTGTTAGTATTTGCAAACTGTGATATGAGCAAACTGCAAGGACAGTATCAGAGATAATAAGTGGACTGAGAAATTTCTGCTATGTAGATTGAAGGGCAAATGAGAACTTGCTATGCTTTTTTTGCCATTTTTAATCTACCGATTTATAACTGTTAGCTAGCAATAATATCCTCAACTTTGCTTTATACGCTACATGCCCTATACTCTACATGCCAATATAGTAGCCACTGGGCACTTATGGCTACATAAATGTAAATTAATTAAAACTAAATAAAACTCAGTTCAACTCCTCTATTGCACTAGACACCATGGTTAATAGCCACATGTGGCTGGTGGCTTTTGTATTAGACAATGCAGATATAAATCATTTCCATCCCTGCAAAGCTTTCTATTAGCACAGATCTAGAGGTAAAAACAGGTAGTATGGTGGTCTTTTGATGTGCCACTTGGTGAGGCCATAGCCCTTAGCTATTCAATTGAGCACTAATCTCGTTTGGCTTGGTGGATGGAGCGTCGGCCTGTGGACTCAAGGGTTGCAGGTTCGATTCCGGTCAAGGGCATATACCTTGGTTGCGAGCACATCTCCAGTGGGAGGTGTGCAGGAGGCAGCTGGTCGATGTTTCTCTCTCGTCGATGTTTCTGACTCTCTAGCCCTCTCCGTAAAAAATCAATAAAAATATATTTAAAAAAAAACAAAAAAAAAACACACCCATAATCAGTTGACCTTTAGTAAGGAAGATTATCCTAGATCAGTGGTTCTCAACCTTCCTAATGCCGAGACCCTTTAATACAGTTCCTCATGTTGTGGTGACCCCCAATTTCATTGTTACAAATTGAACATAATTAAAGCATAGTGATTAATCACAAAAACAATATGTAATTATATATGTGTTTTCCACAGGTTGAGAAACGCAGTCCTAGATAGTCTGAGTGGGCCTGATTCAATCAGTGAGGAGACCTAAGAAGAGAACTGCAGCTTCCCTGATTCAGAAGACATTCCGCCTGTGGGTGTTGCAGCCCATGCATGAAGTTCCAGCCTGCCCTTCCTCATGGCCTGGCCTTTGGATTTTGGAGTTGCCCCACTATCACACCAGTGAATTCCTTGTAATCAATCAATTAATTAATCTCTCTTTCCCCTCCTTTCTCTATTGAATCTGCTTCTCTGGTTAAACCTGACTAATACAGGAACTCTCTCATCTGTACAATCCCCAAACTACAAGCAGACCTGACCCCAATTCATCTTCACTTGCTCTCCTGTCTCAGAACCAAGGAAATATCCTTCCTTCTTTTTAACATCCAGGCAGTTTCTCTGTAGGACTCTGGGTCCCATCTCCTTTCGCCATTTCAAAGACCCTGCTCTAAGTTACCCATTCACTCTTATACACCTCATCTTTTTCTTTGCTATTGGATCCTTCCCATCATGCTCTGATATGTATGAGTCAAAAGCTTGCATACAGGTAGATGATTTATCTAAAAGTGATTCCAGGATGGGGGAAAGAGGGACAAAACAGAGAAAGACGTAAAACCAATGCACAGATGTACTAATATATTTTCTTTTACCACCTTTAAAGGTACCTGGTGTTCAGTCCCATGGGTTTATCTGTGTAGACTTATGAAATGTGTCCCAAAACCATCCACCCAAGGGATAAAAGAGGAAAGCATTTATTGATCAGTTCCCATTGACCTCTGGTCAAGGTTCATCCTTGGATGTTATCTCTTCCGGCTTCTGGGTTACACAGGCATGTTGAAGTGACATATGTTACCTCTACTCTTTCACGTCTTACTCACAATTAGCTCTCCTATAAACTGGCTTTGTCCCTTTTTTTCTTTCATACCTATACCACCTCCTTTCATTTTTTCATAGATGCTGGGCCCTTTTCCTCTTTGGATCTGTTGTCCATGATATTTCTGTGAACTGAAATGCTCTTCTCCCAGCTACTCCTGGGGATATACCATTCTTTAGGTCTCAAATGTCACTTTGTCAAAGAGGCCTACCCTGGTGTACCTCTTTTTAATTTAGCAACTTTTATATTTACTTCAAGAAATTCATCATAGTTTGTACCCATATCTTTATTTATGTGATTATTTGTTATTGTTTGTCTCCCTACTCCACTTGGAGAGGAACAATATCTATGCTGTTCTTTATAGTAGCTTGGGTCTAGCACAGTGGTGGAGACTCAAAAAAACATTGGATGAGTGAGGGAACAGAAAGAGGGAAGAACGAAGGAATACAATATTAAATCTTGTAGGAAAATTCAATTTTATTGTGAAAAATTCTCTAGCCTGAACCTCATCTTCCCCATTGAAATAACTGTGTACTAAACATAGCTCTTGCTGTGTGGACATCTAGTTTGTTCGTTCTAACCTTCGTACCCAACACATTTTGCCTTCCCAATCTCCAGCCATGGATACTTGGATTGCCTCCGACTCTCCCATCATCATAAACAATAGCCAATGTTTAAAATGCTACTTCTGAAATGTCTCAATATGTTTTCCATAAACTCGAGTTAAAGTGAGCTATAAACTACCAGAGAATTTTGAAGGATATCTTTCAAATTTAAGTACCTAAATTTGGTATTTCCTGCAGCTGCCCTAATTTGATGTTTACAGGACTTTAAAAAAAATACAAGCATAAAAAAAGTATATTATCTTCAAAAAGACAATGATTCTGGGAAAAATAGAAGGCAGCAGGAAAAGAGGAAGACGAAATATGAGATGGGTTAACTCCATAAAGAAGCCACAAGCATGCCCTGGCTGGTTTGGCTCAGTGGATAGAGCATCAGCCTGCGGACTGAAGGGTCCCAGGTTTCATTCCAGTCAAGGGCACATGCCTGGGTTTCGGGCTCAATCCCCAGTTGGGGGGCATGCAGGAGACAGTCGACCAATGATTCCCTCTCATCATTGGTGTTTCTATCTCTCTCTCCTTCTTCCTTCCTCTCTGAAATAAATAAAAATATATTTTTAAAAAAGGAATAAGAAGCCACAGGCATGAATCTATAGGAGCTGAGCAGGGCTGTGGAGGATGGGACATAGTGGGCATCACTCATTCATAGGGCTGCCAAGAGTGGGAGCTGACTCAAAGGCATAGAACACATATAATATAGTAGAAGACAAAAGAAATCTATTAAATATATAGACTGAGTTAGGAACTTGACCAACTGAAGAAAAAGCATAACCAAGATGGCTTCTTCTCATTGGATAAGTCACTCTCAAAGAGAAATAAAGGAGACAGCATAGACAGTCACATCAGACATTCACTTAATATCTCAAACCATAAACCAAGGAGTTACCCTTGATTCATACACAGTGTTATTATTTCATCGTCTGGGGCAAACCCTAGTCATTTAAAAATTTCTGTCTTGACGTTATTACTACTTTATTCATATGACCTTTGAACTATAGTCACTGGCAGGTTCAAAATGAAAATAGCTATAAAATTATCCAAGAGTTGGGCTTTCTGCCAGTTCTATGAATTGGCAGATATTTCACAATAGTAGTTTCCAGATTTCACTCACTGTGTTCCTCACTTTGCCCATATCCTCTCTCAATTCCTTCCAATTCATCCTCCAAACAGCAGCCAGAATGACCATTTTAAAAGCTGAATTGGATTCTGTTACACTACTGCTTAAAAAGCCCTCGATGGCTTCTCAGCCCAAATCTGTATCCTGCTCGTAAGGGCAGGCCCTGCCTGCTGTCCCATCTGCCTCCTGCCCTGCTCCTCATCCCTCTCTGCTCTCCCATGGCACACTAGACTCCCAGTTCCTCAAATGCGCTGGAGCCCACGTACACCCTACTCTCTCTGCCCGGAAGGCTTGTCTCGATTTCTCCTCCCTGACACCCCCACTCCCAGCCTTCTGATCTCAGAGCAAGCATCAGTTCCTCAGGGAAGGACTCCCTGGCCTCCCATTGACAATGCTCATAAACCCTTGTCCCTTTCCACTGGAACACTTAAAATAGTTCTAAATTACATACAGCTCTGCAAGGCCCTTTAATTAGTTTCTGATCATCCTCACTAGAGCAGAGGATCCAAGATCAGGGAGTATCTAACACTGCGCACCCTTGTGCTCATCACCCCCAGGAGAAACCAGCACAGAATCAGTACTCGGACATATCTGAAGTAGCTAAATGAATAATTTGCCAATTCATATTTTTTAAATGTTTTTTATTGACTTCAGAGTGGAAGGGAGAGGGAGAGAGAGCTAGAAACATCAATGATGAGAGAGAATCATTAATTGGCTGCCTCCTACACACACCACACTGAGGATTGATCCTGCAACCTGGGAATGTGCCCTAACCAGGAATCAAACCATGACCCCCTGGTTCATAGCTCAACGCTCAACCACTGAGCCCCACTGGCCAGGCAACAATTCATGTATTTTTTTAAGTAAACTGTTCTATTTACTGTGCCTAAAGCCCAACTCCAGTTGAAAAATCTTCATCAATTATTTGTAATTATATGATGAGGTCTTCTGGTTCATTTCTCCTTATACACAAATTTGGGTTTGTATGATTGTTACTGTATGTGTAGTGTGGGGTGAGGATAGAGAGGCACTGGTAATAACAGCAAGGCTGGAGGACCAGGCAAGAGACCTGTTGAGACCAAATCCCACGGAACAGTGGGTGGTAGAAGGAAGATGAGAATTTCAGTCATTACTATGGTTCATCCAAGGAGTCTATCATGCAAAAATCAGAAAACCAGGACTGGATTGACATTTCAGTGTACAACCATTTGGGCTGCTGCCTAGTTTATGAACACTGGGGACAGCGCAATAGACAAGAGCAGACCAAAGGTGGTCTCATCTGAGTAATACAACTCGGCTCCTCTATCCAAAGCTGGTTGATCAACGGTTAGATCTGAGTTGGTCAAATTCTATCTCCCAGAAATCTGACACCAGGAATAGAAGAACAGGAGATTGGGAATTAATGGTGTTGATTTAATGTATTAGTAGTGGACCCTAAAGCCATTTCTGTTCATGATGTACAATTCTTGATTCTGTGAGATGTCTCTGCAACCTTCCGATCAATTTCCCTCCTTTGACACCAGTCAGAGCTGGTTTCTGTTATTAGCAACTCAAAGAGCCCCCTAACTACAAATATAAAGATACCTCTGTGCCAGGTGGCTGAAACTACAAATGTGGAGAGGTCATTTGCAAATTACAGGAGAGAGAATAAAAGGGAGAGGGGGAGGCTGAGTGTGAGAAAGCAAAAGTGAAAGAAAGAAATGGGAAGAAAGTGTGAGTAAGAAAGAGAGAAGGGGCTAGGGCAAGAACACAGTGAAAGCCCAAAGCAGGAGTGTGAAAATTGTGAAGAGAAAGAGAGACTGAGAGCAAGAGCGAGAGTGAGACACAGGGGTTGTGGGGAAGGGGACTGGGAGTAATAGATTTGGGAATCCCAGTAGCAAAGGTAGAGACTAAAAAGAGAAGTTCTGCTGTGCTTAAGTCACATAAAGGCCCAAACTTAGGAAATAAGTCAGGCTAAACCAAAAAATAAAATCAAACATTTAGTAGAAAAAAATATATTTAAAACAGAGGGGAAATCAGCCTGCAATAATTCTGACAGAGCTATGGACCATATTTGAGGAACTATGAATAGGAAAACATCAGATTTGTTTCCTGAGAAGGTTGGGATTTATTTTTTCTGATGTAATTTTTTTAAATTTATTTTTCCACTTTGTCTTAACCTAGCTTATGATAGGCCTTGTGGGGAAATAGGAAAGGAAAAGAAAGACACAGGTGAAGAGGAACCGACTTTGTGACCATAGATGAGAATACGTTCTTCTCACATCTGCCCTCTCCCCTCCCTCTTCAGGGTCCCTGTCCCAGTAACACCATTACACGGATGAGTGCAAAACCTGTTCACTTATTTTCTTGGTCTCCCCTTGGAGTTTGGAGTTACTCTGCTCAAGTTCCTCCTCGGTTTCCAGTTTGAAACGGTGCCCAGTGGTCCCTCCTGCAGCTTGATCCAACCGCTGACAAAAACAATGATTCTCCACCTTGGATATGCCAGAATTACCCACGGGGCTTTGCAGATCATACTAATTATGATCCAGATGCAGATGAATTGAGAATAGCCTACCCCAACTTATTTCATCTAAGTAAGGACAGGGAGGTACTTCATATCTGTCCCCCTAATAAACCACTGACTCGGACAGCCAGCCATGTACCCACAAGGATGTGTATCAGTCGTTGCCTAGCCCACTGGGGTCGTGCTCCGGGGCAGCTATTGTTCACCATCTGTCACATACAAAAAGCCCCAGAAAAAACCGGGCCAGAAGTAAAGTGGGAGGTGTGTCCTGGCATTAGTACATAGCTTCTTGAGAAAAGAGGTTGCACAAGGGAGGCCCTGTGGGTGAATGATGGAGAAAAACATCATGGTAAGAGTGAATGCTGGACATGTGCTTTTAAGTACATTGTGTCCAATCAAAGTATGAGAGGGCCAAACAAATGTAAGTAGATGATGATTCCTCATGAAGCAACACAAGGCGAAGAGAAAGCCTCCTAGACTTTTGGAATTAGACTGGGAGATGAGAATATTTATAATTTTATTATAGAAGGGATTTGAGAAATATAATCACATGCCATCCACATCACCCAAGAGTGGGGCCAGTGGGATCAAATTTGCCTTATTGGAGATGAATAAAAGAAGAAAGCAGGTATAACAAAAACCATAATAATAACAACAAAAATAGGGGTCTGACAAAAATCCTAAAGGAAAAACGGGAAGGAGAGCATTATTCTGATGATAGAGAGGAAGAGCAAGCCTCCAGAAATGATCCCCTGCAGAGTACCAAAGAGAAATTCAGAAAACGGTTTCATAAGGTGTAAAATGACTCCCCTCCACAGTGAAAGAGAGGAAAGCTGTACCAAAAGATAAACTAGTATAGGGAAACTACAGATTAAGATAAAAAGGGAAATGATAGGTAAGATACGATTGTAAAAATCCAAACATGTAAAAGCCAAATTCTAACCCACATTGATGGTAATAAAGAACAAAACTGGCACTGCTGGACACTGACAGCATGGTTGGCAAACGTGAGAATTTCTCGCACAAAGCAGAAAGAGTGTGCCGATGCCCAAGCCTCACTCCCAGAAATTCTGATTTAATTGACCTAGAGTGGAGCCTGAGCATATTTTGTTTTTTGTTTTTTTATAATTTTTATTTTATTTTATTTTTTTTAAATATATTTTATTGATTTTTTACAGAGAGGAAGGGAGAGAGATAGAGAGTTAGAAACATCAATGAGAGAAACATCGATCAGCTGCCTCCTGCACACCCCCCACTGGGGATGTGCCCGCAACCCAGGTACATGCCCTTGACCGGAATCGAACCTGGGACCTTTCAGTCCGCAGACCGACGCTCTATCCACTGAACCAAACCGGTTCTGGCTGTTGTTTTGTTTTTAATCCTGATATCTAGGCCAGATCTCAGACCAATTAAATCAGAATTGTTAGGGATGGGACCCAGGCATCAGTCTTTTTTAAAGCTCCCAGGAGATGACATTGTGTAGTCAGAGTTGAGAACCACTGATCTAGAAGTCTGGGAGCAAAAATTCATAGCCCAAAGATTTTAAGGTTATTTTTCATACATGAAGACAATAGTTATAGTCAGGCATGAATTACTTACAAAATGCTAAAGAAATAATTTTGTTTTATTTTATTTTTTGTTAATCCTTATCTGAGGATATTTTTCCCATTGATTTTTAGGGAGAGTGGAAGGGACAGAGGGAGGGAGGATGAGAGAGAGAGAGAGAGAGAGAGAGAGAGAGAAACATCTGTGTGAGAGAGACACATCGCGTTTGGTTGCCTTCTGCAAGCACCTGTACAGGGAGCCAGGAATCAAACCTGCAACCCAGGCACATGTCCTTGATTGGGAATCAAACCCTAATCACTGAGCAACACTGGTCAGGGCTAGAAGAAATAATTTGAAGGTATCCTTCAACTGATCAAACCACAAAGCAAAAACAAACAAAAAGCCCTAAAAACTACTAAGATCATGGTATAAAAGGTGTGGATCTAGTTTAAAATGTCAATATTTTTCTTTAAAAAGAATATAATTTAAAAGCCTAATTGAAAAATCATTCCCCGTATTATATGAATAATGACTAAAATGGGAGATAGGGTAAAAATTATGTTATGTGCATACCTATTTAAGCGCATATATATGTATGTGTATTTGTACATATATAAATACATATGAAAAAGACAATATAAGCAAAATAAAATTATTAAGGGATTCATAAAACTTCATATTCAGAGTCACACAGCTCTGAATCAATTTTGTACCCAGTAGCCTGGTCATACTACTAAAAATAACAGTGTAATAACTATTTTTCCTCTGTGAAAGAGTATAGATTTATTTAATTTTCTGAGTCAAATTTGATCCTCTTTAAATACCACCTGCAAAAAAAGGGGGGGGGATTCCTTTCCTACCTTTTTAAAATTGAATTTATTAGGGTTACATTGGTTAATAAAATAATATAGGCTTCAGGTGTACAATTCTATAATATATCATCTGCATATTATATTGTGTGTTTTCCATCCCATGTCTCTTTCCATCACCATTTATCCCCCCTTAATCATATCAGAACTTAATCTAGGAAAATGGAGGAGTCTAGATGTTCACTCAGTGTTTATTGCTGTAAGCTTACATGGTTTATTCCAAAGCCACTTATTCTGACAGCTGTTCCTCCATATCAAGTCTAGCAATAGCTCTCAAGGCCATGCTACTTATTTGCTCAGGTCTTCTGCAATTGAGAACACAAGTCTGGACCACCAAAGTAGCCTTCCACCTCCTGGAATCCAAGCACTAGTGGCAGGCTATGGGGCTTTCAATTCTTAAAGTTGTAACCATATTGGTGGGCCTTTATTCTCAAAAGATAATGGTGAGGGTACTTTTGTTTCTGATTAAAATGTAGTAGGTCATGGCAGACTATAATTCCAATGGCAACAACTAGAAAGAGCTAGATACGTTACAAAAGTTCCATTTTTAAGGGTTTTGGAAAATGAGGAAGCAATGAGGGCTACATAAATCACCAGCTGCTTTCTTCTTTGGGGACATTTGACAATTCTGGGCATGAACCAAGAATCAGACTTGACTTGTAAAGAAGAATTTTCTCGAAGTAAGAGAAACCAGAGAGGTTTTTGGTGGTCATGTGGGGCTAGTGGGAGAAACTAGAAACTGGAGAAGTGCTAAACACAAAACACACAACTGGTTTTCCCCATGGGACATCCTCTGAGTTCAGGGGATATGCAAAGAAGACTGGGAAGTTTAGCTGAAAGCGTCAAAAGGCATAATACAATCTCCTCTAATTTCGTAGTGCTAAAGAGAAAAAGTCTAACTAGAGAAAGAGATCCTGCCATTAAGCACAGAGTCAGGCACCCTGAGGACATCTACCAAATTTTGAAGTTGTGATGGAGCAAGAAGTGGGAGGATAAAGAGCTAAGTTCAAAACCTCCAATGTACAGCACTGAATTTCCCAGTTTTTTAGGACTGAGAAGACAGAAATCCTGCAGGCTCTAACCAAAAGCTCAAAAGAGCTATGTTTAAGGAACAGAGAAAAACCAGAAGTATACTAAATCTTACTAAAGCTGCAATGTAACCCCTACTCATTTTAAGATAAATCCCTTGTTCTATCGGCCTAATAGGAAAATGGAAATCCCCTCCTGTGTGAGGTATAATCTGGAGCCACTGAAGTGCTTTTATATATTCAATGTCTAAAAAACAATAAAAAATTGCTAGGCATGCAGCAAAGTAGAAAAATGTGGCTGATAATCATAATCAAGAGAAAAGATAGAAGCAGACCTATGGATAATCCACATATTGAAGCTAGCAAACAAGAACTTTAACTGATTCATATGTTATAGGAAATAGAAGAGGAAAAATAGATGAAAAGATAGGAAATAGTAACAGAGAACTTTATGTAAAAAAATCAATGTGCATTCTCTAAATGAAAAATACAATATCTGAAGTTACAAACATATTGGATACATTTTTTTGTATGTTCAAATACTTTGGCCATTTTTTTAACTTTTTTATTTTAGTTCATTGGGGTGACATTACTCAACATGAACATATAGGTTTCATGTGTGGATTACTAATTTACAAAATCTGTATATAGGACCATGTGCCCACCACCCAAAGTCAAATCTCCTATTAGGACCTCATATTAGGACCCCTTTCTTCCCCCACCCCCCTCTCTCTGGCAACCACCACACTACTGTTTGTGTTCATAAGTTTCAGTTTTACCAGTATATTCCACATATGAGTTAAATCATATAGTTCTTAGCTTTTTCTGTTTGACTTATTTCACTTCGCATAATGTTCTCAAGGTCCATCCATGTTGTAAATGCGCTATTTCATCCTTTCTTATAGCCATGTAGTACTCCATTGTGTATATATACCACATCTTTTTTATCCAGTCCTTTATCGTAGGGCACTTTGGCTGTTTCCAACTCTTGACCACCGTAAATAATGCTGCAATGAACATAGGGGTGCATATATCTTTGCATATAAATGATTTCGAGTCATTTGGGTATATATCCAGGAGTGAGATTGTTGGGTCATATGGTAGCTCTATTTTTAGAGCTTTCCATAGTGGTTGTACCAGTCTACATTCCCACTAGCAGTGTATGAGGGTTCCCTTTTTCCACAACCTCTTCAACACTTGTTGTTGCTTGTCTTGTTGATAATGGCCACTCTAACTGGTGTAAGGTGGTATCTCATTGTAATTTTAATTTGCATTTTCCTGATAACCAGTGAGATTGAACATTTAACAGCAGGCTTGACAGAGATGATAAGATTATTAGACTATAACACAGAACAATAGAAATATACAAATTCAAGCACAGATGGAATGAATGTATAAAAATAAAACAGTATTAGAGACAAATGGAACAAAGTTAAAAAGTCTACCATATTTCACTGGATTACCAGAAGAAGAGAAATAAATTGGAACAGAAACAGTATTTGAGAAAATAAAGGGTAAAAATTTTCCAATGTTGATAAGACATCATCCCACAGATTCAAGAAGTTTAGAAAATTCTAAGCAGGATAAATAAAATGAGAATCATACTTAGACATATTGTCAATCTTCTAATAATCAAGAATTGAGAGAAAACCTTAAAAGCAGCCACAGAAAAAAGATACATTAACTTAAAGGGAACAACAATAAAACTAATGGTTGGGTTTTCAACATAAGTTATGGAAGCCAGGAGATAACGGAATAACATCTTCAAAGTGCTAAAACAGAAGTTTGTCAACCTAGAATTCTATACTCATTTAAAATATCATTCAAGCCTGGGTCGGTGTGGCTCAGTGGTTGAGTGGAGATGGAAAAGTCAATGATGTACAAGAGGAAGGAGGCAACTGCAAGAAGGTTGATGTCTTTGAGAAGATGAGAGGGAACGGGATCTGGAACATACACATACTTCTCTGCAAGTCAGACCTTTGTAGTTATTCAGACCTGGCTCAGTAAATAAAGTGGAACTTGAAAAGGTGGAAACAGCAACATTGTTCTTTCCCACCACCAACCCCTGACACTCTCCTCTCAACTTGTACTTCCTGCTCCCAGAAAAAAATCTCTAGAACATTTCCTGGCTTCTCCAGCTACTTATAACAACAAAAACACATTGATTGTGTTTAGTACAGTGTAGTATCAAAACTCCAAAATGTATTTAATTGTACATTTCTCCCACCGCCAGCTCTGGCCCACCCCTCACCAGAAAATGATAAGTGGTGAAGGGAGAACGGTCTGACCTGCTGGGTTCTGCTCTTACCAGGGTTGAAGAAAGGCCTATTTGATAAGTGAGTTGTAATGTGGCATCAATGTCCTTTAGGGTATAGAATTTAAATGCCAATTCTCTGTCTTCTGAAGCGTTTGTATGTATTGTCCAAGGACTTGCCCTAGGTAAGAATCTCCCAAAGACAGCAGCTGGACTCCCACGGGGGAGGGGAGTTTCACCTTTTCTCTCCAGGCAGTCCTCTTGGATAGAGTCCATAATGACCCAGTCTGGGTCCTTCCACGGGGTCCTCCTCTGACCAAGGGGAAACAGCCTGTCCCACCAAACTCCAGAAGCTCTCTATTCCATGGGGCTCTCTATTCCATGGCCCCAGAGCAGCAAGCTCGAGGCGTTCTCCTCAGCAGACTTTTTAGATGTCCCCTTACCCTCCAGGCACACATGGTAACTTTTCTGTGAGCTTCTCATACAGATTTCCTTAGTTGGTTTAAAATGGCAGAAATATTCCCTCCCCTTACTATGCAGCTCCCCACTGAAAACTCTCTCCAAAGACACTCTCAATCCTAGTGTCTCACCACTTCTATGACATCACTCGGAGGTGGTCTGTGAGCTAATGCCAGGAGAACAGAAATCAGCATCTAAGCATACCCTGCATGGGGAGCCCAAAACTCCTCTGAGATGCTGGAATATTTGGTTCTCTGACTTGGGCCTCTGCCAAAACGCTGAGAGCAAAAGAGTCCATTTTTACATTCTATAGGGAATACTAAAAACAAGGATGCGTGCATGAAGAGTCAGTGCAGCTGCTGTGGCCACACTCGGCCTGATATTGCATTTGACTCCCGTAAATTAATCCTCCCAGCACCACACATGTCCTTCCTCATAACCATTCATTTTTCTTATACTTTAGATCAAGTAGGAGGAAGCAGGGAGGACACATATCATTACAAGACTGTTGGCACAAGCAGTGAATGAAATATGACCCATATTCCACTGTGGTCCCAGCTTGGGACTGCATTATCCCTGAGGGGCACTGGTTTTATTTAATCTAATTTTTAAATGCATAAGTAGGTTGCAGAAATGGTCCAAGCTTCTTTGCACCCTCTGCTTTGCCTAGAATGTTTGCCCTTCTGGGGTCAGCCAGTAAGTTGCATCTGTATGTACTTGACTGATAGATAATGTTATTTGCATCTCCCTTAGGTTAATCAGAAAGGAAGAGAAATCTTAGGAAGGGGGCTTCTGATTGTAGTAATGGTAAAATTCTACAATTAGGTGTTTTCTAAGTGTGTCTGGACTAGTAAAAAGAGGAAGGGGAGGGGAGAGGAGGAGAGGAGAGAGAAATATTACAGCATTTATCACATTTAGTCTCCTAAAAATTCTTAGCTACAGTGTTGTCTTTGCTGGGATATAACACAAACAAGTTAATATCCCAAGGGAACATAGAATTTTTAAATTTTTCATTGTAGTTTCTTAATTGAGATATAATTGACATATAACATTGTGCATGTTAAAGGTGTACAGCATGTTGGTTTAATTCGTTTATATATTGCAATGTGATTACATCATAGGGGCAGCTAACACCTCTATTGTGAACATAGAATTTTAAACATTCTAATCTATAAGACAACAAAATAAAACACTAAAGTTATTTACCTTATTTATTAATAAGTAAACGTAGCCCTGAAGATAGCCACCAAGTTCACAAGGCATTTAGTGTTCATATGGCCCATTATTTACAGTTACCCAGTGGCACATCGGCACTAACCCAACCACCCATAACTGACAACATTGTTTTCCTGGGAAGAGATTGAAGAGGTTAGGACTCTGCCCCTCCTGCCTTCTGTTTTTGTCATACTTTCTCTGAGTCCAAATAATAATTGTTAGCAAAACAGCCTAACTGGAAAAATAGCATTTCTCAGAGACCTGTGATACTTCCTCAAGTATGTGCTAACTAAGCTCTTATCATTTTTTTAAGGAGCAGCTCTCTTCCCATTCTGGATTCCAGACTAATAACGAGATATTTGGCAATGTGCTCTGGCAGGAATGTGGTAGCATTCCATTCCTGACTGTTTGGTGGAGGGTCTATGGAATGCAAAAGAAGGCAAGCCATATAAGAATTATATCTACTTTTAAAAAAAATGGGCACATTTAGATTCCTACAGATTCCATGTACTACTTTAAGATAGTTGAAAAATCATAGAAATATTCTGTCCCCATGCCATCAGTCACTCTATCTTATTGCAGCCCTTGTAGACTTACACATATTGCAGCCCTTGTAGACTTACACATACCAAAATGCTCCAGGGCCATTTCTTGAATCTCTACCAAAACTACTTCATCTTGGATTTGTGACAAGGAAAAAAGAGTTATTTGAATTAAAACCATTAGTCAATAGTAATTGACTAATAGTAGTTGACTAATAGTAATTGACTAATGGTTTTAGTTCAAATAATTTTATGTCAATACTCAATTTGGGAAAAGCAGCTCTCATTGGAATTTCCCTTCTCTCCCCCAATATACAAATAGCCAGTCTGCTCATTTGGACTCTACTGTTTTCTGTAAATGGAAGACCTTGCATTTCACTTCTAGAAATAGGTGAGATATTTTATAAAAGGAAATATACCTCACATCAAACAGTCCCTTTTGCTTATTAAAGCAGGCATTTCTATCTTACCTTTTACTATATAGACGTTAATTATTTATGAGGTTAAAAAAAGATACATGTTTCACTAACTTGATTTGGAATCGATCTGGAGTTAGACCTTAAAATGCAAATTCCAAGATTCTAATCTATCTGAAAAATGTCAAAACATCAGATCAGCTTTTACCTTTGCAAGGATATTACTGTATTTGTCCTTCATTATGGTGGAAAATCAAAGCCCATGTGTTCTTTCATTCACAGAAAAAAGGCTACCTGGACACACAATGGCAGAGATGCATACTTTGACAGATTTTAATTAGGCACAGTCTTTCACCGAAGATTATATGTATATATTTCTCACTGCTATTTAATCCAAGTACTTAAAATTCTTAATTAGTTTTGTGCTCAAAATTTGCAAAAAACAGAAACAGAGGAAGATAGTTTATAATGGGGGTGGGAGGAGCAGGTTAAAACTTAGAAATTGGAAACGGCAATTCTGACAAAACAGCAAAAGCAAAAAACTTTGAAAGTTACCAAGTTACTACAACAGGGGAATTGCAACACTGAATGAGAAGAACTGTTTAGGCTGCAACTTTACAAATCGCTGGACTTGTCACCATCTGAAAATAGTTTCCAAGCAGAAGCATAGTTACCCTTTTTCTGGAGTTGTCTATGTCAAACATTAATTGTGTTAGACAGAATAATGGCTCCAAAGATGCCCAGGTCCTACTCCCTGGGACTTGTTAGTTTTCATGGCAAAAGGAACTTGCAGATGTGAGTAAACTGAGGGTTTTGAGGTGTTGGGATTATCCTGGATTAACTGGGTGGGCCCCATACATCACCAGGGGCCTTATAAGAGGGAGGCAGAAGGCCAAGTAGGAGAAGAAAATGTGATAACTGGAACAGAGAGCTAAGGTCTGTGAGAGATTCGAAGATGCTGCATTACTGGCTATGAATTTGCAACTAGGGGCTCTGAGCTGAGAATATGGGTCCTCTAGAAGTTGGAAAAGGAAATGAAATGGATTCTCCCCTGGAGTCTCCTGAGGGAGCACAGTCCTGCCAACTGACTTCAGCCCAGAGAAGCTGATTTGGGACTTCTGAACCCCACAACTCTAAGTTAACACATCTGTGTTGTTTGCAGCCACTAAATTTGTGATATTTTGTAATAGCAACAGTAGGAAACTAATACAATAGTCTAGTCCAAACCAAGTGTGAAATGACAAATTCTCTCTCAGTTAAGAAGGAAATCTCCATAGGAGCCTCCTCTGTGTGAGGAGCTCTGTGTCACAGGATTCTGGATAGATGAAGGCACAGAGTAAGAGGAGGCAGGAAGAATTGATGGGCACAAGGGACCATATCTGCAGTAGAAGAGATCCAAGGTAAGGGATGTCACTGTGGGATATCAGCTGCTCCTACAATGAAGATTCAAGGTGAAGGAGGTCAACTCCAGCAGATAGCATGGTAGAAACCCTACTCCCTGACACTGATTTTTTTTTCATTCCTGACCAGCCAACAGCAAAAAATGTAAACAGATTTGCCCCACTTACAAATGTCTCTAGAAAAATGTACCCCATGATTTTAAAATGTGCCTGGGGTGGTTTTCTGGGGGGTAAGACAGCACAATTACTGGCAGTCTTTGTCCCCCTTCTTAGGGAGATGACCTGCTGTGGATCCCCAAGGGCAGCCTGGTGACAGTCAAACTGTCCCCTTGGAAATTAGTTAACACTCAGTGAGGGTACAGGGCCATTCCATTGAGTAGCTCACCGACCATGTCCTGGTCATCACGTTGCCCAAGTGCAGGAGTCAAGGCCACCTGATCTTTCACTGCTCCTGCCTCCACATGCTAATCCTTCCCGCCCACTGAGTTTGCACAGGCCTCTCTGCCTGGCCAGCTCCTGTGTTCCATGCTCGGCTGTGTGTGAAATCCACAGAAGGAGCACAAGATGCCACAGTCCAGCCTCCTTTCTCCCATGACTGGTCCTGAAATTCCCTTGTTTGCCACACAGAATGTGGTAAAATTAGTTTAGTGAAACTTTGTATGTTAGAGAGCTAAGGAGACATCAGAGGCATGAGGGGGAATTGTTTTCAAAGGGGACTCTGATGCCGGGCTGCTCGGCCCCAAATTCTTGCTGTGTGGCCTTGAGCAAATTTCTAATCACCTGAGGATCTCACCTTCCGTGTTAGTAAAAGGGGACCAACTACCACTACTTTTAGCATTTAATTCAATCTAATTTGTGTGACTGTTGTGAGATTTTTAGCCTGGAACACTTTAAGTGTTCAGCTGTTATCATTATCGTCATTGTTATTGTTGTTATAGCTTTCCTGGGCTTTACTTTGTCCATTCAGCAGAGCCATGGCGACGACGCAAGCGTCCCAGCCCAGCCACTGCCATCTTTGTCGCATCAATTTGCATACTCCCTCCTTATTGGCTATGGGTGCCGCCATCTTTTGTCACGAAGTGACAGTTATTTTGCATATTCTGTCTTTATTAGATAGATGCTCAAAAATTACCTGGTGAGCTAAGTGTAAGAAGGTCACCGGTAGCTGCCCGGGAGAACTTTTAAGTAGAGCCTTGATAAATCATGCATTCTCATAACATAGGAAGGGGAGGTCCCTTTCTCCCTTTCCACAAACCCTGACCTCAGAGCAAGAGTTTACTCATCTTTCCCCATTCTGGGCTTTATTGGTAGCTTCTTGTAAAACCAGTCTCAGCTGTACCCAGCCAAGAAGGTATATAAGACCTATGAAAGAAAAACCAGAGATCAAACAAAAGGCTGCCCAGACTCTTTTAGCTTTGCATTTTTAAATGATATCAATAAGGGGAAGAGCAAAAAAAATCCCAAACAGAAACCCACTCATGCATGCATTAATCTCAAAGGGCTTATCATGGTCACTCAAGTTTCATAGACTCAGTCCCTTGTATATTGCTATTGGTGTCCAGGGGGTGCAGGATGACAAATGGAAAAGGCAGCCTTGAAGAATGGATGCAAAAATGAAACTCCAGAATAACAGAAATGGTGACTGGGCCACAAAATGTGCAGTCACACAAGCTTTATCTTGTTATAACTCCTTCCTGTGATGTTGTTCCCCCCACCCCCAAGATTATTCTATAAAGAGAAGCCATGCCTGACCAGTGTGGCCCAGTGGTTGAGCATTGACCTATGAACAAGGAGGTCATGGTTTGATTCCCAGTCAGGGCACATGCCCAGGTTGCGGGCTCCACCCCTAGTAGGGGGCATGCAGGAGACAACCAATCAATGATTCTCTCTCATCATTGATGTTTCTTTCTCTCCCTCTCCCTTCCTCTCTGAAATCAATAAAAATATGTTTTAAAAAATAAAAATAAATTCCAAAAGGAAAAGAGAGAAGCCATGCATTCATCTGCCAAAAAATATAGCAGCAACAGCAGCACACATTGATCAAATTTCTATTATGTGTAGATCTCTACACTGGTTACACTGACACTCAGTCCTTGCCCCAGAATATTTTCCCAAAAACCTTTACAGAAAAGTTTTAAAAAGAGGAAGAGGTGCTTTCGTTCCCTTATCTGGTTTCTTTTTTTGTTTTAACTGGAAAACCTGGAAAATGAACTCAGGCATACTGGGTGAAAAACACTCATTTTTCTCTGGACATAGTTTATAAGCTCCTGCACCAAAGAGGAACCTAAACCGTGAAAAAGAGGTCATGAGTGTTGCTAACACACACACACTTCAGCCTGCTTTATGATGCAATACACTTGACCGTAGACTCTGAGAGCTCCTGAAATTAACTATTGGAAGTCCCCTCAGGAGAGCTTTTCCTCAGTGAGGAGCCACAAATGACACCTCATTTGAAGAAATTATGATTGGAAGAGTTTACAAGGAACTGAAATATTCTCATGAATTTTAATGTTTAACTTAAGCATTTCTTCCTCAAACAAAATCTAAACTAAAACTTTGCCAAATATTTCTGGTAGCCAGAACAAATAATGCAATCTCCTTGTAAGTGCTCGAGAGGTTGAGAATAATGATGTCCATCTCAGGAGAGTTTTCAGGACATGGATCTTCCCTTCAATCCTGAAATTTGGGGGAGCTTTCTATTTTGTATGTCTAGGATATTTATTACATTCATTTGATGATGGAGAGGAGAGGGGAGGATGACAAAGAAATAACTTGACATTCTTGCATGTTGCAACATAAAGAGACAAACAGATATGATACAGTGAGAGAGAATGCTGGGAGCATAGCTAAGGCATATTTTTTTTGGATGTTGGAGCTCAGACCCCATGGAACAAATCTCCTTGCCTCATCTATTAATTAAATATTTTTATCACCCAGACTTTATTTCAAGGGAAAGTAAGAATGAGGATGTTATAAACACATGTCTTCTTGACAACATAAATTATAGTTCCCAGAAGTTTCCTTCATGTTTTCAATGTTATTATTATCACTACCCACAATCACAAGCACTTCCACCAAAAATGTCTACAAGATGAGCTATTGAAATCAGTATCTCCCATAATAACTTCTCAGCTCTCAGTTCTCTTCCACTCAACATTTCCTTCTTTATTGTTCTCTTTTCTCTCCCTCTTGACGAAGGACAATTTCATTCTCTTCTCTAATTAAGCAGTAGTTTTGCATGAGTGCTCCCTTCCTTTTCTTTTCCCTCCATATCTGACAGGGTCTCTTTTATGAGGGCAATTCGTTTTGATGAAAGTGTTTATTCATGTATACTATATGTCTATATGGTGTTGCATTATATACTAAGGTAGGGTTTCTCAACCTTGCCTGAGATTTTGAGCTAGATAATCCAATGATTCTCTCTCATCATTGATGGTGAGATTTTGAACTACATGATCCATTTTTGTGGGGCCTATTCTGTGCATTGTAGAATGTTTAGCAGCATTTCTGGCCTCTACCCACTAGATGCCAATAGCATCCCCCTCCCCCAGCGTGACAACCAAAAATATCTCCAAATGTTGTTAAATGTCGCCTAGGGAACAAAATTGTCTTCAGATGAGAACTACTAGATTAAGGGAATTATAAAAGAAATATAAGATAGAGTCCCTTTCCTGGATGATTTTAAAATTTTATGTAGACATAGAATGTTAGTATAGAAGCATCCTTAGAAATGATCTTGATCAACTCTTATTTTTTAGTGAATAAACAGTGAGGTGCATAGACATTAACTGACTTGCTCAGTCGGTTGTACCATAGAAACGTTCCAGAAAAAAAGCAGCATATAATCAAGCCTATATTGTATTTGTATAGACTTCATATTTTATGAAAACCTAAAGGAAGAGAATAATGTTTGTTAACAATGGTGTGAAGAAGGTAAGACTCAGCCTCAAAGGATGAGCACTTGACGGATTAGATGGACAAGAAGAAAAGGGGATGCTAGGTATGATCGTGCATGATCATACCATGAATACAGGCTTAAAAGTAAGAGTAGAGCATGTAACATTAGAGGAATGAGGCAGAGACTAATCTAGAATGGCAAAAAGTAAGGTTGGACAGGTTGAGTGGGTTCAAATTCTGGAGGCCTCTGATTTTCTAGATTAAGTCCTAACTCTGGTCCAGAACCCACCCTCAAGCCCAAAAAATGACTTGTGACATCCTCTTGGGAAAGAAAGAAAAATGCAAACACACAAAATGGGAGTCAAGAGATCTGGGTTCCAGCCTCAGCTGTATGACTAGGACAAGCCTCTTCATTTCCCTGGGTCTCAGTTCCTGCATCTGTAAAATGAGGGGGTAGAGCTGAATGATCCCCAAGGTCCTTTCCAACTCTCACATTGTGTGATTCAGTGAACACTCACCCCTACAAATTTCCCTATGAAATTAGACACATCTGCCCTCACTTATACTACTGGCCAAAGAACTGTTTGTTGCTCACCCTCACGTATCTCAACAGGTTCCGTAAGGGGGCTGTGAGGTGAGGGTGATGTAACTTCTAGCCCAAGTACACATCAACACATCCACATGTGAGCAGCCTGAAGCCCCATATGTTCCTGATCAGTTGCAATGTTTTCTGTTCCAGAATAAGGCCTACCATTTCCAATCCTGACATTTGCTAAACACATGAGTGCACAGTTGACTGGATTCAGAAAAAATAACATACAACAGCTGAAAGGCAAGTGAACAGAGAACAAGTCATTTAATGTGAATTGCAATATCATTAAGTAAACTCCAACACAGCCCGTAAAAGGGGTTAGTATAGTTTGACATGAATAAGGGCAAACAAAAAGAAAATGAAACAGGACACTATGCACAAGGTTAAAGGACAGCTGAAAAAAATGGAGAAAGATATTTATAATGTCTAAAACCAATTAGGGATCAATAAGTAGAATATGTATGGAATTCCTGAAGATCAGCAAGAAAAAGAAAACAGTTCACAAAAGAAAATCCTAAAAGATAACAAACATACCATGAGATACTAAAAATAAGAGATAATCATGGAAATAGAAAATTAAAGGAATAATAAGATGTTGCTTTATACATATTAGGTTAGTTAAAATTAGCTGGACAATGTCAGCTTTGACAGAAATGTAGGAACTTCTATGCACTGTTGGCAGGAGTGTAAACTGGTACAACTAATATGGAGAGAAATCAGGGAGATAGTCAGATGAAGTACACCGTGCCTTCTTTGGATAAAACATCTGTATTAGTTTCTTAAGGTTGCCTTCACAAAATACCACAATCTTGGTGGCTTAAAACAACAGAAATTTATACTCTCATAGTTCTGGAGGTTGGAAGTCTGAAATCAAGGTATTGATAGGGCCTCTCTCCCTCCCAAAGCTCTAGGGAAGAATCCTTCCTTGTCTCTTTCAGATTTGGGTAGCTTCAGGTGTTTCCTGGCTGTATAATTCCAGCCTCTGCTTCTGTCTTCATGTGGGCTTCTCCTCTTTTTCTGTGTCTTCTCCTCTTCGTCTCTTCTAAGGACACCAGTCACTGGATTTAAAGCCCATCCTAATCCAGTATGGCCTCATCTTAACTTGATTACATTTGCAAAGACTATTTTCAAATAGTCACATTTACAGTTGCCAGGTTGATATGATTTAGGGCTGGGGGGGGGGGGGGGCAATAGAGTCTACCCTCTGGTCCCGCAAAATGTATGTCCTTCCCACGTGCAAAATATATTCATTCACCTAATCCCAAAATCCCTCCAAATTTTAACTCATTCCAGAATCAACTCAAAAAGTTCCAAATCTCATCATCTAAGCTATCTAAATCAGGTATATGTGAGATATGTATGGTCCAACCTGGGGCAAAATTCCTCTTTATCTGTGGATCTGTGAAATTGGAAAACAGGTTATCTGCTTCCAAAATACAATAATGGGACAGTTATATGATAGGCCTTTCCCAAGAAAATCAAAACCTGACAGGGCAAAATTCATTCGGTTTCAAGGCTTGAGAATAATCCTCTGTAATTCAAGATACCCTCTGGGTCCTTGGCAGTTCTGCCCTCTGTGCTTCTGGTGGTCTCACCCTCTGGGCCAACAGTGACCCTATCCTTTGGGTCTATAATGGCACCTCAGAGTCATTCTTTCTTATTCTTTTTTTAAAATTTCTCTTTATTGCTGAAAGTATTACAGATGTCCCTCCTTTTCCCCATTGACCACTTCTAGCCTCCCCCAACCCTCCCCCAGGCCTTTACCACACTATTGTCTGTGTCCATGGGTTATGCATATATGCATACAAGTTCTTTGAAGAGTAGCAAATGTTTGCAGTTGAGTAGTTCTATCAGCCATTTTCCTGTCTGTAGAATTTTGAAAGCCTGATAGCCTTCTCTCATTTCATTCTGTCTCTACCCTTTTCAATCCAAGTTGGCAGTGTTTCTGCTGATGTAACATCCTCAAAAACCTGTGGGCCTCCTGTACATGACATGGGGGGCCATGCCATTAGACAAGAGGGTCCTCCACAGAACTTTCCTGCATAACCCTATTTCTGTTCCAAGCTTTTGTTGACATGGTTGAGTGGCTTCATAAGTCAGATGTCTAATTTCTCTAGTAAAAGAACGTTTAACCACACCCTCAGCCTTCTCTCCGAGGAACATTTCCCAACAGTGAATTTTCTAATTTTAGCATCTTTTGTAACCTGGGTAGGCCAAAAATCTCCCCTAATCAACATGCTAAATCCTTTTTATTTAATAGTTCCTTCCTCAATTGATCTTTCCTCTTGTATTTCATCATAAGCAGCAAGAGGAACCAGGTTGCACTTTCAACACTTTGCTTAGAAATCTCCTCAGCTAAATATCCAAGCTCATAGGTGGCAAGTTTTGCTTTTTATGCAACAATGAAAGCACAATACATCCAGATTTTCTACCACTGTTTAACAAGAATAACCTTTTCTCCACTTTCCAATAACATGTTCTTCATTTTTTTTCTGAGCACTTGCTAGAAGTAGCTTTAATGTTCTTTTTCTAACAACATTCTATATGTGGCAATATATGTGTTCTGTAAGACCACAGAAGCTTTTGCCACTGTGCTCCTCACTTCCTTATGAGTCCTCACCAGAATCTAGAATGTTTCTATAATGAGCCTCAAAATTCTTTAGCCTCTGCTTATTACCAAATTCCATAGCCATTCATTCCCCTAGTTTTAGGTACTTGTTACAGCAGCACCCCATTGCCAGGCAGCAAAATCTGTGTTAGTTTCCTAGGCCTACCTTAACAACCTATCACAAAATTGGTGACTTAAAACAATGAAATTTGTTCTCCCACCTTTCTGGACACCAGAAGTCTGAAATCAAGGTTGTGCTCCTCTGAAGGCTCTAGGGAACAACCCTTCTTTGTCTTTCCTAGCTTCTGGTGGCTCCAGGTGTCCCTGGCTGTGGCTGCATAACTCCAATCTCTGCCTTCACCTTCATATGGCCTTATCCTCTTTCTCTATGTTTTCTGCTCTTCTGTCTCTTTTAAGGATACTATCCGTGAATTCAGGACCCACCTGTATAATCCAGGATTATCCCATCTAAAAATCTTTAGTAATTACAGTTGCAAAGACTCTTTTTCCAAATAAGGCCACATTCACAGGTCTGGGGGTTAGGATGTGGACCTATATTTTGGGGAGTCACTATTCAACCCACTACAACATCTCAGAGAAATTCTCATCTGGGTTTACATGATATCTTTGGTATAAGCCAAAGATATCCACTGTAGCATTGTTGTTGGTGGTTGGAATTCGGACAGTATGCAGATGAAATATGGTGGATGCTCACTGTATCAAAGACATTTACTGCTTACTTACTACCCATGTGTCCTCTGCATTCCCCATCCCCCACACAGTTAGTCAGGGCCATATAACAGTTTTGGTTAGAGTGCTGTGAGGGGTAGTGACATGTGCTACTTCTAGTCTGAAGACTGTAAGAATGGGTATGAATTCTCCACGCTCTCTCCTTCTCTGCCTCAGCAACCCTGCAAGTCATATGTTTCCAATGGCATAGCTATGAAATACAAATCGTGAGGATCCCTATATCACAGCTTAAAAAGGAGCTGTGCTTGAAAACTACCAGACCTACAGAGGATTCTATGTGAAGGAGAAATAAACGTATGTGTTAAGCCACTGTATTTTGAGGTTGTTTGCTACTTCAGCATAACCTGGCCCATACTGAATAATGTGTACACCAGGAAATAGTATCATTTGTTAGGAGCAACAGATTAGAAATACACAGCCCCATGGATAGAGCTTAAACACATAATACCTAACAAACAAAGAGAATGGGATATATAACAATGTCATTTACAAAATTTAAAACAAATACACACAAATAAAACTGCACTTTTCAGAAGAACAGCTCAAAATTTTAAAATACAGATTAGAATGGGGGTGAAGATGAAGAGGGTGAAAAGGAAATCAGCCCTTGTATCAAGTGCGGGACTTACTGGTTCTAATTATAATAACACTAGAGGTCTGATGCACGAAAGACATCGGTATAATTAGCACATTAAACTTTTATTGTTATAGATGGCAAGACCGGAGGAAGATGATTAAGCAGACACTCTGCTCCTCGGGAGCAAAAAGGAAGCTTAGGCAGGCCTTGGATGGCACACCTGGAAAAGACAGGACAGGCTTGGGGCAGGCTGAGGAAAGGGGTGAGGAGGAGAAAGAGAAAAGCCAGCTAAGGAGCCTGAGGAGGAGGAAGAGTTAGAAAAGTTGACAAGGTAAATAGTCTGGATGAAATGTTACAGGATCTTGACCAAAAATGTGGCTAGGAGAGTGGAAAGAAAGGTAGACTAAATAAAACACAATTAAATCTAACACCTTTACTGAGTCCTACAAGTCCAATGTGATATGGCCCTTTCATCTCCCTAGAGCTTATACACCAACTGTCACAAAGAATGATAAAGCGTAGAGATGTCACAAGACAAAGGAGAAGGGTTTTAGGCTTCCAAGGACTGCAAACTGTAGGGCAGTAAATATTTGAGGGAACTAATAGGACATAAAGGTTTCCTTAGCAAGGCTTGTTTGTGCAGGTGCCTCTTGGTGCCAACTATCTATCCTGTTTATGGCCATACAACTTACCCAGGAGAAGGAATGTACAGCAGCCTTATTTCTTAGGAGTTTCTGCTTTTGCTCAGATAAAAGAAGCTCTAGGAAGGTCTCTTTTTGCATCTGTTGAATCTCGGGTGTCTTTAGCTCAAAATAATCCTTAAGCATATTTTGGGGTAGCATATTTGATCTCCTTCAAAAACATGAAGAAAGAGAAGGTAGTAGAAAGAGGGAGAACACAACAGTTGAGTAAGCTCATAGGATGCAATGCTTGAGCCCCACTGTGGAGCCTAATGTCAGGACCATGATATCTGGCTGGGAATAACACTCCTAAGTAAAAAATATGGCAGCAAGTTTCCGGCTCATTTGCCTGTGGTCTGGAAAATTGAGGCAGACACACTCCCTGCCATTCAGGGAGCTCAGGCTTAGCTATACCTCCCGTGTATGCTGAAGTTAGCAGAAGCACTGCTAGGTCCCTAGAAGACCAGCTTGAAGCCCTTGCCACCTAAAAACCATTGTTCTGCCTTGGAGTTTCCCCCAACAGAGCCATTGGTCACCTAAGGCTAGAGGTCACCTAGGGCTGAAGGCTGGAACATTTCAAGAGCCTGGAAACACATTCCTTCTACAGCAAGTTAACAATTCTGTCCACATCAAGGAGACCTTAAAATAACCCAGCACAGGCTTCTTACTGAGCAGTTCTGGACTCAGAGCAAATTGCCCTTGGACAGACTGAAAGAACAAGAGAAACACTGAGCCTAAGTGCTAAACCAGTTTTCATTTCTGGCTGTACATTAAAACCACTGGGGGATGTTCAGAAAACAGACAAGCAAACAAACAAACACATTGCCTGAGTCCCACTTCTCACCAAGAAATCAGAACCTCTTGGGGGGGGGGTGCATATTTTCTTAAAACATTACAGGTGGTCAGGTGATTCTAATGTACAGCTATGAATGAGAAAAAATGGTTTTGAACTATAAAAATGTGTTGTTGGAAAAACTTCCTTTCTCCCTCCCCTTTTCTCATTCCTGGAAATAGAGAACATCAAAAGCATTTCAGCATGATGCCCAGGTCATACTTTGGCCCTAAGTTCCTCTTGGATCTCTGCCCAGGAGTGACAGCTGAATGAATCAGTTGTCTCCCTGTCCCCAAGGAAGGATCCTCTGGGGGGGCGGGGGAGAGAACGGAAGGGGTGGCGGGGGGGTCCATGGGAAAACCAAAGGGAAGGAAGGAGAGTAGGTCAGACCCTGGAACAGTAGTACAGCATTGGCGGCTGCTGACTCTTTTATTGGCATTTCCCTTCCCTCTTCCTTTGCCTTTAAGGATGGTCTTAAATACTCTGGATACTATGAGTAAGGAGTCAGGTCCAGAATTAATTTTCAGACCTCTTTAGAACAATGCGTGCATTAAAATCCCAAGGGTAGGAAACATGCCCACCTTAAATACTGTGCTGAACGACAACTGAACAAGAGTATTTGACACAATCTACTCGTGCATCCTTCTTCGAGCCACCTTCTAAGTGACAGGATACATTCCTGGTTGTTCTCCTATCTTTCTAAATAATGACTTTCCCCATTGCCTTCACTGCTCCTCTTCCTCCTCACACTTTTCTTGGAGGGGCGTGGGGGTTGGAGAGTACTGAGGCATCTTTATAGAGCTGTAGGGCTCCTCGGGACAGCTCAAAATATGGTCCAGTCCTACTCTCTTATTTTAAGGGCTGGAAATTGAAATCCAAAGAGGGCAAGTGATCTGCCCAAAGACATGGAGCTAATTAAGGGACAGTGTTGAGACTAGGACCAGGTTTCCAGACCTCCAACTACATTCACCACGCAACTCATCATACCACTGACTTGAACACAGGAAGGAAAACACCAAAGGTGTTGGTCTATATGAAGCTCTTTCTTCCCAGACTTCTAAATCCTTTTATTAAAAATATAGTCCATGGAGCAATGGTGTAGGCATCACCTAGGAACTTGTTAGAAATGCAGACCCTCAGGCCCCGCCCAGACTGACTGAATGAAGCAGAACCTGCATTTTAATCAGATTACCAGATGATTCTAATGTCCATTAAAATTTGAGAATCACTTTTCTAAATTACCAATTAGGTATTCATTCATATATAGACGCAAGTATTAACACACATTGTGTAAAGTAGGATAATAGGCATTGAGAAGGTTATACTACCAGAAAAAATACAAATAGAACTTGTTTTAATTATTTAAAAATTTGTAGAAATAATTGCAAATTAAGGTATTTAGTTGGATACTACTCTTATATGTGACTATGATAGCCTGATTTCCATCTCAAAATAAATTTTTATTTAAATATTATAATAACTTTAAACACCAGTCATCCTGTTATCAGGTGTGTGTGTCAGTTTCCAGTGATCCCAAACCACTCTTCATTGCTGTCCCAAACCTTGAATCACCACAGCATAGGGCTGACTCTGTGTTCAAGCCAAGGACTGAGCATCAGTTCCATTCTCATTATTGTAAAACTCCTTGCACAGAACAACTTGACTCCCCTAGTCATTGTTGCTCCCTTTCCAATCTTCCTGATCTTCTTGATGTTGTAAAAAAAAAAATCATTTCTGATTTAAACAGGCCAAAGCACACCTGATATCTGCCAACTTTCCTTCCCCCTTCTCTTACTGAGTTTCACATCAAGGGCCTGAGCCTTTCCTTGTTTCTTGGGCTTCCAGAGGAAGTACAAGAGCGATGTCATGCACAAAGACTGCAACACAACAAAAGCAGAGAGAATAAACACAAATACAGTGAAACACAAAACTTGTGAATGTGAGAACAGTGGGCCCCTTTGGTGAAATGAGAGAATACTTATAAAACCCCAGCCACCACAGCTCCTCTCTGCTCCCAGCTATAGTGCTGCCTTTGTGTGCTCAAATAACAGCATTTGTAGCGTCCTAGTTGATGATTCTAATTGATTGCTGATTGTAAACAAGAGCAAGTCCTACCTCATGGAAATAAAAGACTTAAGGTTAAACATACTTGGGGGAAAAAGCAATACAAGTACAAAACAGTAATGTCAATGCAAGCCAGGATGTGACCGAGTAACCAAATGAAGGACAAAGATAAAATGGGTAATAGATGCGGGGGGGGGGGGGGGGGAGGGCAGGGGGCAGGGGGAGATGGGGGAAGCCCAGACTGAAGGCAAGGAGAAAAGTGTTTTCTGCAGACTGGCCTTTTCTGCTTATCTAGTTTTATGGTGGGCAAAAGATGCCCCTCCACAGCTCCCAAGTTCACAAATTATAGATGGAACTATAGAGAACACCTGCTTTTCATGGTTAAGATTACAAAATCCCAACAGAGGAAACAATTGGTCAGGCTTGGATCTGGGGTATGTGCTTGCGCTCATTTTGGCCAGGAGCTGTCAGCAGTGCCTGAGTGCTTGTGGACCATAGGGGACAGAAGGATCAATTTCTAGAACAGGAAATTTATTGGCTTGTGAGCTAAACAGGTGTCAAAAGATGTTCACCTGTGAGACAGAGAGATGCAGTGACAAACACATCAGATGACAGCAACACCAAGTCCTGGAGTGGCTACCTGAGCAGAATGGAACCTCCCTGTCAGAGCTGCCACAGGCAGAGCAGCAACATCTCATAGGAATTCAAGACAGTCACCCAAGACTAACACATCCACGTCATCTCACACTCCCTTCATCTCTTGGGGCTGCTTGATCTTCTATATGTGGTCATTTCAGTGCCTTCTCCTGAAACTTGCTCTGACCCACCCTGTCCCCTGGGGCTATCACTCTTGTAGTTCAAGTACCTGTCTTCTAGTGCAAGTACATCCAGACCAGTGCCAGGAGCAAGCAGCTGTCTAGCCAATGGTCATCAGTCTTTTATTTCCTCATTCCAGTTCCTTTCTGGAAGTTATTTTCTAAAGGATGAACAAGCATGGAATTATTTGAGTAAGCACTGAATATTAAAATGCAAGTTTCCCTGTGGTTCTAGGTAGGTCAGGCCTAAAGTGAATGTGAGTTATGCTTCGGACCAATTCTGTGTGTTTTTTTTTAAGATGGCACACAATAGACCTGCCAATTTGTGTAAATTATATGCTAATTGTAGGAATAAATTATTTTGGCAATCATCGCCTTACACACTACATTTTAATGGCTCTGATCAGTTGGCACTATGATTTCAGTTATGATAGGTGCTTTTCACTTCAGGTAATACAGATTGTCACTGTATTATATAACATGGAATTACACTGGCCGTAACTAATTCAAGGGTTCCTGAAAGTGGCTCTCTAATAGAATTAGACTTAAAGATGCTAGTGACTAGAAGTAAAGAGAGCACTGATAGTCCAGGCATGAACTGTTTATAGAGATATGCTAAATAACTGCACTGAATACTCCTACTCAACCACTTGTAAGATGTAACAAGGCAGGTGATTCTGTATCTGATACTTTTGAACAGTTTCGGAAAACCAGTGAGTTTAATTACCTTAGTTGGTTGGTCCTAATGTCACTGGACAAGTGGCAATTTGAATTCCCCACTAATGTACCACGTAAATAACCTAAGAGCTACTATGTGTGCCCTGAAGTAAACCCTACTTCCTGTAGCCACAGGGCTGAAATTACTTAATTAAAATCAAGCATAAGACCACATTCTGTAACTGGTTAAATTCCAACATAAGTTGACCACTCGGACTCACAGGGACTCTACTACTAAAGTGAGGGCATTGATTGGGAAAGAATGGGATCCTGCAAGTTGGGATGGGGGCATGTGGGAAGACCAGGGACACTGAGCTCCTAAATTCTGATCAATCTTCTCTGCCAATGGAAGAAGTCTTCCCACCTCCCAGTGGCATTGGTCTCCCCGTGCTCAGTGGCAGCAGCATCCCCACCCTAGTAGTATAGACCTTTCCAACTCTGTCTGAGGGGATTGGCTCTACATTGCCCAAAAAAACTATAATGGTTTCTCTGAAGCAGATCCATGCAAGACAATGCTGATTCTCCTCAGTACCCACCTCCACAACTCCTCTTTCTTCTAGACCTCTAACTAGACTCAAGTCCCAGCAGTCCTCTAAAGACGAGGTTCAAAGTGTGACCCATGTAGAAATGCACTATGCTCCAAAAGAGTTACTTGAGTTTTCTAATTTACACAGATAGAAATGAGGGGAACATTTAGTAGTAATGGATAACCCAAATGTCACTATGGTCCACCAGACAGAATAGGAGCTTATGGGATAATGGTGGAAAGAACATAAAGTTGGATGCAGCCAAATTCACCGATATAGACCACTACATAGAGATTTTGCATTAAATGTTATGGTTTGGAGAATTAGAAAGGGTTCTAAAAGTTTGATTGATTGCTTGGCTGAAACATGGACCAAAAGATGGCCTGCAGTGAGTGAACTGGAAATGCCTGACCTGCTTGAGTTTATGGAGAAGAGATTCCAAGTGTTAAAGAGATTGAAATGTTAGTGGGTTGTCGTTTCAGACCTACTCACCCACACTCGAGGGTCTAGAAGGCACCTTTCACCATGACTGTGAGAAATAAGTTTGTGAGGGGAGCCCTCACATCCTTGAAGAGCTCAGGGATTGCTCTGTGCTGTGGGCCAGATCTCACAGAGGGAACAGCAGCCACACAACTGTGAGACAAATTCAACGGGAGTGACTGGACCCTGAGGCACAGGGGCCAAGTGAGAGCACTCAACAGCCAAAGGCAACATGGGCATGGCTACCATAATGGCAGCAGAATCAGAGCAGCAATCAGAATAGTCTAACTTCCATACATTTATGGCATTGTCTAGTTCAGCGGTTCTCAACCTGTGGGTTGCGACCCCTTTGGCGGTCAAATGACCCTTTCACAGGGGTCGCCTAAGACCATCCTGCATATCAGATATTTACATTACGATTCATAACAGTAGCAACATTACAGTTATGAAGTAGCAACGAAAATAATTTTATGGTTGGGTCACAACATGAGGAACTGTATTTAAAGGGCCAGAAGGTTGAGAACCACTGGTCTAGTTGATCAGGATGTTTCTAGAAGTGAAATCAATAGGAAGCTTACTAAATTCTTACTTGATCTGCATAAGCAGAAAAGTTCAAAGTCAAGTGAATAAAAGTCTAACCTGAATCATAAAAAGTCTAACTTCAATCAATTCCCAGATATGAGCTGATTTATAGACCTAGAACCCCTTGAATTAAGAGAAGATCAGGGCCCCTTAAGGAAGGACCAAAAATGTATACTGTTATTCTTTCTCCCAGCATTCCCCAAAAAGCCCTAAGACCTTTTACTGGGGTAACTGTGCACTGGGAAAAAGAATATCATCAAACCTTTCAAGGACTACTAGACACTGGCTCTGAACTGACACTAACTCCAGGATACTCCAATGTCACTGTGGCCCACCAGTCAGAGCAGGGGCTTATGGAGATCAGGTGATCAATGGAGTTTTAGCTCCGGTCTCTCTCACAGTGCACCCAGTGGGTCCCAGAACCCATCCTGTGATTTTTTTTCCAGTTTCAGAATGCATAATTGGAAGAGATATACTTGGCAGCTGGCAGAATCTCCACATTGGTTCCCTGCCCTGTGGAGTGAGAGCTATTTTGGTGGGAAAGGCCAAGTAGAAACCACGGGAATGGTCTCTACCTAAGAAAATAGTAAAATAGGAAATCAAAAGCAATACTGAAAAGTGGACAACTGTAGCACTATAGTCCCATCTGGGACACCTCTGAAGGACAGTGGTGAAGGAAAATGCTCCCAATAGGAAGAACTTTGGGCAGTAAACTTGGTGTTCACATTGCTTGGCAGGAGAAATGAACCAGACATGTGATTATATACCAATTCATGGGATGTGGCCAATGGTTTGGCTGGATGATTAGGGACTTAGAAGGAACATGATTGGAAAATTGATGACAAAGAAATTTGGGGGAGAAGTATGTAGATAGACCTCAATAAATGGATAAAAACTATAAAGATATTTGTGCCCCATGTAAATGCTCACCCCACTCCAGCCATAGGGTGACCTCAGCAGAGAAGGATTTTAATAATTGAGTGGACAGGATGACCCATTCTGTGAACACCAGTAAGTCTCTTCCCCCAACCACTAGTGTCATTGCCCAATGGGTTCATGAACAAAGTGGCCGTGGTGGCAGTAATGGATGTTATGAATGGACTCAACAACATGGACTTCTGCTCACCAGGCTGACCTGGCTAAGGCCGCCACTTGGTACCCAATCCGCTAGCAGCAGAGACCAACACTGAGTCCCCTCTATGGCACCATTGCCTGAGGTGATCAAACAGCTGCCCAGTTTGATCATAGAAATACAGGTAATGTTCAATCTAAACAAACCAAAGAAATCAAAGATGAATTGTCAAAAGACTAAGGACAACCCAATGAAAAGTCATGATCCTTAGTCCAATTTCTGGATCTGAGCCAGTGTTGTGACCTGGAACCTATTGACTGAAAAAGAGTCAAGGTCTCTAGGAGGGAGAACTCCATAACACTCTAAACATGGTAAGTGTTTATAGTAATGATTACCTCAATCCTTCCTAGAGGGATCTACATTTACTCAGGTAATTGTATACTTGGAAAAAGGGAAACCCTAAGGATTTTGAGAACTGTTGGACATAGCACACAGGTTGACACTGAAACCCAGGCATCCAAAGCAACATAGAGCCATCCCATCCCCATTAGAGTGGGAGCTTATGAGGGCCAGTTAATAAATGGGATCCTGGATCAGGCTCCTCATACCCATCTAGAAGTCATTTCCCCTGTACCTTAATATATTACTAGAATAGACATACTTAGTTCTTGGCCAGACCCCACATATCACAGTGGGAAAGCCAAGTGGAAGCCTCTGAACTGCCCTTCCCCACTCCAACCAAGACAGTAAATCAAAAACAATATCACATCCCTAGGGGAATGGCAAATCTAAAGGATTTAGGGATGATGTTCCCCATCACATTGCCATTTAATCCACCAGCCTGGCCTCTACAAAAGCCAGGTGGATCCTGGGGAATGCTATGGACAAGCACAAACTCAATTATGCACTAGCCCCAATTGCAGCAGCGATGCCAGAAGTGATGCCTTGGCTGGAGCAGATTAAATCACTTCAGGTGCATCGTCTGCACGTATGGATGTGGCCAATGCATTCTTTCAGTCACCATAGAAAAGGAAGATCAGCATCAGCTCTCCTTCACTTGGGACAGAGGACAGCATGCATTTACAGTCTTGCTCCAGGGTTCTCTTCACTCTCCCACCCTCTATCAAAATACAGTCCAAAGAAATATGGGCCACCTGGACATCCTGCAGAACATCACATTGGTCCACTATACTGATGACAGTATGTTATTTGCACCTGAGAAGCAAGAAGTGGCAAGTATGCTGGAGGCATTGGTAATACCATACCCTTCAGATGGGAGGAGATAAGCCCTATAAAGATTCAGTGGGTCACATCATTGTAGGTGGACTGCTTCCCCCAGGGGACACAGTAAGTTTCCCATTAAGTGATAAGGTATGACTGCCACCAAGTTAGTTCATGTTCTTCATACCAAGAAAATAGCAGACAAGGAAAGGGGTCAACATTCTGCCATGAGAAATTGACCCTGCCCAACCAGCATGGCTCAGTGGTTGAGCATCAACCTATGAACCATGAGGTTAAGGTTCAATTCTTGGTCAGGGCACATGCCAGGGTTGCAGGCTCAATCCCCAGTGGGGGGTGTGCAGGAGGCAGCCAATTAATGATTCTCTGTCATCACTGATGTTTCTATCTCTCTCCCTCTCCCTTCCTCTTTGAAATCAATAAAAATATATATTTTTTAAAAAAAGAAATTGACCCTGAAAATCAGGAAGTGAAGGGTTGCTTCTACAGATGGGAACAGGGAAGACTTGTTTAGCAACCAGGCCCTTGGTGTCTCTTACTGGAAATGGATTAGTACAGCAGCCACAGCCTCGTTTGCACTCATCAAGTAACCACTTGGATCAGATAAGGGTAAGGAGAAGCTAGAATAAGTAGTAAAGAAGGAAGACAATGAGTTTCAGTTGCAGCCTTAACAGCAGCTACTGTGGTGAAGGTTCTAATTTATTATATTTACCTTCCTCTTGTAAGTTTCCCCAGGAAAAGAAACCCATCAGAATGGAAGAGCTGTTCCCAGAACTTATTACATGCAGCAAGTAAAGATGCAGTGCAGGGTAGGCTGCAGAGGATGTGTGGGGCAGCATCCACCCACAGGGCTCAAGCACTCATTCCCCTCACCTGCTGGGAGTCCTGCCAGCTAATCCCTCTGGATATAATGCCTTCTGCTGACGTCTCTTCATCTAAAATCATATCTCCTTCCTGGGGACAGCTCAATGTTGGGATGTAAGACTGACCCCTTTTGGCTCAATTTAGGATAGCTCTACAGGGCTATCTTGCAGCTGTACAACCGCCCATGGGATTAGAGAGGCCTTTCTTACAACTGCATCTGGGTTCACCTTTGTCCCTCTGCCCAGTAATGCTGTCTGCACTTTCCCAGAGGTATTGATCTCAAGAGGACTCTCCAGTAACCTTCCTGCATGCAAAGCTCCATCTCATAATCTGTGTCCTCAGGAACTTAACATGCGTTATCTCATTTGCGCCTCAGCACAATTTTACCAGTATTACTCTTATCCTTATTTTAGCGAGGAGACTCAAGATCCAAGCACTTTAGTACACTTTCACACTCTGTGGTTCTAGAGTCTATGCTTTTAATCAAAATGGATAGACAAACTCTCATCCCTGTGCTAGACTTAGACAAATATCCCCCTGGATGAGACTCTGGGTGCAGCCAGTCAAGCACTAGCTCTTAGAAAGTCTTTTCACCGTGTGTTCCCTGGGACCCACCTGGAAGTTGCGGAGAAAGGAGAGAACTTCTGTAACCCGCTTCCCTCTCCAGGATCTGGTAACCTCCCACTTGATTGCTGTGTGTTCCAGGGTCTGTCGCCCACAATTTCAGGGATCTCTCTTGTGCTTGTGATGTTGTGCAAGGAATCTCCCTGAGATGACCAGCTGCCTCCTCAGCCTGTGGGTCCCAGAGTTCAAGGTAACTGGAGTGACCCAAATGCACAGTGACTTTGGTCCTATGAATGCAGCGCTTTAGTAAGTGATTTGTGGCTAGGAAGTTGCATAACTGTAGAGAGCATCCAGGTCTGCCCCAGGCCTCTCTTTCCTCCCCACCCCCAAGTTCTCAGGCCCTCCCTCAAGTGAGGCTCTGTCACTCAGTCTCCCCCAGCATCCAAGGTGCCATTGCTAGATGCAGGAAATGTTGGATGGGAATGTGCCAAAACTGTCTCTACTGTGATGGAGGGACAGGTTGTCATAAACTGCTGCAGGTAACCCAGAAGCCCTCTGACCTTTAGAACTTTTTTCTCATTTTATTCTCTGAGAAATTAAAATATCTGGACTCCCATCAACTTCTGCACATACACAATGTTTATAAGTAACCAGCCAGAGCAATGGAGCATGTTTAGTCATTTTGCATAAGAACTTCCCTTGCACAACTTCCATATATAACTCACTTGGCAACCCCCTTTTCTACCCATTGAGTGCAAAACATGTTCTTAGGACTTCTCATAGCCCTTCTGCCTGGGCTCCCTGAGGCCATGGAAAGAAAATTCCAGGCGTTAACTTTTTTCCTACCCCTTACACGCACATCCCCATTGTCTCCTAGCCGTGTCTCTCATTATTCCCAACCAAGATTCTTCTGCTTGAGGAGATCTAGCTCCTTCCCCTTATCCCCATGTTCAGCTTATTTCTGCCCTTGCCCTCCTCCCATGTCATTTTTCCACCCCTGTCCCCATGGCAGGTCTCCTTTTTAAAAATAAATATATTTTTATTGATTTCAGAAAGGAAGGAAGAGGGAGAGAGAGAGATAGAAACATCACGATGAGAGTGAATCATTGATCGGCTACCTCCTGCAAGCCCCCCACTGGGGTATAGCCCGCATGTGACTTCCTGGTTCACAGGTTGAAGCTCAACCACTAAACCACACTGGCTAGGCATCCTTTGACTCCAATAATCCATGGGCACTCCATCCTCCCCCAAGATACCACCCTGAGAAACTCCTTTCCACTTTGATCATTCACGAAGCCTTGTCAGCATGCACTTGTACAAATAGTGGACTCTAATTGCCAGTTTTCAATGGAATCTAACACGTTTTAGAGACAAACTACTATTTCTAAGTTGAGACTCCATCATTTATGGGAATGTGATCCCTTAACTACTCCAAGTTGTCTTCACTTGTAAAATAGAGGTAGTAAATCCCACACAACATGTTTGTGGAGAGAACTAATGAGGTACAATCATGGGAAGTGATTTTTACATCTCCAAGTGTTGTATGAAGGTTAGTATTATGTTGTTTTTCCCCATGAGCTCTCTGAGGCCACATTTTTTACTTCCTTTCTACTCTCCCCTAGGTCATCTATAGTGCCATAACACTGTAAGCTAATATTAGATGCAGAGTTAATAATGAATAAAAGAGATCCATTTACCCAACAGAATTAAGGCAAAACCATAACTGCATTAAATCTATTTTGGATATTGTTCTACCTAGTGGATCTAGAACCTTCTCCACCAGGAAACATCCTGAAAAGAGATGAAAAATTATTTGCAGCCCACGTTTGCAAATCTACACTGAGATGAAGAGGAATAGCATTGAAACACATCCACTCATCATTCAAACATGGGGCCCATATTGCTAACAAGGGACAAATTGGCCTCTGGAACCCTTGTTAGCTTTTCCCCAAAAGGCTGATACCTCTAAATAACCAGCTTTAAAAAAAATCCCCCTTAAAGAGAACATTTTTATATCCATGCTATGATCAGTTCCTCTTCAACATCTGATGCAACCCTAGTGTTTTCCATTGCTTTCTAGCTGTGTCAGATTTCCCTAGAAGACAGAAATGAAAGTGATGACTAAGAAGATTGCACTTAAAATTCAAATTTTTGACTGACATATTGATTCCCCCACCCACCCCTCCCATTCCTGTCTCCTTGCCTTCCAAAGGGGGGAATTACCATTTTTACACAGGCTGCACCATTAGATGTAGACTTGCAAACTTGAAGCACAAATTGAGTTCATCTAGTTAGAACTATACAAAGCAGAACCTACCCAGAGAACTCAGACTCTTTCTCTATTTTCCTCACAATCTTCTAATGGGACAGAAAGGATTACCTGCCAGAACCGTACCAGTTATGGTTGCTTTCTCCTCTGTCACTTAGAAACAATTAGGCATTTACTTAGCCCCTCCACACTGGCCATATTCCATATCCCAATCTTGCCCCCATGTCAAATAATTTAAAGCACCATGTCTGGAATGGAAAAAGACATAAGAAGAAGAAGAAAAAAGAATACCATGTGGGTGAAAATATAACAATGATATAGAGCCTTTCTTTAGACTATCTCAACACACTCTCACAGTCCAGTTCCCTCACAGAAACAGTGAGATTTCTCAATTGGTGTTTTGTTTTTTTTCTCAATGACCCAAACTTAGTAATCCAGCCAGTAGTTTCATGAATATCTAAGATAATTAAATGGTTGTGGTGACATGTTGATGTGGTTCATTTTCCAGTGCAGTCTGTTTCAGATATGCTTAATCTGAAAACAAAATCACCCAGAGTTTAGCAGTCATTTTAGCCCCACTTTGAACCTAAAGACAGATTCTCTAATCTGCCAAGCTGGCCCAAATTGTCATTGAGGAACCTTTGCAAGGATGAATGGTACCTCTTGTGTAGTTCAGAGGAGGAACTCAACACTTCCTCAATATAATTATTGAAAGCCAGGCACCGGAACTACAAAACTGATCAAAACCACCCCTAGTCTCAGACAGACCCACTAGCAGACAATTTTAATACAAGTCAAGTAGTGACAGATACATAAGGCCTGGGAGTAGGGGCGGGATGTGGGATGGGAGTTGCCTGACCACGTCCCTAAAGGATAAGCAGGAACTGGACAGGAAAAAGGAAGAAAAAGACCAATCTAGGCAAGGAGAATATTATGCATAAAGAATCAAGACAAGAGAGAAACCAAGATGGTGGCATAGGTAAACACCTGAAATTGCTGCCTCGCACAACCACTTCAAAAATACAACTAAAAGACAAAACGGACATCATCCAGAACCACAGGAAGGCTGGCTGAGTGGAAATTGTACAACTAGAAGGAAAGAGAAAAGCACACTGAGACTCAGAGGAGGTGCAGAAGTAAAGTGCAGAGGTACGGAGGCGCACGCAGAAAGGGCTGGCAACTGAGAACGCGGTTGTCTTTTTCAATCAGGAGGGAGTCACAAGCTCCCAACTGCTCTGAACTCCAGTTCCTGGCGAGTCTCTGGGGACCCAGACTCATACTAGGAGAAACTGGACTGTCTGGCATCGGTTGGAACTCGAGGGCGGCTTTCTCTCAGAGGTGCTTGCAGCGATTACTGGGACACTGAGACGCGGGGCCTCTTAGGGTAGGACTGAGGATCAGCCATAGCTGTTTGCTCCGCCCTGTTGATTCCCTGAGACCCCACCCCACCCAAGCTGTGCGCAGAGGCTTTTGCATATGAAAGGCCTGGCCCTTTGCAATCTGAAAATTACCTAACAAACTGTAGCTGAGTCAGAGAGACCCAGAACTTCCAAAAGAGGCCCAAGGCCCCAAAGCAGCTTGCATTGCTTCACAGCTGGGCCTCATCTGGGCACCTCCAAACCCCAAACAAAGAAGAGGAATCTGCAGATCTCTCCATAGCTCCTGCTGGGTAGCCTCAGGCAGAGGCTAAATCAGCACCTCCTTAGAGATCCAAGAGCCAGTGTACCCAGTGGTCAGAGTGGGACCATCCAGATTACAACTCCTCAGATCCATAAAGGACACACTCAGGGAGCAGACTCAGTGAGCACCAAAGCCCCACTGAAGCAAGTCTTGCCCCAGAAGGGTGTCTCCAGCACAGAAGTTCTCCCACCATAGACACAGCTGATTCTCACAGCCAATTGGCCTGGAGGTCAATTCCTCCCCATGATACCTACAACAATCAAGGCTTAACTACAACAAGACTGTGCACAAAGCCCACAAAGGGTGCACCAAGAGTGTTCACCTCAGGTAATTGGGGAGGCTGAGCCACTGGGCCCTATAGGACACCTAGCACACAAAGCCACTCTACCAACACAGGGAAGCATAAAAAATGCGGAGACAAAGAAACAGGTCACAAGTGACAGAAATGGAGGAAAGCAAACTACTGGATATAGAGTTCAAAACCACGGTTATAAGGTTTTTCAAGAATTTTCTAGAAACCGCCGATAAATTTAGTGAGACCCTCGAGGATATGACTAGAAGGAAAGGACCAAATAGAAATTAAGCATACACTGACTGAAATAAAGAATATTATACAGAGTTCCAACAGCAGACTAGAGGATCGCAAGAATCAAGTCAAAGATTTGAAATACAAAGAAGCAAAAAACACCAAACCGGTAAAACAAAAAGAAAAAAGAATCCAAAAATATGAAGATAGTGTAAGGAGCCTCTGGGACAACTTCAAGCGTACCAACATCCAAATTACGGGGGTGCCAGAAGAAGAGAGAGAGCAAGATATTGAAAACCTATTTGAAGAAATAATGACAGAAGACTTCCCCTACCTGGTGCAAGAAATAGACTTACAAGTCCAGGAAGCCCAGAGAACCCCAAACAAAAGGAATCCAAAGAGGACCACACCAAGACACATCATAATTAAAATGCCAAGGGCTAAAGACAAAGAGAGAATCTTAAAAGCAGCAAGAGAAAAACAGTCAGTTACCTACAAGTGAGTACCCATACGACTGTCAGCTGATTTCTCAACAGAAACTATGCAGGCCAGAAGGGAGTGGCAAGAAATATTCAAAGTGATGAATACCAAGAACCTACAACCAAGATAACTTTACCCAGCAAAGCTATCATTCAGAATTGAAGGTCAGATAAAGAGCTTCACAGATAAGAAAAAGCTAAAGGAGTTCATCACCACCAAACCAGTATTATATGAAATGCTGAAAGGTATCCTTTAAGAAGAGGAAGAAGAAGAAAAAGGTAAAGATAAAAATTATGAACAACAAGTACACATCTATCAACAAGTGAATCTAAAAATCAAGTGAATAAATAATCTGATGAACAGAATAAACTGGTGAATATAATAGAATCAGGGGCATAGAAAGGGAGTGGACTGACAATTCTTGGGGGGAAAGGGGTGTGGGGGGTGCAGGAAGAGACTGGACAAAAATCGTACACCTATGGATGAGGACAGTGGGGGGAGAGGGTAAGGGCAGAGTGTTGGGTGGGAGCTGGGTGGAGGGGAGCTATGGGGGGAAAAAAGAGGAACAACTGTAATAATCTGAACAATAAAGATTTAATTTAAAAAAAAAACACCTGGAGGAAAAAAAAAAGAATCAAGACAAAGAGTATGAACAAAGAAACAAGAGAATGCCCTGTGCAGAGAATGAGCAACCCTTTTTATCCCACATGCGTCTTTTATGTGCAGCGGCCATTCTGTTCCTCTCATCTTCTGGAGCCCCTGGAGAGACTGGCCTGTGAAGTTTACCTCTAGCACCCACTGTGTGGCCACCCCTCATGGCACTACTGCTCCAGTGACCCCCATCACCACTCAGGACACTCAGAGGCGCTGACATTGTCCAGTGATCTGGGGTGAGCTGAGGAAGAAGGCTCCCCCCTTTATCGGGACCTGCCATGAGGGAGGGGCCCCACCCAGTGCTCCATGCCTTCCAGAATATTCAAAGAAACAGTCCTTGTAGGCTTTACGCTAACCCAGACGTTCCCTCCAGAAAAGATCTCAGAAATGACTCCATGGGGTGGGGGGTGGGGGCCTCTGCCTTGGGAGTTCAGGAAACCACCACTTCTTCCTCAGAATCTCCCTCCCTTCCCCCAAACCTAGAAGCTTTGATGTGGGGCCAAGCTCCTTCTCCCTGAGACACACATCTTTCCCAGAGAGCCCCTCACTCCACCCTCTGACCAGCTGCCCTGCCAGCGTGCCAGACAGCCCAGATGTGCTTCGAAACTGACCGAGGACACAGCCAAGGCCAGAGCGGCCCCCTGCTACATCCTTTCTCTCTAGTCCAAGCACAAATGAGAAAATAAATCTCCAAGTATCATTTTCAACAACAGAAACTGCTAATGGCAGATGCTTCCAGAGAGGGGAAGAGCAGCCTGGGGGAGGGGAGGAGACCAACCTTTTACACACTCTTCAGGGTTGTGCGTTGTACTGTGCATAGTGGATTCCTATTCAAGAAGTATACTTTTCTAGAAAATTACTTTAGAAAGAAGAATTATTTTTTGGGAAATCCAGAGTTTTCAGGATATTTTCCAGAATGTAATAGTGAGGCCTTTATTTTGAACTCAAATGGCTTAATAATCATATTGGTAAAAAGTCAATATGTTAAAAAAGAAAAAAGCACGTGGTGATTAAGAAGACAGACCTCAAACACTGAGCCTCGGTTTTCACGTAGGTAACTGAGGATCACTACATACGTACCTCACAGATGTGTTGTGAGTTTAAATAATGTACATGTAGCACTTGGCATCGGCTACTTAGTAAATGCTGTATAATTGATTGCTAACAATCATTATCCTTACAGGTTGCTGCTCACCTCTATCACCTTCTGCTATGGCATGTGACAAGAAGAAAAACCTCCAGGTAAGTAAGGCAGGTCTCTGAGAAGGGGGGCACACAGACTGAGTATTAAAAATAAAATCTGAGTGCTTTCAAAAACCTCTGTCACACTTCTCGACGTGTCTCCAGGCCGCTGGAGAGACACTTCCTTTCCTCTGAGCTGCCTGTGGTACACAGTGTAGGACCTGAGTCAGGGACCACGTTCAACCACTCTTCTTCCAATAACTTGCCCTGTAAACCACAGCTCTCTAGTCTTAATGTCTTCACAGTAATGGCTTGAGGAACCTTTGCAAGGATGAATGGTACCTCTTGTGTAGTTCAGAGGAGGAACTAATGCATGTGAAAGGGCTTTGTACGCACCAAAACCCTGCAAATGAGTTGCAGTTTTCTCAAAAGCACACATCTTTACAGCCTGTTAAATGGGCCAGCCAAGCTAAATGGAATGCGTATCTCACTGCCATGAGAAACTGTTACTTGTTGGTAAGACTCTGCAATGGGTAAATCAACTGCTGAAGGAGTAGCCCCCTCTCCAAATGCTCTCCTCGTGGGGTTCCTGCTACTCCCTCTCTCCTACCACCCATCCCAGTGTAGACAAGCCCACACTCTTGAGTCCTTTCACTTATCTGGAAATAAATTGTCCCCTTCAAATCCAAGGCACCAAAACATACTTCAGGTTCATTCAATCTATAATTACTTCAAATCAGTTCAAAGAAATCCCAGTGATCCAAGGTCACTAGTTTTCCGACTTCAAAGTAAATCCATTCATCTCTCTAGATCACAGCTTCCTTACCAGGAAATTTAAATTTCAGGTTTGAGGAGTCACATGAGCTTGGCGCAAGTGTAAACTTGTTTTCGCTGTTTTCTATCTCTGTCTGTCCAATTGGGTTATTTCTATAACCTTCCACTCCTAGACCCAGTGAAATCCAGCTCACTCACCTCCCTTGGATTTTGAAGAAGGTAGGTCCTGACTTGAGCTCTCAGGTGTGAAAGGTTGCTCTCCACCCAGAGTGGCTCACCTAGCCAGGGTTCTTACAGAGCTTTTGCTTAGTAAATTTTTGCTTAGTAAAGCAACAAAGGGAAAAAAGGCATGGATAATGGATTAGCTTGTTCATTTATCCAACAAATATTTACTGAGTATCTATTATACACCACAGAGAGTAATTCAGAAAGAATCTGACCCACCTGTTAAGTGGAGATGGAGGTGAGGAGGATGAGGAGGGTCTCCTGAGGAGGTGAAGTTTGGCTGAGATCTGAGTAGGCAGTAACTCTATCAGGAGTATTCATGAGACCAAAGGCTCTGTAGTGGGGAAAAAGGAAAAAATGAAAGGATGAACGAGTGAGTGAATGAATGAAGAAAGGAATGAACTAGCAGACCAATATATGGGCAGCCCAGTCTTACCCTTGGTTTGGTTACTGGCACTCTACCTCTCATTGAGTTCTTTTTCAATTAGCACATCCTTGTTACAAGATACATGTGGTTACATTTCACCCTTCTATGAAGGTGTGAGTCCTGGACATCTACCACTGTGGTTAGACGAGAATTTTGTAGTATTTATATAAAAGTTTCTTTGGTTTCTACTGTGTGAAAAGCCGTCATTCTGCAAATAGCTGAAAATTTTCAGGCTATTTACTACTTCAGAGGATTCACTCCTTTTAACACTTTCCTAACTCAACCCCATTTTTTCCTCAATGGATAGCTTCCATGTACACCCATTCCATTATCAACTTAATTGAAACACTGTCCCAAATTGGCTATGCAATTTAGATTTGTTTTTCGTTTGCAATAAAATCCAGTAAATCCATATAGAATTTAACCTTTCTTTCGTAAGATGAAAATCCTCAAGGGAGATAAGTTTACTAAGTAGAAAGAACAAAAACTTTTGTCATTCCTGAGAAGGGGGGAGGGTAGAAAAATACCCAGTAAATGTCACTACTGACTAATCCCATCTGCTTTGCAAGGCCCAGGGGGTTTTAGGGCTTTTCATGCTGGTAAACTAAACAGTAGCATTCCTCTAAAAAAGGAATGTGCAGCCTTTGCTCCCCCAAGCCCTCACCTGCACAGCAGCAATTAAGAGTCTGAAAGGTGAATGGGAATTCCAGGCCCAAGTACAGCTTCCAACTGCACCCCACCTGCTTTCCTGTCCCTTATCTGTTACCTTTCCCCAGGCCACAGGGGACATGTGCCTTTTTAGTACGTGCCTCTCCTGCTGTATCGCTGACTATTGACTCATCTACACCTGACTATACAGGTAGCTGGTGATGTCAGGTGCCCAGCTCCATTCCAAGAGCTTGTCCTGACCTCTATCAAATCAATGTCAGCCCTAAAAAATAGGTCACTTTCAAAATTCAGAAAGTATATTTCTTGTTAAAAAAATGGCATTCCTATTATGCTGGTATTTATATATGCTAGTATATTATGTTGGAGAAAGAGTAGACCTGGGCAGCCAAGGAAATATGTCCTTGCCATGGTTTTGAAGATCCACCATGTTTGCAAGGATGTCTTATATTTGCCACTTTGTTCCCCGGCCCCTCCCCCCTCAGGTTGACAATATTACATTAAAAATAAAATTTTGCAATGGTGGTTCAATATATGAGTCTCTCTACTTTTGTATAGGCTTGAAAATTTCCATAATAAACAGTAGCAAAAAGACAAAGAAAAAAAAAACACAGCACAGTTGCTGCTTCACTTTCTCCTCTTCGGTCCCACCTAAGACTCCACAACTAGGGAACCTCTGAAAGATGAGCTCCAGACTGCCTGAGTCTGCCCTGAATCCCAGCTCATTTTGCTCAGTTGCTTAGAAGTGGAGATCAAATTTTTTGAATCTTTTATTACATCAATACTTTCATAAAGGAACTTCATCTCACCATGATTAAAATGAAATGTTCATTTTTTTTCTGAGAAGAAAATTATATATTAATAGGAATGCTGATGTTCTTACCTTTTACTTTAAAGGCAAAGGTTATAGGAGATGGAGGAGGTAGAAGAGGGTAAAGCGAGGTTAATGGTGATGGAAGAAGACTTGGGGTGGTGAACACACAATACAATATACAAACGGTGTATTATAGAATTGTACACCTGAAACCTATGTAATTTTATTAACCAATGTCACCCAATAAATTCATTAAAATTTTTTTAAAAACACTTAAAAAGGGGGTAAATTTTTAAGGACATTAGTAACTGCAATACTAATTTTATTGAAAGTCAATTTTATTCTTATGTCTAGAATACATTAAAAATGATGTCATAGTAGTTGAGTTTTGCAACACAACAATTAAGGATTTTATTACTATCTTAAGTCTAAAGCATAACACAGATAAGTAAAACACTGAAAATGAATTCTATAAATGTTACTGTCACACACACAAAAAATCCATTGAAAATTTACAAAGTTAATAATAATACATAGCATGCTTGCAGATAACAATGGGGTGAAAGTACACTGGCTTCTTAGGAACTGTTCTAAAAACTCCACATGCCACCTACACAACTTCAAGGTCACAAGTATTCTACTCCCAATTGAAAACTGTTCTCTTAGCAGGTTTGTTTTATACACTGAAGGCCAGGACAAGTGGATATTTCATTATCTCTTGCCTTGTAGATGAAGATTGGTGGATGCAATGAAGGAGATGGGGGCAGAGAGCAGAGGACTCAAAGCCAACTTTGACCAGAGTGCTATCATATCCCCACCTCAGCCCTGTTATTAAACCAGCTTCCTGGGCGCTGGATGAGAGTGGGCAATAAATCCTTCATGCTCTATTAATGTGTCCACTGTTATCTATATATATAAAGCTCAGCCACCGAACAGTGGAATGACCAGAACAACCAATTGACCAGTCACTATGACGCACACTGACCACCAGGGGGCAGACGCTCAATGCAGGAGCTGCCCCCTGGTGGTCAGTGCGCTCCCACAGTGGGAGCACTGCTCGGCTGACTGGGATGAGCAGCTGCTCCCGCAGTGGGAGCAGCCGCTAGCAGGCCCAGGGTGAGGCCGAGTCTCTGCACCTATCAAATACCTGAGATAATCTAGATTCTGGCCAGCTGATGCCGGCCCTCTAAGGTGTGTTCTAGAAAAAGCATGGGGAGCTGGCATAGGCAGATGGCAAGAGGGGGCATGACTGTGGACCCCCGGGGAGGCTGTCCTGATGGCTGAGGATCCTGGAGTACAGCTGCCCTGGACATCCCTAATGGTGTCACCAACCTGGCATCACACATCAAGGGCATTCGCCGAGTGGCTTTGGGTTGCAAAGCTCTCCAGGACACAGAACATGCCTTTACCCAAGACTTTACCCCGAAATATCAGCTCAGACTAATTTCCTCATTCAACAGCCGCTCAGAGGGCGGGTCCACAGCTGCTCAGCTGACCGGGATGAGCGGCACACCCACAGTGGGCTGATTCCCACAGGCCATGCCCCCCACCAGTGCACGAATCCATGCAACGGGCCTCTAGTTCAAAACAAAAACTTAGAGTCTGCTTGATAATATGGATCCTTGTCTGAATTAGTGAAAACCTCCTATAGTTCTAATGTCATTTATAGGACAGTTTTAAAAGTAGTTGTATTACTTTCAAAAACATACTGTAACTCTAAGGTAGGCTATCTCTTGCTTGTGACTAGGTAAGAAAGACTTTAAATGTAGGTATTCATTATGTTCTAAAATGTCCAAATAGAGTTTAGTAACCATTTGTTCTTCAAGCTTTTTGTCTGTCAGTTTTTCATTTTATAAAATTCTTCCTTTCCAACATAAAAGCTATAGCTTCTGCCCAGTTTTAATTGTCATATTTATTATTGTCCACTCTATCTTAATTAGGTTATGAGCTCTTGTTAGTGCCTCAGTTGCATGCAAGATTTTAAGAAGGAAACCCTGCTTCTTAAGAAACCCTGCTCCAGGATGAATGGGCAGCTGGCAATCTGCAAGAGCAAATGAGAGTGAAATATAAAACTAGGGCATCCACACAGCTTCCCAGAGGTGCACAGGTAGTTCTAGGGAAGATAAGCGAGTGCTGCATGAGTATGGCACACACATCAGTTTGTGTCCCACCACATTGGTTGTGGCTGCACACACATAGCATGCATGCTGTTCCTTATATCAGTCTTCTTTCTCTTCCTCACAGCTATCCTGCAGAAACTGGCATATTGACCCATAGTTCAGATTCCTGAAGGAGCCTAGCCCAATATTTAAGTACTTTCACTCTCATATTAAATAGCAGAATCCAAATCCCAATAGGCCCTCTCAGATTAAACAAGACTCAGGGAAGTGAGATTCTATGTAAACAATTACACAAGTTCAGGGGGAAGACAAGCCTTGGCCAGAGTAGATAACATAAATATAAAGGCGTAACTTCTAGTTAAAGAACTGAAGATTCTGTGTATTCCCTCTCAAAACCCATTAAAATGGTGTTCTAAAAAAAATAAGTTGTTAAAGGAATATACCCTTAGCAGCCAAGGGAATTCAGCCACAGGTGAGGGCACAGTAAAATACCAACAGAAAACAGGGAGATTAAGTGAAGGCTCCACTGGATGATCAGACATGCTTGCAGGTACATATACACACACATAACAACTTTGCCCTTTGTACAACCTTTCTCAGGCTCAGCTATCAAAATACGTGCAAGACAGGTTTATGTCCTCCAGGCAAGATTCTGAAGAAATCCTCTCTTGGGAAACTGAATACCCTAAGAGAAGCCTGCCCCAACCATCTGCATATACCAACACTTGAAGGTCTTCGAATGGAAAAATCAAGAGGCCTGACACATCCCTCTTCAGAAAAGCCCAGCAGCTAATAAGCCTCACCTAAACAAAACATCCAATCAGCATTTCAGTTCCTCTCCCTTAAAAATAAGTTACCGTGCTCGCTTCGACAGCACATATACTAAAATTGGAACGATACAGAGAAGATTAGCATGGCCCCTGCCCAAGGATGACACGCAAATTCGTGAAGCGTTCCATATTTTTTTTTAAAAAAAAAAGTAAGTTACCAAGATATTTGAGAAAAGCTGCACCCTTGAAATAATAGTCCAAAACAGATGAACAGAAATAAGACTGCTGGCCAGTGTGGGTCAGTTGATTGAGCATCACCCCATGCACCAAAAGGTTGCTGGTTTAATTCCCATCCGGGTTGTGGGCTCAATCCCCACAGGGGGAGTGCAGGAGGCAGCCAATTGATGTTTCATATCATATCAATGTTTCTTTCTCTCTCCCTTCTTATTTCTCTAAAAATCAATTTAAAATTTCTTAAAAGAGAGAGAAGAGGAACCAAGATGGCAGCATAAGTAAACACCTGTACTTGCCACCTCCCACAACAACATCAAAATTACAACTAAAATACAGAACAACCATCATCTAGAACCACCGGAAAGCTGGCTGAATGGAAGTCCTACAACTAGAGAAGTAGAGAAAAAGCACACTGAGACTGGTAGGATGTGTGGAAGTGCTGAACGGGCTGGTCTGACACCCACATAGGCCACTTTTCTAATCGGGAGGGAGACTGTCTCTACAGAGGCTGCCTGTGAGGAGCAAGGGGTCCTAGCCCCACACCAGACCTCCAGCCCAGGCTCCCAGAGCTGGGAAAAGAGTCCCTGTAACTACAGGCTGTAAAAACCAGTGCAGATTCGGGCTCAGTGATACAGGCTGCTGGAGACCCCGCTGTTCCTCTTAAAAGGCCGGCACCACAAATTGAACTTACAAGGTCCCGCTTCCTCTGAGCTCCAGCACCAGGACGAGGCTCTGGAGAACACAGACACATATGAAGAGGAACTGGATTGTCTGGCATCAGGGCAGGAACTCGGGGGCAGCTTTCTCCCAGATGGGGGTGCTTGCAGCGATGATTGTTCCTATGCTGGGACCTCCTCCATCAGGTGGTGGGGCTGACTGGCAGCCATTTCTGTTTGCTCCTCCCTCATGATTCCCTAAGACCCTGCCTCATCCAATTTACAACCCCACCCAAGCTGTGTGCAGCAGCTTTTGCAAATGAGTGGCCTCTCCTTGATTAGGGTAAAATCTGGCAAACAAGCTGCAGCTGGGTCAGGGAACCTCAGACTTATTAATAAAAGGCCCAAGACCCCGCATCAGCACCAGCCTGACTTGCTTCACAGCTGGGCCGCATTTGGGCACTTCTAAACCTGACACAAAGAGGGGGAATCTGCAGATCTCTCTGTATCTCCTGCTGGATGGCCCCAGGCAGTGGCTGACTTTGCACCTCCCTGGAGACCCAAGAGCCAGTGTACCTAGTGGTCACTGTCAGATCATACCAGATTACAACTCTACACATCTATAAGCGACATACTCAAGGGGCAAACTCAGTGAGCACCAAAGCCCCACTGAAGCAAGTCTTGCTCCATAGGGGTGTCTCCTGCACAGCAGCTCTCCCACTGTAGTCACAGCTGGTCCTCACAGCCAATTGGCCTGGAGGTCAATTCCTTCCAGTGACACCAACAGCAATCAAGTCTTAACTACAACAATATTGTGCTCATAGCGTCGGCCTGCGGACTGAAGGGTCCCAGGTTCGATTCCGGTCGAGGGCATGTACCTGGGTTGCGGGCACATCCCCAATAGGAGATGTGCAGGAGGCAGCTGGTCGATGTTTCTCTCTCATCGATGTTTCTAACTCTCTATCTCTCTCTCCCTTCCTCTCTGAAATCAATAAAATATATTTTTAAAAAAAATATTGTGCTCATAGCCCACAAAGGGGTGTACCTAGAGCTCCCAGCTCAGGTGACTGGGAAAGCTGAGCCACTGGGCCCTATACTAGTAGAACACCTACTACACAAGGCCACTCTACCAACTCAAGGAGACATTTTTAATTTTTTGAGGAAACTCCATACTGTTTTCCACAGTGGCTGCACCAGTCTACATTCCCAGACTGAGGGAATGAGGGTTCCTTTTTCTCCACATCCTCGCCAGCACTTGTCGTTTGTTGATTTGTTGATAACAGCTATTCTGACAGGTACCTCATTGTCATTTTGATTTGCAACTCTGGGATAATTAGTGACTTTGAGCATTTTTTAATATGTCTCTTGGCCTCTGTATATCCTCTTTCGAAAGGTGTCTTTTTAGGTCCTTTGCCCATTTTTTGCAATACACTCTTTTTAAAAGACAGCTCTAGGGAATTCTAAAAATAATAGCAGAGATGTAAAGCTCAATAAAAGGATTAAATAATAAAGCTGAATAAATCTTCCAGAAATAATAGGAAAAAGAAGAAGATATTAAAAAGAGAGAGGAAAAAAAAAAAAAGCAACCCTCGCCAGGTAGCTCAGTTGGTTAGAGCAGTGGTTCTCAACCTTCCTAATGCCGCGACCCTTTAATACAGTTCCTCATGTTGTGGTGACCCCCAACCATAAAATTATTTTCGTTGCTACTTCATAACTGTAATTTTGCAACTGTTATGAATCGTAATGTAAGTACCTGATATGCTATATGTGTTTTCCGATGGTCGCAACCCACAGGTTGAGAACCGCTGGGTTAGAGTATCATCCCAATACCAAGGTTGTGGGTTCAATCCCTGGTCAGGGCACATACAAGAATCAACCAATGAATGCATGAATAAGTGGAACAACAAATTGATCTATCCCTCTCTCTCTCTTTCTCTCTTTAAAATCAATTTTCAAAAAGGAGGAAGGAAATAGTCATTTAAAAAATAAATAAATGAAAGATCAATCTAGAAGGGTGCCGGGAGCCGGTCCATCCTTGCTGTTTCAAGGGACCTGGCATATATGGCATACTGTTCTTAATACGTTTGCTCCCTTTAGCGCCATGTGTTTTAACCAAGGTCACCTCTCCAAGAAAGGTTGTTTCCCCAGGTGGGGATCTTTCCCTGAGGTTAGGGAGGGGATACAACCCCTTAATTAAGTGCCAGGCGGGTAGTTAAGCTACATAATCTTTACTCCCTGGAATGGAGATAAGAAACGCCCTAACCTTTGTAATAGAAATTGACAGGATTAAAATCGGCTGGTATAAATACGGATGTAACAAGACAATAAACATCACAACCTGATCAGATCCTCATCAGATCCTCATGAGATCCTCATCACATCCTCATCAGCTCCTAACCAGAACCTAGCCAGAGAACATGGCAAAAGATCCTGGACAGAACCTGGCTACAGAACTTCACTGGAGAGCCTAGAAGAACATGGCAAAAGAACCTGGATAGAACCTGGCTAAAGAACCTGGTGACTGAACCTGGCTGGAGAACCTGGAGAACCTGGCTGGAGAACCTAGCGAGAGAACATGGCACCAGAACTTGGTTGGAGATCCTGACCAGAACTTCGCTGGAGTTCCTAACCAGAACTTCGCTGGAGATCCTGAAGGGAGAACCTCGCTATGCTGATGAACTGAACCCAGTTTCCATGTCATTCATTCTTCGCCGACTCCGTCCACACCTTTGGGGACCCCTGGACCTGCTGGGGATGGACCCCAGCAGAAGGGCCAATATCTGGAAAGAGAAAAATCAAGAAAACAGAAAGAAAGGGCTGAGGCAACTTAGTATGTCACAGAATGTTGAGTTCTAAGCCAAAAAAAAAATGGTAAAAAGTAAAAACCAATGGAATTTTCAGTGCAGAGTTCTTAGGTCCAAGAAGTAGCAGTCCCTTATATTTCAGAAACTGAGGGCTAAGGTGAAGCAAACAAACCTAAGAGGGCTGAGTGAAGGCTGTTTGGGAAGCAGTTTAGGCCTTCAGTACCCTCCCTGCTCTTCACCAGTGGGTCACCACACTGCTCTTCCCCTACCCTATAAGGATACTAGGTTTGTTCTTCGAAGGCACTCTTTTCAGATTGGTGATCAACTAGTCCAATCTGTTGGTTTGGGAACAGTACCACAAACTAGGGCATTTAGTGACCATAAAATGCTCAGACTCCTAGCCCTGCTTTCCTGGTCCTATTTCCCCAATTAACTACCACATTGGGAGATAAGAAGTTTCCTTCCAGACATTGTAACCAGTCAAGAAAAAAGACCAGAAAAGAACTGATTCAGAGGTTTCCTAAAATAAACAGTGTTTCCAGATCACTAGAGTGAAGCTGAAAGTCAACAAGCCCCATCTATAAACTCAGAGCTTTCAATTAGCTTTTCAGTTCTCTAATGCTGAGCAGCTATCCAATGATTACCAGATTTTTAAGGAAGGTCTAGAACAAACAAGAAAAATAGAGAACAAAACAAGTATATAACATGGAGGAAATAAAATACTCAGAAATTAAAACAAGTTAAGAAGTGTCATTAATACTCTCAAAGAAATAAGAGACAATGGTTATACCATTAATTTTTTTTTTAATATATTTTATTGATTTTTTACAGAGAGGAAGCGAGAGGGATAGAGAGTTAGAAACATCGATGAGAGAGAATCATCGACCAGCTGCCTCCTGCACATCTCCCACTGGGGGTGTGCCCGCAACCAACGTACATGCCCTTGACCGGAATCGAACCCGGGACCTTTCAGTCCGCAGGTCGACACTGAGCCAAACCGGTTTCGGCAATGGTTATACCATTAAAACAAAAATGGAAAGCCATAAAAAGAATCATTCAGCTACCAAAAAAAAAAGGCAATTAGAATAAATATGATGATAATAATGAAAAAATCAAGAGAATGATCAGAAAATAAAGTTGAAGTATTTTCCTAAAAAGGAGAGTAAATGCGGAAAGAAAACAGAAAAGAAAAGAGAAGAATATATTAGAGGACCAATTCAGGATTTCCAATATCAGATTAGCAAGAGTTTCAGAAAGAGGGAACAAAAAAACAAGAAGAAAAAAATCATCAGTAAAATAATCAGTGAACAGTATTATGAGTTTCTAGATTTCCTAAAAGGGCTACAGCAGTGGTTCTCAACCCTCTGGTCCTTTAAATACAGTTCCTCATGTTGTGACCCAACCATAAAATTATTTTCGTTGCTATTTCATAACTGTAATTTTGCTACTGTTATGAATCGTAATGTAAATATCTGATATGCAGGATGGTCTTAGGCGACCCCTGTGAAAGGGTCGTTCGACCCCCAAAGGGGTCGCGACCCACAGGTTGAGAACCGCTGGGCTACAGTGAGCCCAACATAATGAGTGAAAATAGGCCCATGCCTAGGAACATTACTGTGAAATTTCAGAACACTAGGGACAAAGGGAAGATCCTTTTTACCTGGATTACTAGAGGATGTTCGCCACAAAAACAAAAGAGTAAACCAAGAAAGAGGACAAGATGAGGAATCCAATGCAGTAGAAAAAAACAGGGAATTATAAGGTTAATAGTGAAGGGAAGTTCCAGGACGACTGGTGTGCAACAGCATGGAGAGCACTCAACCAGATAGAATGGGTTTGGAGGGGTGGGGGTGAGGGGTTCTATTCAAGAAAAGGAAAGAGACTGGTTGATTACCTAATGTTGGTTGACCTTGTGTATATTAGAAGTTGTATCTATTAGAAGGTAGATACAAAGAAAATTAAGCAAATGAGGGGGGGCAACAATTAATTTCAGGAAAATCAAGACGAAAGGAAGCAACCATAGTCCACAAAGCTCAACTGTGAATTGTGTTTGCATATACAAGTTATGTAAGCACAGAAGTTTGATCTAATCAAAAGGGTCTTATATTGGGAGCATGGGGCACAGGAACAGAGGGAAAGATGGTACAAGAGAGTTGGATACTCATCTACTATAAGAGGTGATAGAAAATGTCCAAAAGTCACAATTCAAAACAATATAATCATGTTATTTGGAAGTGCTAACATGTACACAGCAGGTCCTTAAATAATGTCCTTTCACTCAAGGTCATTTTGTTATAATGTCGATAAGATGCCGTAGGAACTTAACACTTGGCATCTATCAATTTGCCTATGGTGACTGACTTTGCTATCCATCATTTCACTTAATTGCATAACCTATCCACGACATTCAGTGAGAACCTGCTATCCTCCAGAACGAATGGCCAAAAGAATCAAAAGCAGTTGCCTCTTTGAAGAGGTACTAGAGGAGTGTGAGGAGTGAAAAAAAACCACTGTTTTGTTATAAACATTTTAATACTATTTAACTTTCTAAATGATGTGTACCTTTGAAAAAGTAATTTATTTTTTTAAAATATGTTGTATTTTTTCAAAATAAAAAAATAATTCAAGTGTAAAGAACTTCAGAACTTAATTAACCCAATGAATCAACACAGTGATGAACTATTAACTGCTCCAGGTAAGGAGCTGGTCTTACTCTCCTTGTTCCCAGCATCAAGTGCAGAGTAAGGACTCAAGAAATAATTTGTTATTTGATTTATTTCTTATTAATGGATGTTTTAGCCTACATTAATAGAATGATTCTAGGGGAAAAGTTAATAGCTAACATTCATTGAGCACCTACTATGTCAGTCTCTGTTCGGAGTGCTGGGCATATATCACATTGTTTAATATTCACAACTCTGTGAGAAAGATGCTGACATTGTCCCTATTTTATAGACAAGGAAACTAAAGAACAGAAGAAATTATGTAACTCAATTCAAGTTGCACAGCTAGGAAGTATCAAAGCTGGATCTGAACCCAGACAGGCTGGCTCTAAAGCTTCCACTTTTAATTGCTAAGCTTTATAGTGAAGGACAAAGTGTCCTGTAGTCAAGCCACAGTTTAAATATTCTGTTCTGTTCTGAGCATGCACACACTCTTTGGAAGTGGAATGTAATTGGAGGAAGTTGAACAGGATGTGAGAAGACCAAAAACCAAGTGGGTGTGGGAAATAGGGGTAGTTTGTCAACGATGACAGTCTAATCATGTTTCAAGGGGCTAATAATGAGGAAAATTGGACTTGTTCTTTGTGTCCGAAGTAGTAAAACTAGAACAAATGGTAGGTATTAACTGAAGATATATTTCAGTTTAAGGAAGAACTTTTCCACAATTCAATGGTAAATCAACTGCTTTGAAAATAGATGGTCCCATCACTGAAAATCATTAGCTGTCAAACTGCAGGCTTGGAAGAAAATCTAAAGGCACTGTGTCCAATCAACCTCAGGATGCTTGGACCACCTTTACATCACCCTCTTAAAGGTATCCTCAAACATTTCAGAGCTAAAGAACACACCAGAGGCAGCACACTGTTTTTAATTTTTTTAATCAAAGTTACACATGCACACATTTTAAAGAGTTGATTAGTTCTACAAGATATTTTAAGAAAAAGAGAAGCTTCAAGGGAGACAAAAAGGGTCACATTCAAAGAATAGCTGTCAGTATGACTAAAGTTCCCAATAGCAATACTAGAAGCTAGAATGTGATTTGGAATCAAGCCTGAGGCAGAACAAAGATATAGTCTTGAAAACACTCAAAATTTTACTTCCTATACAGCCTTTCTCAAGAAGCTAGTGTGGGGTGAGCATCACTAAAACAATGGGGAAAACCAAATAAGAGAGACAGGAGATATAGGAAATAGGAGAAAGAGGAAGGGCATCTCCAGGTAATTCGTAAAGGAAGTTCCCAGATGGTACATGGGCACCGGCTGTGGAGGGTAACCAGTCCACAGTAGAATAAGCCAGGAGGCTCTGAGATAGACTTCTTTAAAGAGTTGAAATTGCTAGAATACCTGATGTGTATGAATGTCTTAAGAGGAAATTCAGGCCCTAGCCGGTTTGGCTCAGTGGATAGAGCATCGGCCTGCAGACCAAAGGGTCCTGGGTTTGATTTTGGTCAAGGGCATGTACCTTGGTTGCAGGCTCCTCTCTGGCCCAGGCCCTGGTGGAGACTCATGCAGGAGGCAACCAATCAATGTGTTTCTCTCACATTGATGTTTCTCTCCATCTTTCCCTCTCTCTTCCAGTCTCCCTAAAAATCAATGGAAAAATATTCTCAAGTGAGGATTAAAAAAGAGGAAATTCAGATACTCGCCAGAAAATTGAAGGTTTGATTACTAGTAAGTGAATAAAAAATAAGCAAAGGTGAAAAGCAAGATTTTTTATTCATCCCACAGGAAATAGAGGTGTGTAGGAAAGGAAAAATACTCGTGATTTTTGGCATGACTCAACCAAAAATAAACACTAAACACTAATCTAACAAAAATCACTACATAAACTATCTAATATAATAATAGAGAAATATGCAAATTAGCCAGGACACCATAACGTCACAACCGATCTACAAGCGGCGGAGAGCTACAGGAGGGTGGGGCAGACAGCTACCAGTGGTGGTGAGCGGGGTGGCCAGCTGAGGCAAGCGGCAGTGAGCTACTTGCACATGGATTCATGCACAGGGCTACTAGTATTGTAATAATAAGGAGATTAAAAGCGTAGTGTGTATATTGGGGTTCGGGAATGAAAGAGAAAAAAATCATCTAACATTGTGGGAAGTTAATAGAGAATGCTTAACATTGAAAAAATTGAGAAATACCTACTATAAGGAGGTTATTTAAAAATATAAACTTTTGTTAGATATAAGTTTTTCTAAAAGAATTCCCTTTAAAATTTTTGAAAGAGGGTCCTCCAGTAAGGAACTTCTATTTTTCTTAACAAGTCTTGTATAACATTCCAACTCCTTAAATTGTGTGCATATGACACTTTAATTAAAAAAAAAATGTTTAAGCCCTGGCTGAGTGGCTCAGTTGGTTAGAGCATTGCCCCATACCCCAAAAGCTTGTGGGTTCGATCCCCACTCACATAAATGTTTCTCTATCTCTCTCTATCCCTTCCCCCCCTCTCAAATTAATAAACATATCCTCAAGTGAGGATTTTTTTAAAAATATATTTTATTGATTTTTTTACAGAGAGGAAGGGAGCGGGATAGAGAGTTAGAAACATCGATGAGAGAGAAACATCAATCAGCGGCTTCCTGCACACCCCCTACTGGGGATGTACCCGCAACCAAGGTACATGCCCTTGACCGGAATCGAACCTGGGACCCTTCAGTCCATAGGCCAACGCTCTATCCACCGAGCCAAACCAGTTACGGCCTCAAGTGAGGATTTTAAAAAATAATAAATAAATAAATAAAAATTTGTAGCAAACAAAGGCTTATTCTGATTGATCTGGACCCATCAGGACTCGGACTATGGTCAGGAGTGTCCCGGCCAGTCATTGTAACAATCTAGACTATCCCCACACATTTTCCCCTGGGGAATAACTACCCAAGATTGAGAACTACTCTTACTCTTTTTTTTTTTTTTTAAAAAGGATAGCTGCTACACAATGGAAGAACAGAATAGAACTGGGGAAACAGAATAAGGAGGCTTTAAGACAAGAACTGGCAGGAGATGGTGGACTCTGAACGAGGGCAGTGAAGTACACGTGGGGGGGGGGCATGGATGAGGCAGAACTCACAGGTGAGGGTATGGAGAAACTCACATCATCAATACATAGACTGCAGGAGAGTGAGCACATTTGAAAAAGAGGAGGGTCTGAGTCCATTTCAGGACCGATTGAATTGGAAATGCCTGTGGGACATGCACATGGAGATATCCAGGAAGGATGGACTAGGGGTCAAGGGCTCAGTCCAAAGTTGGGTTGAACTAAACATATGTGGGAGTCACACACAGACATGATGGCTAAAGCCACAGTGATGATGAAATTCCCCAGGGACATTGTGTAGAGGGAGGGGAAAAGAGGACCCAGAGTGGGTTTCCAAGAGCTCATAAAAACTCATCTGGAAACTACAAAGATTGAGAAAAACAATAAATGTGATGACTCCTTTGGATTCGGACACTGTATCTTCTGTTTCACAGGTCCTGGACAAATTAGACCTATAATATCTTGTACATTATTATATTGGAAGGCTTAAAGGAACATGCACAGTCAAAATTACAGCAAACTATGTTTCCTTCTATGCTCAAATAGAGGTACAACATGCATGCCCTGTTTATACAGGAGCTTGGCTTCCAAAAAAGCATCCTTTATGTCCTGACTTGGGCCAGTTGCATTCCTCTGTGAGTAAGGGTGGAGACGGAGAAAAAAGATACAAGACCGTTCCCCTTTTCTGGAGCTGGATATGGGATGAGACCTGAGCATCAAGATCTTGAGCTAAATCACACAAGATGGCAAGAGTGACACAGGACAATCTCCAGGGCCAGACAAAAAAAAAATTTTCCCCTCTTTATTACAATAGCTGTATGTGAGTGTGTGTATGGGGGGGTGGGGGGGGGGAGACTAATGGAACATATTTAATTCCCACCATGTGGTGATCAGTAAAAAATTATTTAAATCTTGGTTTCTATGAAGCAGTGACTTTTCCATTTATAGGAAGCTCAAGAATAGGCAAAACTGATCTCTGCTGATTAGAAGTCATGATAGTGGTTACATCCGGAGGGTGGTAACTAACTGGAAAGTAGCTGGACAGAATTCTATGGGGTAATGGAAATGTTCTGCATCTTGATCTTGGTGGTGGTTACATAGGTGACACATATGTGAAAATTCTTCAGGCTACACATCTAAGACTTAGTTGTGCATTTTACAGCAAGTAACATACTGCATGTAAATTCTGTATCAGTAAAAATAGATTATCTGAAACAAAATAAATATAGCATACATTCCTACACACACACACACACACACACACACACACACACACACACACACACAATAGATGGATGCACAATAAGGTCTATGTTGCCCAGGGAAGTGAAATCAAGAGAGGACTGATCCACTTGAAGTGGAAGGACTGAAGGACTTGGTGATATCCAAACTCCTGTAATGAAAAAGATAGTGACAGGGCGGGAGATGAGAAGCTGTGATCAGGGTGGGGTTTTGGCCTTTAAGGCATCATGGGCAAAGCACTCCTGCTGGATGACAAATCCAGGGTGGGGCCAATGGTGTAAAAATCTGAAATGGAAAAGTGGTGAAGATCATTGGAACTGAGGAGGTCTCCAAGAAAAAGATCATTAGATGGATCAGTTATGTAGTCACCAGTGCTCCCCCAAAAGATGGTAGAAGTATGAATTTCAGGTGTCAAAGGCCTCAGAACACTTGAGGAAGTGGACAAAGAGATGGGGAGATGACAGCAAACCACTCACATGATTCATGAATGTTTTTTTGATTATGATAGTAAAGGAGGGGAAAATATGTAACCAGTTTAGGGTGAGGTACTCTTTGAGAAATGGGGTTTTTAGTGAAAATGACAGTGCTATGTTCTTGGGAGGGAAGGAAGAATTGTTGGTGTTAGGTCACTATCTCTTTACTTCAACAGCCCTCTGTGCTATGCAACTTTAACAAATGAGCTAAGACTCTCTCCCCAAATTCCACCCCAGCTAAGAGTTTCTTAGGACAGTGCCTGTCATGATGCTGGGGGTGCAGTAAAATATTTGGTAAATAAAAGGAAAAAAGGAAACAAAGGAGGGAAAAAAGAAAATATCAGGGAAGAATCTAAATTATAGAGAAAACCTCAGGTTACAATTTTTAAAAGTGCAATAAACTACACCATAGTGGGATAATCAAGGTTTAAAATGTTTAAATTGTAAATTGTAGAGTTATGATACTGAAAGGTAATTTGATGTGTAAGCATCTAGTGAGACCCTCCAGGACATGAAAAAAGACCAACTAGAAATTAAGCATACACTGACTGAAATAAAGAATATTATACAGAGATCCAACAGCAGACTAGAGGATCGCAAGAATCAAGTCAAAGATTTGAAATACGAAGAAGCAAAAAACACCAAACCGGAAAAACAAAAAGAAAAAAGAATCCAAAAATATGAAGATAGTGTAAGGAGCCTCTGGGACAACTTCAAGCGTACCAACATCCAAATTATGGGGGTGCCAGAAGAAGAGAGAGAGCAAGATATTGAAAACCTATTTGAAGAAATAATGACAGAAAACTTCCCCTACCTGGTGCAAGAAATAGACTTACAAGTCCAGGAAGTGCAGAGAACCCCAAACAAAAGGAATCCAAAGAGGACCACACTAAGACACATCATAATTAAAATGCCAAGGGCTAAAGACAAAGAGAGAATCTTAAAAGCAGCAAGAGAAAAACAGTCAGTTACCTACAAGGGAGTACCCATACAACTGTCAGCTGATTTCTCAACAGAAACTATGCAGGCCAGAAGGGAGTGGCAAGAAATATTCAAAGTGACGAATGCCAAGAACCTACAACCAAGATTACTTTATCCAGCAAAGCTATCATTCAGAATTGAAGGTCAGAGAAAGAGCTTCACAGATAAGAAAAAGCTAAAGGAGTTCATCACCACCAAACCAGTATTATATGAAATGCTGAAAGGTATCCTTTAAGAAGAGGAAGAAGAAGAAAAAGGTAAAGATAAAAATTATGAACAGCAAATACATATCCATCAACAAGTGAATCTAAAAATCAAGTGAATACATAATCTGACGAACAGAATAAACTGGTGAATATAATAGAATCAGGGGCATAGAAAGGGAGTGGACTGACAATTCTCGGGGGGAAAGGGGTGTGGAGGGTGCAGGAAGAGACTGGAAAAAAATTGTACACCTATGGATGAGGATGGGGGCGGGGGTAAGGGCAGAGGGTGGTGTGGGAACCGGGTGGAGGGGAGCTATGGGGGGGAAAAAGAGGAACAACTGTAATAATCTGAATAATAAAGATTTAATAATAAATAAATAATAAAGCATAGTGATTAATCACAAAAACAATATGTAATTATATATGTGTTTTCCAATGGTCTTAGGTGACCCCTGTGAAAGGGTCATTCAACCCCCAAAGGAGTCGAGACCCACAGGTTGAAAATCGCTGCTCTAAGGCATCCACACCCAAGCCTTATTTGGGATCCTGGAATTGCACCATCTAGGCACTACCTGTTAGAGTATCTGGATCAATTCATCAGTATCCAAGGGTCTTGTAAAGAACTCAGTCACAGTTGTTCTAGCCCCTTGATTGCTAGGAACAGTGCTAGGGGTTGATTTTACAGCCTCCTTTTCTACCAGGTTCATTCTCCTTTCCAACTCCTAAGAATTAGGCTACATTGTGTTTGGAAATTTTTTTTTTTAAGATGTCCTTTGAAGTAGATAAAAACCCTTTCATGCAGCCCCACCAGGTAAACTTTTGCCATCAGCATCTCTTTGGGGCTGCTTTCCAAACACCATAATAAAATCAGTTCCCATCCATAATCTTAGAAATTGTGAGAGCTTTTATTTAATGCTTTGAAATATGGGACATGTATGTTGAAGATAAGCCTGACCTACATGTATGTAAGATCTATTCTCTAATAGGAAAATTGTAGTCCAAAATAGCACAGGTAAGATTAAATAGCTAAGGTCAAGTGGTTAATATCTTTCCCATGTTCTCAGTCTTTTATATATATATATTTTATTGATTTTTTACAGAGAGGAAGGGAGAGGGATAGAGAGTTAGAAACATCGATGAGAGAGAAACAGGGATCAGCTGCCTCCTGCACACCCCCTACTGGGAATGTGCCTGCAACCAAGATACATGCCCTTGACTGGAATCGAACCCGGGACCCTTCAGTCCGAAGGCTGACACTCTATCCACTGAGCCAAACCAGTCAGGGCATGTACTCAGTCTATAGCTATTTAATGCCGCTAAAGGAAATGTATCCTAGATGAAAATGTGAAGCATTTCTTCCTGATGCAACTGAAGATGTAGTGATGAATCTAGATAATATAATCCAACAATGAAAAATTACTTAATTTATTTTAAAAGCTCCTAAATATATAGGCTTAAACCAGGTATAAAAGACAATTCCCAGTAAGAACTAGGTCGAAGTGGCAATAGACAAAAAACAAACAAATTGGAGAAATCTTTTATTTGCTTTTATTCAAAAGATTTTTAAAACATCATCCCCTCAACATTGGTAGATGTGGTCAGCAAAATCTTATTCGCTAAGATATTTACTTCTCACACAACTCAGCCAGACACTGGTTCCTTCTTCCTCGATTTGAACAAACTAAATAGGCTTGGTAACTGATCTAGAAGAACTACACTGTATAAGAAGAAGACCTTAGGACAGCTGGCAGAGTGCCTTGTTGCATTAGCTCTGAGCAGAATTTCTATATTCTGAATAATTATGAAATATGATTAACTAACATAATACCCCCAGTTATACAGTTAAACTGTATTTCTCTTTTTTTCCTTTTTATTTACTTTATTGGGGTGACACTTGTTAACAAAATTATACAGGTTTCAGGTGCACAATTCTACAATACATTATTGGTACACTGCATTGTGTGTTCACCAACCCAAGTCAAGTCTCCGTCCATCACCATTAAAAGGGGAATTTGTGGACTTCCTCTTTTCAAAACTACAGCTCCCTGGGCCCCATCCCAGCCTGGCTCCTTGGAATTTGAATTTCTGAAAGTAGGGCCCAAGAATCTGTACTTTTAAAGGTACTTCAGGTGATTCTAATGAACATTAAAATTTGAGAGCTCCTGAGTTAAGACTATATGTATTTCTTCATATTCCTTTCGGATTTCACAGAGTAATGAACTTTGTATCGCCCACTGTTCCCATCACTGCAAAACACTTGGGGGAAAACAAGTAGAATGACTTCAAATAGCACTGTTGTATTGTGGTGACATGGACTAATCACCTCATTTATTCTTCTAAATGTTGGCTTCCTCTATGGGCATTAGGGATCACAAAATCTACCTCATAGGGCTGTTAGGAGAATTAAATCATGTAACACATGCAGGTTAAGTCATGTTGGACACAAAATGGTACACTGTTCCACCCTTGAGCAATTACAACGACAAGGAACATGGAATGACTTTATCAAGATGATAGGCCTCCATGACTTTGCTCAGTGAAAAATCTGTTCTTAGTTATAACTTCAAAATGGCATTGTTACCTCTAATCAACAGCCAAAATTCTCAGTAAAAAGTGAAACAAGAATGCTCAGAACTACTGCAAGCCCTTAACATTCCAGAAGTTTGATTAAGAATGAGACAAGAAAAAAGTAAGTATACAGGTCACAGAAGAGGCCACAAAGATATTATTTGAATAACATGATTACTAGTAAATATAAGATCAAGTAACAACATCTATTTGTATAAATAGGACAGTTTGGTAAGACAACCAGTTACAAAATATTCAAAAACACTTTTCTCCATAATGATGCAAATTTTAATAAGAGCAAATTTTATATACAATGGAAAAATATTCCATTCCCAAAGCATAACAAAAACGTAAAACACATAGGAATTAATCTCAGAGGAAAGATAGAGGACCTATTTTTTTAATAAGCAAAATTTTTTATTATATGAGCTCAACAAAAGTCCAGAAACTAGTAAGTATACATAAGTAGTTATCACACTACTGATAGCCCAGTTGGTTGGAGCATTGTCCTGTATACCAAAAGGTTACGGGTTTGATTCCTAGTCAGGGTACATACCTAGTTGTGAATTTGACCCCCCAGTCAGGGTGCATATGGGAGGCAACCAATTGATGCTTCTCTTTCTCTCCCCCTTCCTCTCTCTAAAGCAAGAAAAAACATATCCTCTGGTAAGGATTTTTTTTAAGTACATATATCTGACTATGAAACACATGTAAATATATTCAGACTTATAAGCTAAAAAATGCCATGTTTAAACACTGAGATAGCATTTTATACTTATCAAATTGAAAAAAATTAAGAAATTAAGTGCCTGCTGTTGACCACAGACTTGAGAAATGGATAATTCCCTACATTGCTGGTGGGAGAGCAAACTGGTACCACCTTTAGCAAGGGCAAAATGGCAATGTTTATAAAAAAACCTTAACATGGTCTGGCCGGTGTGGCTCAGTGGTTGAGCATCTACCTATGAACCTGGGGGTCACAGTTCAATTCTGCTCAGGGCACATGCCCAGATTGCAGGATCGATCCCCAGTGTGGGGCATGCAGGAGGCAGCCAATCAATGATTCTCTCTCATCATTGATGTTTCTATCTCTCTCTCCCTCTCCCTTCCTCTCTGAAATAAATAAAAATATACAAAAAGAAAAAGCCTTAACATGTACATGCCCTTTGACCCTACAATTTCACTTCTAGGGTTTTATCTTGAAGAAAATGTCAAATGTGTGCAAAGATTCTGTGTAATCATGTTCATTGCAATATTATATGTAATATAAAAATGGAAATAATCTATGTCCACATAATTGAGCTAATAAAATCTATCAATAAAAATGTCGTAAAATATATTTTTGACATGAATAATGGGAAAATATACTTGGGTAAGGATTAACAACAAAAAACATATTGATTGATTTTTTTAGTAGAGAGAGGAAGGGAGAAGAAGACGCAGAGAGAAACATTGATGTGAGAGGAGAACATCAATTGGCTGCTTTCTGCGTGCCCCCCACTGGGGATGGAGCCTGCAACCTGGGCATGTGCCCTGACCACAAATGGAATTGGCAATCTTTCAGTGCACAGGGTGATGCCCAACCAACTAAGCCACACTGGCCAGGACCAGTGTTTATTCTTGTGTTATTATTTATTAATTATTATATTATTTTCCATACAAACAACTGTAAACCTACTCTTGCCCCACCTGGTACATATATGTCTACATATTCTAAAATATTAAGAGTATTGACTTCTGCATAGAAGACTAATGAATATTACTTCCCTTGTGCTTTTGGATGTTTTCCAAATTTTCTCCATTATGAATGTTCTGCAAATAGGGAGGACAACACTCATTCTTAAGAAAAAGGGAAAATAAAGCAGGAAGTAATTTTTCCAGCCAAGGGAATGGACAGAACACAGTGTCGGATCACCAGAGGAAGAGACTAGAGCAGAACAAGGCTATCTATGTATAAAGAGAAGGGAAACTATTTCTCAGTAATAAGTGACAAGCAACAGGCTTACCACTCACTCCTTTGATGGGAGGCTAGCCTCTTTAGCCACGCAGTTGGCAAAATCTCTAGAAAGAACTTTGACAGAGTACAAAAACAGAGGATGAGAATATATTCTGCATTCCAGATCTTGGCCACCCTCACCCTAACTAGCATAGCACAAGAACACAGATGAGAGATCTAAGCCAGAAGGAGAAAGGCACTTCTCATAACCTTTTTTGGGTAGGAACTTAATTCACTAATGCCTTAGGCAGGAGGAACAGGAAGTTGGTATTAATACCCTACTGCAAATCAGTGGTAATGTGTGCTACGTAGTTAAGCTGTAGTGAACTGCACAGTCAATTATATCAAGCTCTAATTCCATGGAATATACTCCATTATCTCAAGTGACCTTTTGTTTATCTTCAGAGGTTAGAGATAGAGGTTCCTCCGTGTGTCTGAATGAGCCCTGCCAGACTTCACGCCAAAATTCTTGTGCCTGGATTGGCAAATCTTCACAAAATGTTGTTGTAGCAATGGATCATTCTATTTTCTAGTGTTTCATAAGAAAAAGCTTCTGGCACAATGCCAGCACTAATAAATTTTGTTGAATTTATATTGTAAGTACAGGAAATGGGCTGTTGGTACTGGTGGTTGGATGTTGGAGGTTGGAAGTAAGGGAAAAAAAGATGAAGTTTTGTTGTTGTTGTTGTTGTTTTTAAAGATATATTTCTATTGATTTCAGAGAAGGGAAGAGAAAGGGAAATAGAAACATCAATGATGAGAGAATCATTGATAGGCTGCCTCCTGCAGGCCCCCTACTGGGGATCAAGCACAACCCGGGCATATGCTGTTAACTGGGAATCAAACCTGGGACCCTTCAGTCCGCAAGCTGACACTCTATCCACTGAGCCAGCCAAACCGGCTAGGGCAGAAAGGTGAAGTTTTAGCAATGACAAAACAACACCATCACTTTCCATTTCTCCCACCAGTTACATTAAAATAATTAAATGCTTCGTTGCAAATTTCAACAATAAAAAAGAATAACTTTAGTGTCATATAGATAGAGAAATTAGAAATGAGCTTTGAGTATGCATATATGCATAACCCATGGACACAGACAATAGGGTGATGAAGGCCTGGGTCAGGGGTGGTGGTGGGCTAGAAGGAGTCAATGGGGGGAAGGAGGATATGTAGTACTTCCAACAATAAAGATGTAAAAGAAATGAGCTTTGAAATTATGTGGGGATGCAGAAAAAAATATCACAGAGGAGGGTTCTTTTAATTTGCAGAAGCAGGATAGAAGTGATACAAGAAGCCTGTGCAAAATTATTAGATTATGAAGAGTGGTCCCATTTCTTTCCATATTCATAAAGGATAGAAGAGGAAATGATCTTAAGTAAGTGAAGCAAGAGCCTTCTGACTTGCAGGCAGTTTTGACACATCGTTTTCTGGGGATGATCATGGAGCCCTCCCTCCCCAGAGATGTTTTGAGCAGGAGGGTGCAAACTCAAACCTGCGGTGGCCGAGGAGAAACCTCCCTAGTGACAAAGATGTGCTCGCCGATGTAATATGGGGCTTTTTGGTCCTGAGTTTCTATGCACAGTGTATAGATACTTATTTTTAGATTCTGCTGTTACTTCTCTGTGCTGACTTGCACCATCACATACCTCCCCACCCTGTGACACGTTTTTCTTCTTTATTTTATCATTAAACTGGAGGAAAGGGAAGTTATTTAAGTTATCCTTATCTGTGTCTATATCAGAAACAACTCTTTCCCCTGGCAGAATGAGGACTATTAAGGCCTGCATACAGCCTTCCTATTTTCACTCAATCAATCCTTCAGTGTTCAAATGGTCTTTACAGTAGCCGCTCCCCTGAAGGCTGTCTGCTGGGCATAAAGGGAAAGAATAATGTGGAAGAGGGAACTGTACACAGCTGTTTTTAATAAAAGTGGGGTAGGTGTGTGTAAATACTCAGACTGGATGATACAGTACTTGTATAAGGCTAAGGTTGAAGACAAATTAAGGAAACTTAGAGTGATGTTAATAGGATAAAGAGGTGAGGAAAGAGGTAGCACAGAACTAAAAATTAAAAATAATCTGTTTTTTGCCACAAACTTACTTTCTTCCTCAAATTAGTTTGTTATTAGCCATAAGTTTAGCAGGGTTGGCTGGTTGTTCAATGTGTGGAGAAGATGGTATAGTTGCTGGGAGTGTAAATATCATAATTTTTCAGAAGAGAAATTTGATAGTCTATCTAAATTTTAAATACACATTCCCTTTTTCTCAGAAGCCCACTTCTGGGTATTCATCTTGCAGATATAATATGGCAAAGATCTATGTCCAGAGATATTTATTGAAATTATATTTGAAATAGCAAAACAAAAAAATGTGAAAACAACTTAAGTATCCATAAATAAAAGAAACTTAATATAGCAATTATGGTATCTTCATATAGTAGAATATTATGCAGTTTCTAAAAGAACAGATAAATCTATGTGAACTAACAGGGGAAACTTTATATGCACTTATTTTAAAAGTCAAATTATATTAGAAGGCTTAGAACGAAACACAATAATTTCTGTATGCATATATGCATAACCCAAATTGTTCCACCATTTCTCACTGTCCTAGCTGTTTCTTGTGCATCTACATATCACCTATTTCTAACCAATGCTGTCCAAAAGAAATATAATGTAAGCCACATATGCAATTTTAAATTCTTTAGTAGCCACATTAAAAGAAGGTAAAATAAACAAGTGCAAATGAATTTTAATGTCTTATTTAACTCAACATATTCAAAATATCATCATTGCAACATGTGACCAATTAAAATTTCTTAATGAGATATTTTACATTATCTTTTTGTACTAAGTTTTCAAAATTCAATGTGTAGCTCATACTAACAGTATATCTCAATTTGTACCAGTCACATATCCAGTGCTGACTAGCAACTATTATATTGCATAGCATGGCACTAAACAAACCATACTGCTGTCTTTCAACTCATTATTGACTTCTTATTATGGGCAAATGAAGATCTAACTCTCCTAACACTGTGCTTTCTTTCACAACTTAATATACATTATACTTTTGATTAACTAAATATTCAATATTTACACTATATATGCATGCAAATGTTAATCATAGCAAGTACTATAATGTGGTGTGATAATGCTTCCCTTCTTGTTTTTATTCCCCCAGATTTAATAATCACTTTGTTTTTTAATTAGCTTGAATAGCTTTATATCTAATTATACCTATAATTCTTCCACACTGTCCAATGGCCTCTCAGTACAGTATTCCAATAGTTAATCCCATTAGGTAATCTATCAGTTCCCAGTGGTCTCATCTTACACTTTATTGTTTTATACCATCACTTTGGTCAAACTCATCTTCTAGTAGTTTTATACAATTAAAAAGATGGGTACAATGTTCTGACTACCCAAAGCAATCTATACATTCAATGCAATTCCTATCAACTCTTAATAGCATTTTTTACAAAAATAGAAAATTCATTCTAAAATTCATAAAGAATCTCAAGGGACTCTGAATAGCCAAAACAACTTTTAAAAAGAAGAACAAATTTGGAAAACTCATACTTCCTAACTTCAAAATATATTATAAGGCTAAAGTAATCAAAACAATATGGTATTGGCATAAAGCAGACATACAAATCAATGAAATAGAATAGAGAACCCAGAAATAAACTCCTGTGATATGATCAAATGATCTTCGCCAAAAGTGCCAAGACGTCTCAATGAGAAAAGGACAGTCCTTCACACAAATGTCGGAAAAACTGGATATCAACATGCAAAAGAGTGAATTTTGGATCCTTATTTATACACCATATATATGTGCCAAGAACATGAATAGACATTTTCCAAAAATTATATACAAGCATATGAAAAGATGTTCATCACTAATGATCAGAGAAATGTAAATCAAACCCACAGAGCCCAGCGGGCATGGCTCAGTGCTTGAGCTTTGACCTATGAACCAGATGGTCAAAGTTCGATTTCTGGTCTGGGCATATGCACGGGTTGCGGGCTTGATCCCAGTGTGGGGCATGCAGGAGGCAAACGATCAGTGATTCTCCCTCATCATTGATGTTTCTATCTCTCTCTCCCTCTCCCTTCCTCTCTGAAATCAATATATATATATTTAAACCCACAATGAAATATTTCATTATGATGATTACTATACAAAAACAAAAACACCCCCCCACACACAAAAAAAAACAAACCAGAAAATAATAAGGGTTAGTAAGAATGTGGAGAAATTAGAACCCTATGCACTGTTAGTGGGGCTGTAAAATGGTGCAATTGTATGGCAGTACCTTAAAAAATTAAAAACAGAACTACCATATGATTCAGCAATCCCACTTCTGAGTATACATCCAAAAGAATTGAAAGCAGAGTCTCAAAAAGATATTTGTACTCCTGTGTTTATAGCTTTATAGCAGCATTGTTCACAAAAGCCAAGAGGTGGAAGCAATCCAAATATCCATCAACAGATGAATGGACAAACTAAATGTGTCCATTGAATTGGACACTTGAATACTATTCAACCTTTAAAAGAAAGGAAATCCTGTCATATGCTACAACATGGATGAACCTTAAGGACATTATGCTAAGTGACCAAAGCCAGTCACAAAAGACAAATATGAGGCAGTCGAATTCACAGAAACAGAAAGTAGAATTGTGGCGTTTCCTCAACTTTTTACTCAACCCTTCTTTTGAGTTGTTTAATAGGTATTGACTTTCAGGTTTGCAAAATGAGAAAGCTCTGGCAATCTATTTCACAACAATGTGAAATACTTAAAACTACTTAACTGTATACTTACAAATGGTTAAGATGGTAAAATTTAAGTGATTTTTACCACAATAATAAATTTTTTTAAAAGACTGGTACAATGGCAGAAGACCTGGCAATGGCAGCTCTCAACCTACCTCCTGAGTCATGCTGTTCCAATATGCACTGACTGCTCTCTACTTCTGGAGCATAATTGTCATCCTGGGATCTCCCTTCATCACTCTCCAGGAGAGTCCCTTCCCTTCTCTGAAACGATGGATCTTCTGTATTCCAGGCCTTCCTCCTTCTTGGCTCATTCACTCATTTGTTCAGAGTGTATCTTCTAAAAGCTTCCTCAGAATGGGGACTTTTTGCAATTTTTCTTTTTGTTAATCCTTACCTGAGGATATTTTTTCCATTGATTTTGAGAGAGAGAGAGAGAGAGAGAGAGAGAGAGACAGAGAGAGAGAGAGAGAGAGAGAGAGAGAGAGAGAGAGAGAGAGACATTGATGCAAGAGAGACACATTGATTGGTTGCCTCCCACATGTGCCTCGACTGGAGCAGGTACCTGTCCTTGACTAGGAATGGAACCCTTTGGTGTGAGGGCCGATGCTCCAACCACTAGGCAATACCAGCCAGGGCTGCAATTTTTTAAAGATTTGCCTGTATCTTTTTTTTATCTTCTGACTTGACTCATATTTTGGCTTACTATAGAAATCTAGGTTGGAAATAAGTGCCCTTTATATTTTTGAAAAATATTGCCCTCACCCTCAGTCTTCTGGCTTCCAGTGCTACTGTTTCAAAGTTCAAAGCCCTTTTGATTGCTGATTACTTGTATACAACCTGTCTTTTCTCTCTGGAAGTTTGTAGAATCTTCCTTATTCTCAAGATAATAAAATTTTACAATTATGCTGGAGGTAGTCTTTTCATCTCTTTTGCTGGACAACCATTGGGCCCCTTTAATCTCAAAATTCATGTCCTTAAGTTCTAAAAAGTGTCCTCTCCTCCATGTTCTCTATGCTCTTTCTTTCTGGGACTTTTGCTGTTGAGCTGTTAGATCTCCTGGACTCATCCTATAATTTTCTTCTTTTGTTTCCTACTTTCAATTATTTTCTTTTGTTGTAATTTCTTGGAATTTCCTCAACTTTTTACTCAACCTTTCTTTTGAGTTTTTCACTTCTGATGTGTTTCCAATACCCAAGGATTATTTTCATTTTCAAACATTACTTTTTATAACATCCCATTCTTCTTTCATGGGAGAAATATTTTCCCTGAGGATATTTTCAGGTTTTCTGCTAACTGATTGTACAATCTGGTTCCTCTAAGTTCATTTTCTGTTTATTTTTTACTTCCTCATGTTAGATGTCATCCTCACATAGCTGGTTGCCTGCTCATGTTTAAAAGAAGGGGGAGAAGGGCTGTTTGGAAGGTTTAAGCTTGAGGATGAAGTTTACTGACTTTGAGCTTCCTGTAGAATGATCTGGGCAATATGGTGTCCATATCTTTATGCCTTTCTGCTTGCACAGGTCAGATTTCCTAGAGTACACTCTTCTAGCCCTTACCCGGACAATGAAGACCTGACTGCTAAGCTCGGGGAGCCAAGTGGGGAAAACCTACTATTATGCATTTACTCCCCCTCTCTCGGACAGAGATCATGCCTTCACCTGTGCCTGGCATTTCCAGCCCAGACACCCTGATCACAACATCTCTTATTCTCCCCTCCTCACCAACCTAATATATATGGTTCCAGCCATCAGCTGCTGAGCCTTTGGGCATCTGAGTTAGAGGAGGTAGCTCTCAGCTTTTTCATTGGTCAGTTTAAGATTTCACTTTCCTGGGTCTATTATACCAGTTGCCATTCTTCTATCTACTTGTCTGCTTCCAAAATGTTAAGAGCTTTTGATTCCTCTTCTATTTGTTCCATCTTTATAAATATTTGACATATATCTGTAGTTATAGTGGAGTATTAGAAGGTAGAAAAAGTATGTGCTCAATCTGTCATATTACCCCAAAAGTCCCCCCCCCAAATAAATCTATTTAAGAAACAAGGACACATAATGTAATATGTTCCCATTTATAAGGGTGAAAGGTGAGACTCTATACAGGCTGAGACATACATACAACATTTCTGGATGAGGGTCTCTCGCTTTTCACTTTGTGCCCTTCTATGCTGGTTGGTTTCTTTAAAAAAAAATCCAAAAGCATAAATAATTTGTAAAGAACTTGTTTTAAAATACATTTTAAAGACCTAATTTTTTAAAAAAAGAAAGACATCTTTAAGAAAAAGGCCAGCATGAACCTCCCTGAACCCATTACTGCTTTAGTTTTCAATGTATCAGACAGGATAGGATCAGCTACGTAGCTAGAAAGCACTAAGTTGAGCTTTAGGAATCTTGGAAAATAAACACACACACACACACACACACACACACACACACACCCAGGCCATTCTGTTTCCAAATATAGAAAAAAATCTAGATCTTGACTTTTAATCCAGAAAAAGAGGAATATTAGGTAACAGACAGAACAGATCAGCTTGGCTACTCGAGTACTTCTGACTAGACTTGCCCACTCCACTTACCATGTCCTCAGCTGTTCCTCTCTCCCCTCGCTGCCACCCCACCCGCCACCTCAGGGGCACACTGTAGCAGGCTTCCCAGCTCACTGAAAGCCTGACCTGTCTGTATGAGTAATTCATACATCACATAGACAAAGTTACTCCACACCTGCTCCCATGGAGCCTCTGTTCTTCTAACCAGCATTTGTTTGTGGCAGAAGATCATCATGATGAATGCATCTAGACTGATTTGGTTCCATTACAGATTCTGCCACTGACTAGCAAATTACTTAGCTTCTCTATCCTCAGCTTTCTCATTTATGAAACAAGGATGATAATCATATCTGCCTTGTAGGCTCCTGGGAGGGCTAAGTGGATTGGTACTTATAAATGGTTATTAGTTACCTATCCTAGACCAGAGATGATGGTTCTGGGTCCTATGGATATAAACAGAAGTCATCAAACAGAGATTCCTGTTCCCATGGAGCTTATAGCTGAGTAGGAATGACACAATTCTGTTTTTTAAACAACAGACACTCACAAATAACAAATAATAACCCCTTGTGATAAGATCCACAAAGAAAGAATAAAAGTGTGGTAAAGTGTGGAAAGAATAAAAGTGTGAAAAACAAAGACCTGTTTTTCAACAAATCCTGAAAGCTCAGGCAGGAATTTAGTGGTTATACAAAAGTTACTCAGAAAAAGCTTCCTCTTTTTCAACACTTGAAACATGTTAAGGATTCTTCTACTTAATATTGTATTTTTTAATCCTCACCTGAGGTTATGACTTATTAATTTAAGAGAGAGAGAAAGAGGAAAAAACATCAATCAGTTACTTCCCTTATGTGCCCGACCAAGAATTGAACCCACAACCTAGGTATATGCCCTAAATGAAATTGAACCTACAACCTAGGTATATGCCCTGAACCCACAACCTTTTGGTATATGGGATGACACTCCAACCAAGCCACCAGGCAAGGGCAGAATTGCATTTTAAAAGAAAGGTCCCATTTGATAAAAGTGCAACAGACCATTGAAGTGTCTTAATAAATAATTAGCAGATTCCAATGTGCCTATGCTTTGGAGAAAAGTAGAGTTGTACCTGCTATTTCTTCTCCCAACTAAAGTGTAAGTGCCTATTTGCTTTCTACAGTAATAAAAGAATTGCATATATTTACTAAGCATTAAGTGCAAAGGCATTGCATACCTTATCTTGAATAATCCCTAGTTTCACAATGCCAACTTTCTGATTCTTGGGGACACTCCCAGATGCCCCAGGGAACATCTCCAAGCCTCCCCACCCCATCTCTTCCTCAGCCCAATAGTTTGTTTACCTTGTTGAACTCACACTTGATGAGGTGCCCAACCATGTCTAGCTATAGGTTATCAATTTGCAATAATGATTTATAATGGCATGAAATCCCTGAAATGATCAATCAAAAGGTCTCAGAGTGTACCTTAATAATATAATTCCCAAAGGTGAAGGAATTCAATGGATTATGATAGCTATGGATTTCTATCTCCTTTTCCTGAGTTATCTAGTGTTCAAACCTTGTTACAAACCATGATAATCTGTGGCCTTCAGCCTGACTGTCCCTGGCTTTCATGATCAAAGGGATTTCCCCAACAGTTCAGTAAAAGAGAGAGAGGAAGGGTAATTTACTAAGTATTTCCCTTCCCTACAATCATGAGGCCCCTTCTATTTCCTATCTGAGACCTTCAGATTAGAAAATATCATTGCAGATGGCCAAGATGAAATGTAGAATTTACTTTATAATAAAGAGACCGTAAAAGACACACATGTGTATACATGCGCCCAACTACTGGTAAGTGTAAATATATGAAAGGTAGGCTTTGGGTGATTGAAACCAGATGAAGTTGAGATTTAAGGAAGAATTAAACGTGAGCTTCATTCATTCATTAAACAACTTTTTTGAGAACCGACTATGTGCTGGGCACTGTGCTAGATACTGGAGGAAAAATAGTAAGTGAAGTCAATCATGTTATCTGCTCTCATGGAACATATAACAGGGTGGGAAAGGCTGAAATTAATCAAGTAGTTATTCAAATGAGTATATGAATTACAGACTGATACACATATGAGGCGGGGGGCATGGGTGGTTCTAGGAGTGCCTGCAACAGTAACTCGGCAAACTGGAAGCAGTCAGGAAAGAGTTTCTTAGGAAAGTCAGTCTTGAGCTAAGATCTAAAGAATGAGTAGGAGTTGACTAGGCACAGGAAGAAGAGAGAAAACAGTGCTCTGGACAAAAGACCTACATGTGCAAAGGCCCCTATGGCAAGGAGGAGCTGACACCTTCAGGGAGCTTGAAGAAAGAGCTCAGAGAAAAAAAGAATGGTACAAAATAAGACTAAAAAGCCAGTCCTTATAGGAGACTGGAGGCCCTATTGTACTTCCAACCTAACAGTCATAGGAAGTCATTCGAGGTTTTTAAACCAGGTGGTAGAGAGAAAAAGGAATCACATTGTGGAAAGTTCAGTGTGAGACCAAATAAAAAGTGATGGTCCAGGTGAGAGATGAATGGAAACTTATAAGGGAAAATTAACAGGACTTCCTGAAGATTACATATGGGATGAGGGAGAAGATGGTATCTGCAATGACTCCTAGATTTTTACCTGGAGCTTGAGGAAGAAGGGTGTAACACTGGGAAAAGCTGAGATGCAGGAGAAGCAGATAAGGTAGTGTGCCTTGGAGCTGAATGGGCGAGTCTATCTAGGGTCTTTCTGAGGAGCAATATTGTAGCTGCTTTATGGTAGAAGACAAGACTAGAGGATGCCTCCCCAGACCCTCCCCAATAGGCCACTGCTTTTATGAACAGAATGTTGGACCAGGAGTCAGGAAACTCTGGATCAATTTTGGGCTTTGCCACAGAGTAGCTGTATGGTCTTAGGCAAGTCAATCCACTCTCCAGATTTCAGTTCCCCTTCCTCCTAAATCAGAATTTCCTGAAGTGTTGTTGAAATGCACATTCGTGAACATTTTCTCCATTGGACTATGAAAAAGCATAGATTAGAAAGAGTTCCCTAAGGCCATCTACACTAATAAAAGAGAAACATGGTAATTAGCGTACGACCGCTACCCTTCCCATTGGCTAATCAGCATAACCTTATGCAAATTAACTGTCAGCCAAGATGGCGGCCGGCAACTGGAAGCAAACATGAGGCTTGCTTGCTCCAGTGACTGCGGACTCCAACGTTCCCCGCCTGACTTGCCGGCCTCTGAGCTGGCAGTTTGAAACATTCTAACAAATATAGGCCGGGATCTCAGAGCTGGAGTTATACATTGTTTCGATTATAGAACGCAATCAGCAGCGGAAGCCTCAGAGCTAGAGCCAGAGCTAAAGCTGGCCCAGAATAAAATAAAAAAAAAGAAGAAAAAAAGGAGCGGTTGGGAGCTTCAATCAACAACCGCCAGCCTGAAAGCAGCCCTCAGCCCCTCACCCAGACTGGCCAGGCACCCCAGTGGGGACCCCCACCCTGAAGGGTGTGTGACCAGCTGCAAACAGCCATCATCCCCTCATCCAGGCTGGCCAGGCACCCCAGTGGGGACCCTCACCCTGATCCGGGACACCCTTCAGGGCAAACCAGCCAGCCCCCACCCGTGCACCAGGCCTCTATCCTATATAGTAAAAGTGTAATAAGCCTCCCAGCACCGGGATCAGCGGAGCCACGAGGCCTCCTGGCACCGGATCAGCATGACAGGGGGCAGCGCCCAAACCCCCTGATCGCCCTGTGGCTCTGTGTGTGACAGGGTGCGGCGTCCCAACCCCTTGATCAGCCCTGCTCTGTGTGTGACAGAGTGCAGTGCCCCAACACCCCCCCCAACCACCACCACCACAGGCCCTGCTCTGTGTGTGACAGGGTAGAGCCATAACCTCCCCATCGGCCCTGCCCTGAGTGTGACAGTGGCTGCGCCCCAACCCCCTGATCGGCCCTGCTCTGTGGGTGATAGAGGGCGGCGCCCCAACCCCCCTCCCCCACAGGCCCTGCTCTGTGTGTGACGGGGTAGAGCCATAACCTCCCCATCGGCCCTGCCCTGAGTGTGACAGGGTGCAGCACCCCAACCCCCTGATCGGCCCTGCTCTGTGGGTGATAGAGGGCGGTGCCCTAACTCCCCTATCGGCCCTACTCTGTGTGTGACAGGGGGGAGCTCCCCAACACCCCTGATGGGCCCTGTTCTGTGCATGACAGGGGGGAGCTCCCCAACCCCCTGATTGGCCCTGCTCTGTGCATGACAGGGGGTGGCGCCGCAACCTCCCCATCGACCCTGCCTTGAGTGTGATAGGGGGTGGTGCCCCAACACCCCAATCAGCCATACCCTGAGCATGACTGAGGGTGGCATCGCAATCTCCCGATCCGCCCTGCTCTGTGCATGACAGGGGGCGGCGCCCCAACTCCCCAATCAGCCCTGCTCTGAGCCCGACCAGGGGCTGCACCTAGGGATTGGGCCTGCCCTCTGCCACCCGGGAGCAGGCCTAAGCCAGCTGGTTGTTATCTCCCGAGGGGTCCCAGACTGCGAGAGGGCACAGGCCGGGCTGAGGGCCCCCCTTCCCCCCCCCCCCCCGAGTGCACAAATTTTTGTGCACTGGGCCTCTAGTAAAGGTAATAAAAGCCAGAAGGACGAGGGCTCAGATCTAGGTCTGACTAACCCTAAAACTGTAAGAGAGGAATGATAGAGGAGAGAATAGAGAAAGCCCTAAATAGTATTTCCATTGTACCACCAGTGATATGTCATGATGGAATAGGACCAGGTTCGGGAAAAAGCTGCAGCCTTCCCTCCATCTCCTGGTTGGACAGTGCGCAATTAAGTTTCATTATTTCATCATTTCCTCTATTGGCCCAGGGCAGGCACCACCGCACCCTCAACCACAGACATATACAAGACTGACATTTCACAAAATAATCCTAAAAAGAAGCCTAAAATTTCCCTTTGAAACCCACTGCAAGAACCAAATCTACCTCAATTCTACCCTGAAGCTATTTCTCAGCCCTGATACCAATGAAAATTTTTAAAGAATTTCAGGATGTTGATCCTCTAGAAACCGTAACAAATGTGTAATTGAACTTTTAAAAAATGAGGTTGACATAACCTGTCACATGATTTATGAGATGCTTTCAAAAAAGTCTTGCAAAATTAAAGACAGCTCTTCAAAAGGCATCAAATTCCCAAGAACAAATTATTAACAAAATTCAACTCCAAAGTAGATCTGGGTTTCTAGGGCACTTAGTGCTTTTGATGGTCTTCATTGTTTCCAGATGGTTTCTAAAGGCCTGTTGTGTTTTTCCAACTAGTCTGGAATAAAGTCTAGTACTTCCTTTTGCATTCCCTTTAGTATCTAGTACATGTTAAACCTCTGGCACAGCACCAGGTACATAATAATAGTACTTAGAGTAAGCATTTATTGAATACTAAATACTTTACATGTATTATCTCATTTGACCTTCACAACAAATGTAACTGGAGAAGCTGAGGCACATAGTTAATGGCAAAGCTGGAATTCCCACCCAGGTTTACATGACTCCCAACATCTATGACCCTATCACCCACATTACACAGTTAACCAAATGACTCATCTCCTTCCTTCCTGTTTTTCCTCTTTCTTCCAAATGTATTCTCATGCTCTCTTAATCACTTGCAGAGTTATAAAAACTGTGTGTGTGTTTTCATTTTGGTCCCTTTATTAAATGATATGTAATAGTTTGTTGCAACTACTGAACAGCACTTTGAATGGTGTAACACAGATACTATTATTGTCATATTTGAATGCTTTTCTTTAAAAACACAATTCCAGCCGAAACCGGTTTGGCTCAGTGGATAGAGCGTCGGCCTGCGGACTGAAAGGTCCCAGGTTCGATTCCGGTCAAGGGCATGTACCTGGGTTGCGGGCACATCCCCAGTAGGAGATGTGCAGGAGGCAGCTGATTGATGTTTCTAACTCTCTATCTCTCTCCCTTCCTCTCTGTAAAAAATCAATAAAATATATTTAAAAAAATAAAAATAAATAAAAACACAATTCCATTTCTTATACATATTACAAAACAGCCTTCAAAGAAGAAGTGATATTTTCTATAGTTACAGTATTCAGTACAGAACTGAACAGCATTCTAACAGAAACAGGGAACAGTCTTACAACTGTCTGAGTTCAGCAGCCAAAGCTGGACGATGACTGAAACATGACTGTGCATCCAGAATACAGCATTGATAATATCATGACACTAAGCAAAAATACTCTACACCCAAAGAAATAAAACCGTTTACAAAATGTGGAGAACTTAGCAGGCAAAACTGTAATATACAATAACATTTAAAATCATCATTTAAGCCATTGCAACTACTTAAAACACCTAAAAATATAAAAAGGAGCCTTATAGTATCTTGCTAATGTAATTTTGTCTTTAAATATTTGTTAAAGCTTGATGTTATACTCAAAGTACATATTATGTAACTACAATGTCAAGTTAGACGAGTTTATTCAAATGGTCCAAATTTTATTTCAAACACTCTTATTTCTAATTAATCTTTCCATGTATTATTCTTTAAGTCATAGTTTATCCATGGTGAGAAAGGTTTAGAAGGTTGTCTAAAATTTTTACATCTATGTCTTTGAGTAAGTAATTAGACCATGTTGAAAGTTCCCAGGTGTGGTAAACCAGGTTTAAAGTATTCTGGACTTGTAGAAATACCAACTGGGAAGAGTTGGCCAGTATGCACTGCCTTCAAATGTTTATCTCACAAATATTGTCTTTTTAATTTCTTAGAATAAACACACTTCCACACACCATCAATTAAATGAACTTGATTATGTGGCTGGTTTAATATCCAAATATGTGGAATTTATTAGTGATAATTCACCATGGAAAGGTGGGGTGTGGGTCCACCAAACCTCACAAATTCTGTATCATAAACCTGGTGCTTTTGGATGTTTTGCTGCAAGTTCTTTCAAGATAAAAATAGAAATATCTTAATCATCCAAACATTTTTAGCTAATATGAAACTCATTCTAACCCAGTGATATAACAAATCCTCCACCGGATTTTCTCTGCTCTGGAATTTCTTAGCTGTTCCCATTACCTGTTACAACACCATCTCAAAAATGGTTTTGCCACCCAGCCAGCATGGCTCAGTGATTGAGTATTGACCTATGAACCAGGATGTCACAGTCCCATTCCTGGTTTTTCGGGCTCAATCCCCAGTGTGGGGCCTGAGGAGGCAGCCAATCAGTGATTCTCTCTCATCATTGATGTTTTTATCTTTCCCTCTCCCTTCCTCTCTGAAATCAATAAAAATATGTATTTTTTTAGGAATGGTTTTGCCATGTTGAATTGATTCCCATAGTCTAACAAACTTTTTCTTTAGGAAACTCAAGCAATCAAATTGTACCATGTTAATAGACTTATAGGTCATTTTTTATAGGCCTCGATTAAGAAAAACAATAATGTAATGATTTTCTAGTAAACTTCACAAAAGTGTACTAGATAAATTAATTTTGGTCAGAAAATTTATTCACAGATCTAAACTAAAAAAGAAAAGAAAATATTAAAACATGCTCTGGTGCCCTAACCAGTTTGGCTCAGTGAATAGAGCATCGGCCTGCAGACTCCAGAGTCCCAGGTTCGATTCCAGTCAAGGGCATGTACCTTGGTTGCAGGCACATACCCAGTGGGGAATGTGCAGGAGGCAGCTAATCGATGTTTCTCTCTCATCGATGTTTCTAACTCTATATCCCTAACGCTTCCTCTCTGTAAAAAAATCAATAAAATATATTTTAAAAAAACAATAAACAAAACATGCTCTGGCCAATGTGGCTCATCAGTTGGTTGGAGTGTCCTTCTATACACCAAAAGGTCACAGGTTCCCCAAATTGTGCGGGAGGCCATTGATCAATATTTTACTCTCATATCAATGCCTCTCTCTCTCTCTCTCTCTCTCTCTCTCTCTCTCCCTCTTCCTTCCTCTCTCTCTAAAAACTCAATTTTAAAAAATATTTTTTAAGAGTTGTAAAAAAAGAAAAAACATTGAAACATAATTTATTTGAAAAAATGTAGGGGAGTTGGCGGGGGGGAACATGATGATGAGAGAAAAGAAAAATAGTATAGAAGTCAGTGATCCTTATCTTTAAGAGGAATTATTTCACAATGCTGACTGCAGTTAGAATTGTTAAAGCACATTTCTCAAGTGAACTTCAAGTCAGGAATGATCTGCCATTTTGATGTTATTTACAAAATCTGTTATCTTAATGGAAAACTGTGCCTTTCATATCAGTGGGTGAGAATGTAAAGTGCTTGAACATTTTTAGACAATCCTAAATGCACACGCTAGTTGATAAAGTAATTCCATTGCTAGTGATATGCCAAAGGATATACTCACACAAATATTCAAGAAAACCAAAACTAAATAATATTTACTATGGCATTGTTTGCATAGAAAATAACTGGAAATTACCTAAGTGACCTTCAGTAGGAGACTGGCTAGATAAACTATATTACTTTTTATGGAATATTATGTAGCTCTTTAAAAAGAATAAGGTAGGCGTGTGTGTGTATCTGTATGAAAATATCTTCAAGAAACACTAAACTGAAACAGAACAGAGCATTATATGTCATATAACCTCACCTTTGATCAGTTAAAATAAATTATATATATATACATACATGTAATAGGCGTCAGTTTTGAAGTATTTCCCAATGTATGTATATTCCCTTATCAGCAAGCTTATTTCTCTCCCTGAATTCTGCACTTTCTGTTAGATTTCAGGTGGAGGAAGCTAGGCCACAGAAGACAGTAAGGAGATGTAAAATAAAAGCCCAACCTTCAGGCTCAGTGGCCTATGGCCTATGGGAAGGAGAGAGACAGGGGAGGCAGAGGATTAATCATGCATATAATGATAATCCTGCTTCCCAAACCAAAATCCCAGAGGGTGAGTGTTAAGTTGAGGGGAAACTTGAAAGCAATCAAGTTTCCATCTGACAGGCTGGAAAGATACTGTCTCATATGGTTCCCTGCATGTTGCATGAGATGAGTCAGAAAAGGGGCCTGAATTTAGTGGCCCCTTAGCTGCCATTTGGTGTGAGTGTACACAGTTCCTATTAACTGGCAGAATTAGGCTTCCCTGCTGTCCAATGGGGAAGGACTCATGAGGAAGACAACCTATGAGTTAGAGCAAAAGAGTTGCTACATTTTGAACATCCAAGTGTAGGGAGTGAGTTAATCTGTGATCCACTATATAACACAAAATTATATATTGCACAAAACTTTCAGAACTCTTAGAACAGGTTACCTCTGGGGAGTAGGATTAGGGGTCAATGGGTGTGCACGGAAGGAAACTTCATTACTTTTATAATTTTCAAAGGTAAAACATTTCAAATAGTCAGCTATGACCAGAAAATGTCCACTTCCCATTTATACTCTGCTTCTGCATAAAAAAATTAAAATAGTACTCTGCTGGAAACCAATCATTTATTCGATTGTATTGGTCACTGATGAGCTTTCCAGTCTCCTATCCAAACCAAAAAGGACCCAAACTCTTTAAGAATAATTATATTTAAATCCCATTGAAACAGAAATATCAGATTAACTCTAGCATCACACATATCAGAACTAATTCCCTAAATAAAAGGCTTATAGTTAAAAAAAAAAGATTCATCTATTCATACATTCAATAATTATTTTTTGAGAGTATAGTAAGTATTGGACACTTTTATAGGAACTGGGATACAATGGTAAACAAAGTCCTGCTTTCCAAAAGCTTCTATTCTAGTGGGAAAGGTGGATAATGAACATGTATGCAGATAAACATATTTGTCAGCTAGGGCTAAATACTCTGATAAAAATCAGCATGACCTATCAACCATAAAGAGATATGGAGGAAACTTAAATGCATGTTATTAAATGAAAGAAGCCAATGGCATTTTAGAAAAGATAAAGCTGTGGAAACAGTAGAGACATTAGTGGTTGCCATAGGTAACAGGAAAAGGAAGGGATAAATAGGCAGAGCACAGAGGATTTTTAGTGCAGTGACACTACTCTGTATACTCTAATGGATGGGTACCTGTGATTATCAATCTGTAAAGAAACAAAGGATGTTCAACACCAAAAGTGAACCCTAATACAAACTATGGACTTTGGGTGATGATGAGTGTCAATGTAGGTTCATTGATTATAACAGATATATCACTATGAGGCTGGATGTTGATAATGGGGAAGGTTGTACATGGAGGGAGAAGAGGTTAGTAGTTATATGGGAAATCTCTATACCTCCACTCAATTTTGCTGTGAACCTAAAACTGCCTTGAAAACTGAAGTCTATTATTTTTAAGTTAAAAAATAAGTCAGGCCCTAGCCGGTTTGGCTCAGCGGATAGAGCATCAGCCTGCGGACCGAAGAATCCCAGGTTCAATTCCAGTCAAGGGCACATACCTTGGTTGCAGACTCCTCCCTGGCCCCAGCCCTGGTCAGGACACATACAGGAGGCAACCAATCAATGTGCCTCTCTCACATGATGTTTCTCTCTGTCTTTCCCTCTCTCTTCCACTCTCTAAAAGATCAATGGAAAAATATCCTTGGGTGAGGATTAGCAACCAAAAAAAAAAGAAAGAAATCAGAGTAAGGGAAAATATGAATAGGGATGGGGATTATTTAGAACTAAATTCTCATTGGACTCAGCACATACTTTTTTTTTTTGGTTAATCCTCACCCAACGATATTTTTCCATTGATTTTGAGAAAGAGTGGAAGGAAGGGAGGGAGGGGGAAAGAGAGAGAGAAAAAGAAACATTGATGTGAGACATATGGATTGGTTACCTCCCACACACTCCCCAACTGGGCCTGGGATTGAACCTGCCCTTGACTCAGAATGGAACCCAAGACCCTTCAGTAGGTGGGCCAACCCTCTAACTACTGAGCTGCACCAGCCAGGACAGCAAATAATTTTTATTTACAAATATTTTAGGAGATGAAATTACTTCACTTCCAGTATTTTGTCTTTCAATGTTTTTTAACAACTCAAAATAGCAACAACATAAAAGTAATGCAAGCATAAGAGTTTTGTAGATTAGCAAATAGTAAACACTATGAAGGCATACAAAGAAGGTTAAGCATGATGGTTAATTTTATATATAAACTTGATTGGCCCATGGGGTGCTCAGATGTTTGTTTTTTGTGGAATTTTTTTTGTTTTGTTTTATTAAATATATATATATATAATTGATTTCAGAGAGGAGAGGAAAGAGAGAGAGAGATAGAAACATCAGTAATGAGAGAGAATCATTGATCGGTTGCCTCTTGCACGTCCCAGAGCAGGGATCAAGTCCTGACCAGAAATCGAACCGTGCTGTCTGGGTTCATAGCTCAATGGTCAACCACTGAGCCAAGGTGGCAAAACGCAGATCTTTGTTAAATATTATTCTTGGGTGTGTCTGTGAGGGTGTTTCTGGATGAGATTAGCATTTTAATTAGACTGAGTAAAGTACATAGCCCTCCCCCACACCCAAGTGGGCCTCATCCAATCCATTGAAGACTTGAATATAACAACAAAAACTAAGGCAAAATTTTCTTTCTCGAAACATTGATGTGAGAGAGACACATGGATTATCTCTCGGCCTGAAAGCTAGAGCTGGACCATTGAACTCCTGCCTTCAGACCATAACTTAGGCCATTCTGGTTCCAAAGCCTTTGGACTCAAACTGGAACTACATCACTGGCTTTCCTGGGTCTCAAGCTTGCTGACTGCAGATCTTGAAATTTCTCAGCCTCCATAGTCAGGTGAGCCAATCCTGTTGGTTCTGTTTCTCTGGAAAGCCCTGATACAGTAGGGTACTTACCTGAAGTTCTATTGGAAGTTTGAGTCAATGGAGCACAAAATTTAGCACTTTGTAGTCTACTCAAAATTACAGTGAGGTTAGCATTCTTATATCAGTGTTAGTTTATAGGATAAGGAAAGGGAGGACCAGAGGTCCAGTGATGGGGTGGGGATGTAGCAGAGCTGGTGCTCAAACTTAATCTCAAACCCCATTTCTAGAGCACTCTAGCACAGTTGTATGAAAGTAGGGGTTTTATCAAATTCAAATGTATTGAGAACAGAGGAATGCTCGGTTTGGCTGGGGACTGGTTTTTCTTGCTTTGTTTTAAGTCCATCCCTGAGAGAATCTTGGATCATAAAGGTCTACTTAACTTATCAGCACCCTCCCAGAACAAAAGGGGAGGTGCCCTGGTGGATATACTCCTGGGCATCTCAGACTTGGTGTTCTAAAGAAGCTGTTAGGATTCTAATATCTCTAAGATTGAATTCATTCCCCATGGGTGAACAGCTTATCATCCCGAATCAGACCTGGAAATCAACTTGCAGAATCTCTCCTAAAAGCATGAGTTTTGGAATTTATCAGACTTAAGTTTGAGTTTGGTTTTGCTGTCTCCTAGTTGTGTGATTATAAGTGAGTTAATAGACCTCTCTGAACTTTATTTAGTGTCCCATCTATAAATGTAGATTATTGATGTGTATGAGTGAATTTATTCAACAAGTCTTTCTTGGCTATGTTCTATGTGCCAGAAACATAAAATGAACAAGAGGAAGTCGTCTACTTGCCAGAAGTACCCACTCTCATAGGAAGACACACATAAACCACGTAATAATTCCAAAAGACATATGGAGAGTGGTGGCATCTCCACTGTAGTAGAAGCTTCTAGCATTCACCTATGTCCAATTCTCCTTTCCTTCCAGCCTAATGAGAGGGTTACAATTCTGCCCCCTAGTAGTTTGCCAGTGGGCTGAGAATGGGAATAACATGGTCACCTCTGGGCTAATACATGTAACTGCCAGCATGATACTCTCAGTACTCTCTTCTTGAGAGTAGAGCCACGTTGACCAGAGAAGCCAAGACTTCTGGATGGTACAATTATAGGATGGTGAAGCCTCCACTAGCTCCTTCAAGGAAGTCACTGTGGGGAGTTGCCCATGAGAATGACCCAGACATAAAGCAGACTGACCAAAGAATGAACTTATGTTAAGCCGCTGAGATCTGTGGGTTGTAAGTTACAAGGGCATGATAGCCTCACTAATTCATAAATCAGCCTGCAAAAAGCATTCTGAAAGAGTCAGAGCTTGACTGAGTGCTAACTGATACATAAGAGGAAATCCAGGGGAAGAGGTGAGGAAGGACCATCAGAACAGAGATGGAGGCAGAGCAAAGGCCCAGAGGGTTGCAGTGGCCTGATAAGGTAGATAATGTAGAAAATCATAAATAGTTCGTGAGTGCTGGAATGCATATTACCCTGCAACTTTTTTTTTCTCACTTAACTCTATGCCATGAATACCCCATCATGGCATAGAGTTAAGTGAGAGGGGTAAAGAGAGACTGAAGAGATGGAGAAGACCAAACTGTGGAAGGCCTTGTGGGGCATGTAAGTAGCTTGGCCTTAATCCTGAAGGAGATGGGAACCATGCAGGGCTTCTTAGCAAAGAAGTGACATGCTCGAGGTTATTTATGTAGAGGAAGGAGTGGGGCAAGACTAGGGGCAGCAGACCAAGATGAAACTAAACAACTAATGGAAAGTACCTACTGTAGTACCTAGCAGAAAGAAGCACATCAATTCCCTTTTCTGGTACCCTGCTCATATTTTAATGTAGTTTTAGAAACCAGCCAACCCTGTAGCATGACAATCTTACTTTCAAGACTCGTTAGAAATAAATGCTTCATTATGTAAGTGTGGATGTATGAGGCTATCTCCTACAGCCTTGCCTGTAGAGGTAGAAAACTGAAAACAACCTGGATGTTCATTGAGAGGCAAGTGGTCAAATAAAGCATAGATTTATTTGGTGAACTTGTTGGGGTATTCAATGCATAGAGTTAAGTGAGAAAAAATGTTGCAGGGTAATATGCATCATATGATTTTATTACTTTAAAAATAAATAAATAACCCAGCCCTGTATGTATTATTATGGTGCCTGTTTATACCCATTCACGTGAGCTGTGGCAGGGCATGTAAGGCAATGGCAGCTGTTAACAGTGTTCATCTCAAGGGGCTGGAAGTCTCAATATAGTTACAGTCAGTATGTATTACTTTCATAAGCTTTTACATTGATAAAGATATGGAAAGAAAAACACAGCCCTGGAGAACTGGAATTGGTAATGCTTTTTCTATGGTAATTATTATCAATTGCAAAGGCATGAAAACCAGTCTTCCAGCTAGAAGATTCCTCTTCTGGTTGAAGTTACCTCTTTTGGCTGGAATGTAACTGTTTTTAAAGCCAATGCCTTACCTTGAGTTCTCTGTGATTACTAATTGCAGTGGATTGGACCCGACTCTCGACTCTCGGGAGATTTGAACGGATCTAGGCCTTCAGTGCTAATTACTCCATGATAGGAAGCCCTGTTTACTTTTAGGAATGAATGGCACTTCCCATCAGGATAAGCAAATTACTTAAGGTTGTGGGGGAAAAGCAACCAATTTTCCCAAAATATTTCTTGGCCCTGAAAGACCAAGGACATGGAAATCAAACTGAATCATTGAAAGTTCATTGAAGGTGGAGCCAAGGCTTACAGTAGGTGCTGATAAATTGAATATAACTTAATTAAATAAAAACACTATCTCAGATTTAGAATAACTGTTCTCATTTGCCAGCATTTTGCACCAGGCTCTATGAAAAAATAACACCCCCCATCTTTCAAGACGTACAACCTTAGGAGATACTGGAATGCTGAATTTAAGGTGTCTGTGAGCAACCTAAGTGGAAATACCCACTGAACACTGAAAATGTCTAGATTGTCTTTCAGAATACAGGGGAGAGACTAGAGCCACAACATAAACTTGGGAATCATTTGTGTGGAAGAGAAAGGGTAAGTAACTCCACACAAGTATGAGCAGGCCACAGAAGGCACAGAGAAAGGGAGCCTGGGCCAGTTAGCGAGCTCATAAGATAGCAGTTTGCCGTAACCGGTTTGGCTCAGTGGATAGAGCGTCAGCCTGCGGACTCAAGGGTCCTGGGTTCGGTTCCAGTCAAGGGCATGTACCCTGGTTTCGGGCACATCCCCAGTAGGGGGTGTGCAGGAGGTGGCTGATTAATGCTTCTCTCTCATCGATGTTTCTAACTCTCTATCAATAAAGTATATTTAAAGAAAAACAAAACATGATACAGCCTCTTAAAAAAAAAGAGAGAGATAGCAGTTTAAGGTGTGGAAAGAAAGTAGAGTCCCTGGGTTCCAGTCTTGGCTCTACCCTTTTCCCAGATGGCTGTTCTTGGGCTTATTACTTAACTTTTAAATTCTCCGTTTTCTCATCTGAAAAATACAGTGGTATCATAAGGCCCTTAGAAAATTGTAGTAAGGACTAAATGAGGTAATATCTGCAAAGTACTTAGAGCACCTGGCGCACAAGGAGCCCTACCAATCTCAGGGATCAGCAGGGGAAGCAGCCGAAGGAGGAAGAAGTGAGGAATGCAGGGAGAAAGGCACTGAGACCAAACTGGGAGGCGTGGTCAAAAGCTCCAAATTTGCCAGAGGGAAAGTAAGATTAGGACTAAAAGGCTTCCACTGAATTTAGCAACAAGGAAGTTACTAGGACTGGGCCAAAGCTGTTCAGAGTAGAAGCCAAACAGACTGTTTCCAAAGCAAAATAGGCAGCATTACTAGCATTCCAACAGATCCAGGAATCAAGTGATATCTTAAAAGAAGGTTAAAGAGGGTAAAAGTAAAATTTTATTTAATTAATATCTTTCTGAACATCAAAGCAATATATGACCAATGCAGAAAACAACAAAAAGTACAAACGGGGGGTTGGGGAGAAGGGGGGGGGGGGGCGAAGGGGTGGAGAGGAAAGTAGTGCTTATTTAATCTTCCAGAGAGACCTACATTTTTTCTGTGAACGTGTATTTATATCAGGGTGTGGACACAAATAGTTCATTTAGTCATGTGACAAGCATGGCCTGTATTTGCTGAAAACTTCTAAAACCTATTATTTAGAGATGCTTGAGGGAAACTTAGAAGATTCTTATGATATCAGAATAGACAAGCCTTTTTAAAGTATGTCAAAACCCAGAGCCATAAAAGAAGGGATATAAAGTCTGCTTCATATACATCTAAACCTACTATGTAGCAAAAAAAAAAACATACAACACTATAAAGTAATAGAACGGTGAGTGATAAATTAAAAATACATGGGAAAAAGTAAAGTTTCCCTTTTGGAATATATCAAGAGCTCCTTCAACTCAATATGAAAAGGATTAATAACCAACAGAAAACCAGATAAAGGATATGAACATAGAGTTCACTGAAAATAAAATAAAAATGATTTTTAAATATTTGGCTGTCTTACTTATACTAAACAATGCAAATTAAAACTACACTGAGATATGTTTTCCCTCGTCAGTCTGGCAAAGATCAAGACTGAGAATGTCATTCCTGATGGGAGTTGGGACACGCATTCTCTCACACCTTGCCACAGGAAGCATTAAACTGGCACAACTTCTATATATCTGTATCAAAATAGCCCGTATCCTTTGAGTACTTAATTCCATTTCTAGGAAACTATTCCATTAACATACTCACATGTGTGAAATCACGCATGGACAGTATTATTCATCATAGCATTATCTGTAATAACAAAAAATTGGAAACAACCTAAAATTCCATCAATGGGGGAATGGTTAAATAAATGGAACACAAGGGCTAAGAGGAAGGAGAGAGCCCTGAATCTCCTGAAAAGGAATGATTGCAACTACACATTCAAAAAGAAAACAAGGCATGCAACAGTGTAACACTTACGTTGGAAGAAAAAAGTTAAGTCATGGGAAATGCGAATATTTTGCTAATCAATGTATGGAGTATTTCTAGGAGGAATCACAAGAAAAAGAAAAAAACAACAGTAGAAGCATTTGCCCTCAAAGAGCTAAACTGTTTGGCTCAGGCAGAGTGGCAATGATTTCATTTTTACTGAGTACCCTTTGGTGCCTCTTGAACTGTGTACCAGGGGTATGTCACCCATGAAAAAAAAAAGAAAAGGATAATCTTTTAAAACAAAGTTAAATCTGTAAACCACTTTAGTTGTCTTTATTTTTGTAGCCATTTCTATTTTTAACTACCTTGATTCCTGCCTACCTTGATTCTTTTCTATTTCCCTTCTTTTCCCTTGACCCACATCTGTCTAATATAACAAAACAACAACAAAAAAAGCATCTTCTTACAATTTAGCACATGAAATATACCAATAAGAGTGCTGTATGGGTATGACTTCATTTAATTCCCACAACTGCCCGCAGAAGGGAAGTTTTCTCTGCCGAAATTTACAAATGAGGAAACTCAGGCACAGGGGATTGAAGCCCAACCCAAAGTCATACGCGCAGAAAATCTGTCTCTGAAATCCATGTTTCTTTTTGGTAAACTGTACTGCCTGCAATATGGAATAAGTATGCATACATATATATTTTTAATTGTTATATTAAGTATTACAGTCTTTGTTTCTAATTTGAAAATCAGGTGAGCTTAATATTTTATATGGCTTTTCAAAAACATACATACAAAAATAAATTTATGAATTAAACTATTCTTTATTTCTAAACTCAGGATAACTTTCCACAAATCAGTTGAAAGGAAACCCCACCTTTCGTTCACTCAGCACCCCTGAGCTCCCAGGAAGTGCTCAAAACTGTGCTACTAACTCATATGGAAAGATAAAGCCCTTGGGAAACTCAGTCAATTGCAGAGAGAGCCATAGGAATGTTTCTACAATCTGCCAGTCAGGGTGCTAAGCACTTTACATAGGTTCTAACAGCTGTATGATGCGAGGCACAATTGTCACCTCCCGTTTTACAAATGAGAAAAATCTATCTCGGATATTCAGTAATTTCTTAGTGGACCCAGCTTGTAGGTTACAGAACAGGGATTTGAATCCAGGCAGTTTGGCTCCAAAGCCAGTGCCTCACGCCACTGCCTGGAAAGTGATTACTGCGGCACAGGATACCGTAGGTCAGCCGCGAGGAGAGCTTTCACTGTTCCCGGAAATGGGTCAGGGCAGGCTTCCCGGAGGGTGCAGGCACAGTCTGAGTCTTGATGAAAGTTCAGAACAGAGAGATGTCGTGACATCCGAAAGATATCATTCTACCCTGCACTGAAACTGATATGAAAAGATTTATATCCTTTAAAGAGGAAAAAATAATTGTAGCCTAGAGCTTCATGTGATCTGCCCGGGAGCTGTGCCATGTAACTGATCCAAGTTTCTGTCAGGGAGTTTTATATTTTACTCAATATTCTGAAGTTTGGCTATGGCATAGTCAAGTATCAACCAGGTTCCTGTCATCAGATGGGTACTGTTAGTTTGTCTTTAATGCAACATCCTAGATGTGTGCAACAGAACGTAGCAGGGCTGAGTCAGAAAGAGGATGCAGTACAATAAGACCCAGTGCCAAGAATAACAGTAGGAGAAGTGATTCCTTGTGAATTCTGGTACAGTTAAGAGCTAAATATATGACCTAAGAAGCATCCTTTGGGGACCTTATGAATACTTCAGGGTTCATCCTGATCGCTGAGGGCCTCAAAGCTGGACTTGATTCATCAGCTCTGGTTGGGATGGGTCAGTGACAAGGCAGAAATCTCTAGGCCTGTGGTGTTCTAATTATCTGCCTTGCTTTGTCTAATTCTTTTATTATGACCACTCTTCTATCCCTAACTGGGCCATGGCTCAAGAGCTGGGCTCAGCCTCTGCCCTATCCACCAAGGTATTAGCCGATATCTGATTGGGAAAACTGAAGGGCTTCTAATTCTGTAAAACACAAATTCTGCCCTAGATACATTCTGACTCTCCCAAACTCAGCTGATAGCTTATGCCTACTTGTTTATACAAATAGCAGCCTTCATTTTTAAACAATTTATCTTTATTGTTGAAAGTATTACAGATCTCTACTTCCCCCCACCCTTTCATTTACCTCCCCTAACCCTGCACCTGAATACCACCACCCCCAGGCCTACTGCACTACTGTCTATGTCCATGGGTTATGCATATATTGACAGCCTTCATTTTGAGCATGCTTTGGCCAGAACAATTTCTTTTCTTAAAAAGATTTATGGCTGGCCTGGCCAGCATGGCTCAATAGTTGAGTGTCAACCTATGAACCAGGAGGTTGAAGTTGGATTCCTGGTTGGGACACATGCCCAGGTTGCAGGCTCAGTCCCCAGTGTGGGGTGTGCAAGAAGCAGCAATCAATGATTCTCTCTCATCATTGATGTTTCTCTCCCTCCCTCCCTCTTTCTTCCTCTCTGAAATCAATAAAAATATTTTTAAAGGATTTATGGCCAATTTCCTTTGAAAGTTAAGATCAAATAATGCCTTTGATGCATGCTTTTCCTACAATCCTTAAATAGTACCCAAATAATAACCAAGTTCTGGATTGCATTGATTTTTACCTTCAAATTATCCTTTTGCTCCCTTGGATCCACTGGTGTGCTGGAAGATATTTAACAACTAGCTTTCAGGGGACCTGGTTTGTAGTATTTGCCCATTTCCATGGTGTAAACACTCCCACCTTGTCTAATATGAAGCTACCAATAGGAATCACCCAGTACAAAGTTGTCAAGCATGATCACAGTCGCTCTCTTGAGCCTGAACCAGCCAGCCCCCTCATACCTCTGCCTGGGCTACATTCTGCTCTTCTGCTGAGATGGTTGCTCCATAGCCTCCTAGCCCACTTCCCCCTCCAATCCCCTACCAGTGGTCAGCAAACTCATTAGTCAACAGAGCCAAATATCAACAGTACAACGATTGAAATTTCTTTTGAGAGACAAATTTTTAAAACTTAAACTATATAGGTAGGTACATTGTTATTAACTTAATTAGGGTCTCCACAAAATACCGACTTCTGCGCATGGGCCATGAAGTTTCAATTGCACTGTATGTGCACGCCCGCACATGGTATTTTGTGGTATTTTGTGGAAGAGCCACACTCAAGGGGCCAAAGAGCCGCATGTGGCTCGTGAGCTGCAGTTTGCCGACCACGGCCCTAGGGTCTTCTTTTCCTCACTCAGATTGACACTTTTATCATGTCACTGCCCTTCTCAAACCATCTTCCTTGGCTCCCTATTCCCTTCACTTCTGACTAGCTTTCAGAACCACCCCCATAATCTGGTCCAAGACAAGGGTTATTAGATCTAACCAATAAAAATACAAGATGCCCAGTTAAATTTTAATTTCAGCTGAGCAAGGAATACTTTTTTAGCATAAGTATGTCCCATGCAATATTTGGCATATGCTTATACTAAAAATTATTTATTGTATATCTGAAATTTATCTGGGCATCTTTTATTTTATCTGGCAACCCTATGCCTAATCTATCCACCATCTCTCTAGAGAGAGAGGAAGGAAGAGGAACATTTTACCTCTCCTCCCAACACCTGCCAGCTTCTTCATGATTCTGGGACCCTGTATGATCTTAAGTCATTTAACCTCTCTGAGGTCCAGTTTCTTCATCCATAAGTGAAACTAATAATGGCCACTTCCACAGAGTAGGATTTAAATGAATTAATGTGTGTAAAGCATCTAGCCTAGCACCTGGCATTCAATAAATACCTGCTTGATCCAACATGTCAATTCTCAATAACTCAAAATACCTCAGAAGGAAAACTATACTGTGGTTATGAAATCTAAGGGCCACAGGTTGAGAACCACTGTCCTAGAAGGACAAGAAAATCAGATACAGTTAGCAGCAATTGCTTAGGCCCTGAACAAACCTTTAGGAATGCAGTCTCCTCTTTTAAAAGTTAAGATTAGAATTTGAAGATGGTGGCGTAGGTAAATGCCTGTACTCGCCGCCTCCCACAACCACATCAAAATTACAACAAAAATACAGAAACAACCATCACCCAAAATCACTGGAATGCTGGCTGAATGGAAGTCCTACAACTAGAGAAGTAAAGAAGAAAGCACACTGAGACTGGTAGGAGGTGCAGAGGCACAGAATGGGCTGGTCGGGCACCCACGTATGACACTTTTTTTAATCAGGAGGGAAATCGTCTCTACCGAGGCCGCCCAGAGGAGCAAGGGGTCCCAGCCCCACACCAGAAGCCCAGCCCAGGTCCCAGAGATGAGAAAATAAGTCCCTGTAACTACGGGCTGCAAAAACCAGTGCAGATTGGGGCTCAGTGACACAGAAGCTGCTGGAGACCCCACTGTTCCTCTTAAAAGGCCAGCACCACAAATTGAACTTACAAGGTCCTGCTTCCTCTGAGCTCCAGCACCAGGATGAGGCTCTGGGGAACACAGACACATACAAGGAGGAACTAGATTGTCTGGCATCAGGGCAGGAACTCAGGGGTGGCTTTCTTCAAGATGGGGGTGCTCGCAGAGATCATTATTCCTATGCTGGCCCTTGGTTGCAGGGCTGACTAGCAGCCATTTCTGTTTGCTCCTCCCTTGTGATTCCCTAAGACCCTATCTCATCCAATTTATAACCCCACCCAAGCTGCATACAGCGGCTTTGCATATTAATGGCCTGTCCTTGCTCAGGCTAAAATCTCAAACAAGCTGCAGCTGGGTCAGGGAGCCCCAAACCTATCAATAAAAGGCCTAAGGCCAGTACCAGCACCAGCCTGCCTTGTTTCACAGCTGGGCCTCATCTGGGCACTTCTAAACCTAAACCCAATACAAAGAGGAGGAATCTGTAGCACTCTCTGTAGCTCCTGCTGAGTGGCCCCAGGCAGTGGCTGACTTTGCACCTCCCTGGACCCAAAAGCCAGTGTACCCAGTGGTCACTGCCAGACCATACCAGATTACAACTCTACCCATAAGCAACACACTCAAGAGACAGACTCAGTGAGCACCAAAGCCCCACTGAAGCAAGTCCTGTTCCATAGGGGTGTCTCCTGCACAGCAGCTCTCCCACTGTAGTCACAGCTGGTCCTCACAGCCAATTGACCTGGAGGTCAATTCCTTCCAGTGACACCACAGCAATAAAGTCTCAACTACAACAAGACTGTGCTCATCGCCCACAAAGGGGTGTACATAGAGCTCCCAGCTCAGTTGACTGGGGAGCCACTGGGCCCTATAGAACACCTACTACACAAGGCCACTCTACCAACTCAAGGAGACATAGCAGCTCTACCTAATACATTGAAACAAATATGAAGACAAAGAAACATGTCACAAATGAAAGATGGAAAAAGGAAAACTGTATATGGAGTTCAAAACCACAGTTATAAAGTTACTTAAGAATCTTCTAGAAACCTCCAAAAAAAATGGAAAAGGACCAGTCAGAAATTAAGCATACACTGATTGAAATAAAGAATAATATACAGAGATTCAACAGTAGAGGATTATGAGAATCAAATCAACTATTTGAAATATGAGGAAGCAAAAAAAAAACACCCAACCAGAAGAGCAAAAAGAAATAAGAATCCAAAAATATGAAGATAGTGTAAAGAGCCTCTGGGACAACGTCCAGCATACCAATTATTCGCATTATGGGTTGCCAGAAGAAGAGAGAGAGCAAGATATTGAAAACCTATTTGAAGAAATAATGACAGAAGACTTCCCCTACCTGATGAAAGAAATAGACTTACAAGTCCAAGAAGCACAGAATCTCAAACAAGAGGAACCCAAAGAGGACCACACCAAGACACATCATAATTAAAATGCCAAGGGTAAAGACAAAGAGAAAATCTTAAAAGCAGCAAGAGAAAAGCAGTTAGTTACCTACAAGTGAATGCCCATATGACTGTCAGATGATTTCTCAACAGAAACTATGCAGGCCAACAGGGAGTGGCAAGAACTATTCAAAGTGATGAATAGCAAGGACCTCCAACCAAGATTACTCTACCTAGCAAAGCTATCATTTAGAATGGAAGGTCAAATAAAGAGCTTCACAGACAAGGAAAAGCTAAAGGAGTTCATCACCACCAAGCCAGTATTATATGAAATGTTGAAGGTATTCTTTAAGAAGAGGAAGAAGAAAAAGAAAAAGATAAAAAAATATGAGCAACAAAATGGCAACAAATACATACCTATCAACAATTGAATCTAAAAATCAAAATAAACAAATAAGAAGTCTAATGAACAGAATAAACTGGTGAATAAAATAGAATCAGAGGCATGGAAATGGAATACACTGATGATTCTCAGAGGGAAGGGGGTGAGGGGGCGGGAAGAGATTAAACAAAGATCTTATATGCATATATGCACTACCTATGGACACAGACAATACGGCGGGGCGGGAACCTGGTGGAGGGGGCCAATAGGGGGAAGAAAGAGGGACATCTGTAATAATCTGAATAAAGATTTTTTTTTTAAAGTTAAGATTGCCAAAAGAGAATATCAAATGCCAGGGTGGAAGAAACCATTTCCCTGCATCCTGTTCATTTGCCAAGCTGACCAGTGTAGCAAGTGTGTCTTCTCTCCTGTTAGTACCTCTCATTCACAGAAAAGTAGTGCATGTGCTCCAGGATGGGTGATATAGGGCCATCATACCACAGAGCCCTTGGGGGACACAATACTGCTGATCAGATACACACAATGGTGGAGATCCCACAGCATAGGAGAAGCCACAGGCCTGGCAGACCAAAGTCATGGCAGACCAGCAGTCGAGCTTCCTGTGAACAGTGAGGGCAGCATCCCTTGGAGCCCTGCCTATGATCTGTAGGTCAAGGACTCTGCTCTGTGCTGCACAAACCCACACCCATACACAGAACTCAAGACCAGGAAGAAATCACCTCTGATTCTTTAACTTGCTTACCTGGATCTGAATTCTTCTGTTATATTTTTAATCAATCCAGGTGAACTCTTCTTCAGGAATAATAAACCCCATTGTCTCCGAATTACAGTGTGCTCGATATGTCCAAAGCATCTCATGGATATTATTCCACCATAGAAAGACTTTTCCTACCTTCATGGATCCAGCTTGCTAAGGAGAATGCACATGAGGCTTAGTTCAGAAAGACAAAGACACTTTTTTTTAAAAAAACATATAGTAGCCAAAAGGGCAGGGAAAGGAGGTGAAGTACGTCATAACTTGGCCAGCAGAATCCCCTGGTCTTACCATTATATGTGATGCTTTCAAGTGGGTTCTTAGTACTTTAATTTTGAGAGAAAGAGTAGAAGGAACTAGTGAATGCATTTGCATGCTTAGTTTCTGCCTATGACACCAAACACGAGAGAGCTGCGACCTTTGGAGAAACCGAAGATGGCTCAAATGACTTGTGAGGATAAATTAACTCAGTGTTCTTTGCTGACCAGTTGATGTTTCCTAATTGTAAAGCAGAACCAGCAGCCACCAACAGAGAAGGTGTGTACTCCACAGATAGAGAAGAGATAGAGCACTGAAACTCAGCCTAAGGGACCTCCCTGCCCTGGTGTGCAGGGCCAATGGAACTCCTCCAGGGTCAGCAATGCAAGTTCTCATCACCAAACCAGCTTCAGAGCAGCTGGCTTATTAAGCTCTAGAGGTCTGGGAACACTCTTCCAAACCTGAAATTCAGGGGAAAGGACACACAGGGAGGGGTGTGGTCCCCACGGCAAGGGGAGTGTACATTGTTGCCCCAGGAGAGGCCACTTCCCTCCCAAGATGCCTGGGACTTCCCACCTCCTGAGGGGAAGGTAACTGAGCACATAGCAAAACAATGAGGGCACAGAACAGTTGACCTGCCCGCACAGTTCTGAATGAGAAATCCGGCAGAGCAGATGTGCCCCTCCCTGGCCCTGGGAGACCTTCAATCCCAGCAAAGCTGAGACCAGACCAAGAAGTCACCAGGAGCTACAACTGGACATCAGAGCTGAGGTTGTGGGGGCCAGGACTGAGACGGGCCCTGCTTAGAACTATCCAGAGTTTTGGTCTCCAGGCCTGGCTGCCCTCCAAGATCAGGCAGCCTTTTCCAAGTAGACATAACACATGTGTCTATATTTTCTCTCCAGGTAATGCCACTGCTTTTCCCAAAGCAGAGACATTTCCCAGAGCCTTACAGTCCTGGTATCTGCTATGGGAGATGCAGCCCCAGAAGAAGCTGTCAAATAACCCACTGTTGCAGTTAGAAGCTTCTTATGACTTAGTGACAAGTGAAACCACATCTGACAGCAACTGCAAGTTCCCTACTCCCCAGTGACTTCTCCTTTTTTTCCTGGGATCCCCCCTCCTGCTAAATCATAGCCCCCCCCCCCCCCCCCATGAAATATTCTAGTTGAACGTTAATGAAACCAATGCATAAATCTTGGGAGGGCAGCCGGGTAGTGATGAAAAAATTGTCATATTTTATCCACAACCATATTCTCTAATGTATTGCTGGTCATTGGCGAGGTCTCGAGTCTAACGAGAAGGGACTC
>NW_005871100.1:6476417-6484762 GCF_000147115.1 Myotis lucifugus | reverse complement strand
CAAAGGGAAAATCCATTGCATCCAAGAAAGGAGGCTATTATGGTGGAGCTATGGATGTTGCATTATACTTAGGAGCACAGGAGAGTTCATTTCTCCCACAAGCAAGATAAAGACCTAGGATCTAGCGTATGCAAGGTGGAAGACAGTGTTCCCCAGCCTCCCACCCACCATGTGTTTGTTCCCAGCCCCACACAGCTGCACCTTTCCTGGATGCCAAGAGCACAGACCTGGGATTAAGTCTGGCTCCCTTGCCCTCCGAGGATTTTGAAAAATGAAAATGACCATGGACAGGGAAGGCTGCAGGCTTCTGTCATAACAACACTTTGTGGAAAGCCTTGGAAATGGCGTGCAGCACAAGATGCAAGCTGGGCTCGTTATTTAAATTGGGAAACCAGCCTGGCTGGTGTAGCTCAGTGGTTGAGTATCGACCCAGGAACCAAGAGGCCGCTGGGTTTGATTCCTGGTTAGCACACATGCCTGGGTTATGGGCTCGATCCCCTGTGGGGGGTGTGCAGGAGGCAGCCGTTTGATGATGTTTATATATATTCTTCTCTCTCTAAAAAATCAATAAAAACATATATTTAATAAATAAATTAGGAAACCAGGTTTGGGATCCTAATGTTCTAAAAAAAAAAAAGAGGGACATCACTTTTTTTCTTCATTTTCCACTTTTGTCTAAGGTATTTTCAACAAAACATAGAACCTTATTTCTTCAGAGGGAAAATGACTGGGTGACCAGATGGTGGCTGACACAGTGGTCTGGCTCATACATAGTTTCCTCACTGGCAAGACACTGCAGAGCTCAGCTGGAGGAGTTCTCCCAGTCAGAGACCCAGGAATGTTGCAAAGAGCCAGTGTTTACTGAGGGATTACTGCACACCAGGGATTTTATGATTTTATTTTTTTATTTTATTGATGTCAGAGAGGGAGAGGGAAAGAGAGATAGAAACATCAATGATGAGAGAGAATCATTGATTGGCTGCCTCCTGCATGCCCCCCACTGGGGATCAAGCCCACAACCTGGGCATATGCCCTGGCCAGGAATCGAACCGGCGACCTCTTGGTTCCTGGGTCGACGCTCAACCGCTGAGCTACACCCGGCTGGGCAAGGGATTTTAAACACTTTGTCTCATTCAGTCTGCACAACAGTAATATGGGAAGAATTGTTATTCCCACAATTTTATTGTATTTATTTTTGTGGGGTTTTTTTAAATATTTTTATTGATTTCAGAGAAGGAGGTGGAGAGAGAGATAGAAACATCAATGATGAGAATCATTGATTGGCTGCCTCCTGCAGGCCCCCCAGTGGGGTTTGAGCCCACAACCCGTGCATGTGCCCTTGTCCGGAATCAAACCTGGAACCCTTCAGTCCGAAAACCGATGCTCCATCCACTGAGCCAAACCAACTGGGGCTATTCCCCCAATTTTATAGATGAACAAAAAAGGGCACTGAGCCTTGAGGTAACTTAGCTAGGGTCAAACAGCAAGTGGCAGAGCTGGGCTTTAAACCCAAGCTGTGTGACATAGAAGCCTGTGGTCTACCATGTGCCCTCCCATAGAGCATTGCCTAGGTGACACCCAAACAAGAGGAAAGTACAGTATGTGTATACTTGTGTATGACTGTGTGTACATAATATACAAACCAATAATGAAAATACAGAGGTGAGTACCTAAGTAGCTCAGAGAGCCTCACCCAGATTAGGATAACAGAGGATTTAGTTGAAAATTCTGTGGGCCAGGTACTGCCACTGGGGAGAGAAGCTGGAAAGGAAGGAGACTTACTTTTCCTTATATACCCTGATGTCTTATTTGAATATTTTATCATGCACATGTACTTCCTATTTTCAAAACTTTTAATTGAAAAAAAAATCTGTATGTTGTTGTAGAGTCACTAAGTATTTGAAATTTACTGAACCACATTTTCTAAAAAAACAGGTGAGGAAAAAGGCAATCCCACACAAGAGACCTGTCACGTGCATCACAGGGGAGCCAGGACGGGTGGCTTCCTTCAGTGCAGGAGTGAGGACTCAGCTGAGGGTGTCTGAATTGCTCAAGACCTAAGAGCACTAAAAAGGAAACCATTTAACCATCCTCTCCCATTTTCATTTTCAAACACCACTGCTGCCGCCACGGCGGAACCTGCCTCTCTGTAGAAAGTCAGTGAAAGAATGGATGACCTCACTTTCTCCAACAGGTGGGTCCTGTAGTGTTGTGTGCAAAACAAAACTTGAGTAAATCAATGCATATTTGTAATACCGTAGCAGAGTTCCTTGTCTTAGCAATCCAGGCGAGATCCTTTTTGCAAAGCAAAGAAGCTAATTTTGTGATAACGCTGTTTTGTAAATAAATTTGAGGGTTTCTGTGTGTGTTTTTGTGTGTGTGCTCTATGAGGGTCCTAGTTTCAGCCTGGAGCCAATCATCTGAGCTGTTTGGGTGTCTGGGAGACTGGTGGGACGGCCTGGTCATGAGCCTATTTGCATGAGACCAAGGACTTTCCTGCAAGAGACATCGTCATTGTAAGGGCTGAGGGAGCCTGGTCAAGCTCGGCCAATGAGAAAGGCTGGGGCACTAGAGGAGAACCGTGATCAGAGCCTAGAGCAGAGCCTGTGTTTGATTGCTTCCCTGCCGCCTGTGGACTCAAATCAAGTAAAACAGCAGGAGGAAGCTATGAACACAAGCTCCAGAAAATGCCACAAGGGACTCCTTTGACATCCCATCAAAGAGGTGAGTAGTATTTGCCCCCCCTTTTTCCTGAACCAAGTGGGTGTCACTAAATTGAGGGCTCCAGCACCCACCCAGGCAGGCACCTTAGGGCTCCTCTGCGGGAGTGGAATCTCCCATTGCCAGCAGCAGGGACAGCACAGCAGCCCAAGACAGCCCTCTTGGCACAGAGATCAAAGTCTTCACAGCAGGGTCCTAAGGGGCCACTAGGGAGAGAGCAGGGCTGTAGCTGACCAGGCCGAAGTGAGTTGGAGCAGGTGAAGAGAGAACTTATAAATGGTGGCACGAGAGTCATTTTTGTAGGCTCCACACACTGCACCTGGAGACTCCCGGAGATTAACTGCACAAGATTTGGGGGCAGGCAGGTATTTCTGCAACAGCTGGTCATAGCAAGGGCCAGCAAAGAAAAGTACTGCCGATGGCCCAGAGTGTAACCCCAGGCTGGTGGGCTGTGGTGGGCTGAGGAAACTCAGAACCTCTTAGTTTTTACAAATGTGAAAAAAACTGGAAAACTAAATCTCAGCCTGTTAATCTGGTAATTAAAGTTTTTTTTAAAGTCATAGTCAGCCTTAGCCTCTTCAACCCTCTAAAACTGTGGATGACTTTAGCTTTACTTTCCTCAACACATGCCAAAGTGCTGAGTCACTAAAAAAAAAAAAAAAAAAAGTAGAGGAAGAGTGATCTTGCTTCTAGGGCTCCTTGGTAATGACCTAAGCGGCGCATTTCCCTGGTTTTCATTCCTGTGATGATGCTAAAGGACGTCACATTGCACAATCTTAATAAGGTTTCCAATCAGCCCCACCTACCCTGGCCCCACCCCCACCCTCCAAAAAAGATTTATCAAATGTGGGATTTTCCCATGAGTCTCAATATTAGAATCTCAACCCTCAATAAATATGAGGCTGAGGATGTCTGAGGCTCATTCTGCCCTCGAGCCCACCAGGAAGAAAAGAGAGCTCCATCTCCCTCTAGGAGCCAGCTATGAACTCCCTCTCCACAAGTAAGTGAAGGAAATCCCTAGCCTGGGAACCGCCCGGAGGCCGGAGGCTGTGCCTGGGTGAGAGAGAGGGTGTGCGCTCTGAGGGCTGGCCGGCAGCCAGCAGCCAGAGGCACAGCTTCCCCAGCTGTGCAGGCTGCTCACTGCTGCTCTCCCTTCCCTCCGGCACAGACACCTTCAGTTCAGTGGCCTTCTCCCTGGGGCTGCTCCTGGTGATGACTACTGCTTTCCCTACCCCGGTTCCCCGGGGAGAAGATTCTAAAGATGATACCACCTCAAATAGACCACTACTCACCTCTTCAGAACAAATTGAAAACCTCATTAAGTCCATCCTCCTCGAAATCTCTGACGTGAAAAATAAGGTGAGTAAGCTCAATGGAGGGTGATGGAAGGCCTGTGTGGGCATGCCTCTCCTTGCCCCTGGATGGGGACAGGGTTCCTGCATTGGGAGGTCTTTGGTGGGTTCTTCTGGGGGAGTTTAGATTTGACGTCAGAGAAGCAGACTGTCTTATGTATTTCTCCTCTGCTGCTGGTCTCAGGGAATCCCGTCCCCTCCTGGAAAATACAGAATGGGGCTGGAATCCATGTGCCCTGACCCATTCCCCACTCCATACTTGACATGAGCTGAGGGTCACTGTTTCTTAGGACTCTCTTTTCCCTAACCAAAAACTAAGGTCTGTTGATCTTTTTTTGTGTCTCTTGGACTTTGGGAGGATTAGAAAAGTGGCACCTGAAATGAATGTTCAGCTTTTCAGGATAGTCACAGTACTTTTAAGTTATATAAGCGTGGTAGTTAGGAATTCCTCAATGTCATTCCAGCTTATATACTGCAAACTCGATAGCCCACCAAAGTGGCAAAATCATAGGAAGATTAAAGCAGCTCCTAAACTTTAAATGCAAGGTAGTTTGGCTCTGTTTTGTAGAAAGAAAAGAACACAGGAAAGGGGATTTGGGCACCCCAAATCTCCTCTGGTTCTGCTGAACCAGCTTTGTGATCTTGGGCAAATTTCCTACCACCTCTGAGCTCCATCTGTAAAACTGTGGGATAGGACTAGATGATCTCACAGGTTCTTTCAGCTGGAACATTCTATGGCTCAAATGATATTCACTCAATTATTATCGAAATGTATTAAGTATGTAGTATGTGCCAGGTACTTTTTATAACTAGTATGTCTCATCCTCACAACAAACTTATGCGGAGGTGCTTCATTATCCCCAATTTGGAGAGAGGGACACTGATACTCAGGACAGTGAGACAAGCCTGAAGTCACAAGTGAGCCTGGAATTGAATCCAAGTGTGCCCATCCTCCACTAGCTCTTGCTTGCCTGGATGCTAATGGATTCTGACTTCATTTTTCTTATGAGAACTTCCTGGCCATGGTGGAACATGACTAGGCCCTCTAGTGGTGTTTGTGTTAGGGGCACTTACATGATAACAGTTTTGGTATTTCTTCCCAGATGTGTGACAACCATGAATCGTGTAAAAACAGCAAGGAAGTACTGACAGAAAACAACCTGAACCTTCCAAAACTGGCCAGAAAAGATGGATGCTTCCATTCTGGATTCAATCAGGTACCCACACATCATGTTCACTGTTAGCTATTCCCGAGTTCTCCACCTTGCATGCAGGTCTGTGTACACACAGACAAGGCAGGCAACAAAGAAGGCGATAGATGTAAAGAATATTGTGTAAATTTCATGAGGAGGCCAACAGAAATCTTTGTAAAGGCAACTTATTTTTGAATGGCATGGTCAGAGATAGCCAACCTCCCTTGGAATTTTCACAATGGTCATGTGTTAGAAACCCCAGCAGGTTTAGCTGGTTTATCCTGTATGAGGTGGTAGTTCGGTGACCTTTCTCCTCCTTGGCTGCCTTTAGTGTTGTCCTCCCTGCTGAGGTTATTCTCTACACCTTTCTCCTTCTAGGCAGTGAGATAACCTGTGCTGACTTCTGATTATTCCATAAAAGGTTTTAGCCCAACATTGACAAGGGCAGGAGTGCAGCCAGAGGGAAGAGCATTAAAGGGAGAATAGAGAAGGACCCCCTTGCCACATTCTAGCATCCACTGGGCTTTGAGTAAAATTAAGTGATGTTTCTGATTGTCCAGATACTTAAAATAGGACAGCTGGTGCTGTCTGATGTCTCAAAGCATGATGCCTAAGAAGTATGGGAAGTTCCCAAGGGTGGGAGTGAGAGGTGGGGATGGAGAGGGAAAAGTTGTTAAATTATAGCAATTTTGTTTTAAACATTTTATTTTATTTTTAAAAAATACATTTTTATTGATTTCAGAGAGGAAGGAAGAGGGAGAGAGAGATAGAAACATCAATGATAAGAGAGAATCATTGACTGGCTGCCTCCTGTACACCCCACCCTGGGGATCAAGCCTACAACCTGGGCATGTGCCCTAAATCAGGAATCGAACCATGACCTCCTGGTTCATAGGTTGATACTCAACCACTGAGCTACGCTGGCTGAGCAAATTATAGTAATTTTAACTTTTAAAATTCATTGTATCTTCCTGGCAATAACCAATTTTCCCACAATCTTTCCTCTTAGGAGACCTGCTTGATAAGAATCACCACCGGTCTTCTGGAGTTTCAGGTATACCTGGAGTACATCCAGAACACATTTGAGGGACATGCCCAGGCCATGAAGATAGGAACCAAAGCCCTGGTCAATATCCTGAGGCAAAAGGTGAGTGTTGCCTGTCTCCTCACTCAGTGTGGCCAATACAGTCTCAAAGAAAGCAGCCCAGACAATTTGGGAATGTAAAGCCAATTCAGAAGACATGGTTGCATGTAAAGGAAAGGATCTGAGAAGTATTTCCTGATAGTTAGAACTGTTTTTATGTGTGTATGTTGTGGGGGGGAGGGAGGGAGGTTAGATCTCTTCTGCAAAGGATATCAATAACTATATTTAAAACTATGTTAAGTGAGGTAGATTTTGACATCAACTCCTAATAGCTTAAGAAATAAGAAAGAAAAAAAAGTATCTGTAGAGACAGAAGGAAGCACATACAACCCTGCTCAGTGATCCATAATCACAAAGAACAGAGAGCACAAAAATTATTTTAATATTTTAAGTATTGCCAAGTGACATTCTTATCATTATGGTAGCAACTCCTTTTTCCAACTTTTTGGAAGAAGAGTTAATACAGAGAATTGGCTAAAGGCTGGAGGAACAGGTACAGGTCTTTGGTACTACCAGCTGGCCATTCAACTGCCACATGATGGAGACTTGATGGCACAGTGTATAGATGAGCCAAACAGAGCTCAATAAAAAGTCCCTGTATGGAGAAGCCTATGGGTTCTAATCCTGTCTTTTGCCTTAAGTGGGAGCATCTCCCACTTTAATGTGCACACAAATTCCCTGGGGGTCTTGTTCCAATGCAGAGCTTGATTCAGCAGGTCTGGGGTGAGACCTGAGACTTGCATCTAACAAGCTCCAGGTGATGCCATTGCTGTAGTGCTCAGGCCACGCCTGGAGGTGTCCCATGTCAGTGGGTCTATGGGAAGGTGTTTCCCAGTCCTCCTACACCACTAGATCAGTGGACTCTCAACAGATGCTGAATAGATGGGTGAGAGAAACTGGAGGGAAATATTAGTGTCAGAGGCCACTCAAGAACCATTGAAATGCCTCTAACTATAGATTCTTCATTTGAATATTAAATTTCAACCATGTGCCAGGCACTGGCTAAGACAACAGAGGACAAGTAAGATACTGTGGCTGCCCTTGGGATGCTTATGATCTAAAGGAGCCAGAGAGGCAAAGGGATGCTTAGAACTCAGTTGCTATGCAAGGGTGGGTTCAGAGGAAAAGCACCTCACCCTATCTAGGCAAGGCAGGGTAGGTGGCCCCAATTAGTCTTCTTCACCCCAAATCTGAACATATCCCCACAGCCCAGAGCATCCCTCCACTGAAAAGAATTTGTTCAATATTTAAACAATTCTTCTTGCTTTCTTTCCCTCCAGATGAAGAACCCCGTTGAAGAAACCATCCCTGACCCAACCACAAACACTGGCCTGCTGGAGAAGATGCATGCACAGAAAAACTGGCTGAAGACCACGACGATTCACCTCATCCTGCGAAGCCTCGAGGACTTCCTACAGTTCACTCAGAGGGCTATCCGGATGTAGCCTGGGCGTCTAAGATGGTTGCAACTCATGGACATTCTAAGATGATTGCAACTCATCCCTTTCTCTGGTCCACTGGGTACATAACTTATGTTGTTCTCTATGAAGAACTAAAAGTATGAGCAATAGGACACTATTTTAATTATTTTTAATTTATTGATATTTAAATATGTGATATTGAGTTAATTTATACAAGTGATATTTATATTTTTATAAAGTGCCACTTGAAATATTTTGTGTGTTCGTTTTGAAAAAAATAACAGATGGTTGTACAGCTTGAATACCTTCGTTTCAGAGTCAGATCATTTCTTGGAATGTGTAGGCTTACCTCAAATAAATTGCTAACTTATACATGTTTTTAAAAGAAATATTTATAATGTATTTATATTATGTTTAAATTGTTTTTATACCAGTAAAAGTCTTTTTAAAAAATCAGCAACCAAGTCTCTATGAGTTTCTGTCACCACCAGCAGCACAAAAAGTGACAATCACC
>NW_005871100.1:6327237-6476317 GCF_000147115.1 Myotis lucifugus | reverse complement strand
TACTGCATGCCAGGCACCATGCTAAATGTGTAGCTCCATAGTATTTAATCCCGCACTTGCACACCCTTAATGGATGAGGGAGAGTAAGTGATTCTTCTAAGTCACCCAGCTGGAAGGTAAGGCATAGGCCCAGATTTGAAATACAGGTCTACCTATCTTCAGGCCCCCTTCTCTTAACCTTTAGGTTCCATTGCCTCCCAGAGAACTGAAAGATAATGTAGAAAATCACAGAACATGTTCATATAAAGAATATATTTCAAGATATAATTAAAAGCCTTTGAGATGATACAGCCACTTGATTAAGACAGCAATGTGCAAGCTTCCCAATTACATGAAAGTTCTGCCTTCTTCCTCTGGGTTCCTCAAACACTTCACGTACCTGTCTGTCATAGCACCTACCATGGTGTAACATAACTTTAAATTGATGGGTTTTTCTTTGCAGTCAGCATATGAGTTACTCAAGAAGCCAGGCCCTATTATATACACTTTATATCCTAAGCCCATAGGAAGTCCCAATAAACATTTATTGAATGAAGGAACCATACATAGATGATCAAATATAAGACACTTCAATTCTTGGGGCCTATACTGTTGGGCAGTGAGTGGGGAAATTATAAATACTGTGTATTTGTGAATCTTCATCTTAAGGAAAACAGTAAGAATTAGAGAAACATCCTAAGAACTTCTAGAAGAGCAATGCATAGTCAGTGCATGTATATCTATCTCCATGTCCTTTCCCAACAGTAATATTCTTTTTCCACTTTCTCCCCTCACCCCATCAAGAGTGGTGGTGAGAGAGGCAATCTGGGTGACTGCACTGGCCTCTCCACCCCACCTCAACACAATGTTGGGAATTTGGTAAAGATTTCCCCTTTCTAACCCCAGCAATATAAAGTTCTGACTTCTAATAAAGACTTCCTCACTCTAACCACCATACACTTCTTCCTCCAGGGAAGAAGTTCTGCTAAGCAAGGGAAAGCCCACAGAAGTCCGAAACTGAAAGAAGCTATGCAAGAAAAGAACCACAAACTCTGACTTCTAGAAATCATGCATCACAAGTGGCTTCCCAACATTAGGGCCGAATCAAAGAACAAAGAGAAATGGCAGTTGACCAATGCATCCATTCTTCAAACAAAAATGTGCTGAGCATCATATATGTCAGGTAATGCTGGGGATACAGAGGTGAACAAGCTAGAACTGACCCCTGTCCTCATGTGGTTTACACTGTGGCATGGAAGACAGAAGACAGACATTGAACAAATAATGTAAATGTGATGAGGTTTACAAAAGAGAAATGTTTGGTGTACTGAGAACCTGTTCTGAGGGCATTAATAGCAGGGGAATCTTACTAAGACCAGGGAGGGCAGTCATGGCGCCTAATTGAAAAAGAGAGATTTGGACTGAGATGTGAAAAAGATGTAGCAGTTAGCCAGGCCAAGATGGGTGGGAAGAGCATCCCAGACAGAGGGAATGGCATATGCAAAGGGTTGAGATGATGAAAACTACATTATGTCCAGTGCATAAAGAACAAAAAGAAGGTTGGTTGAGAGGGGTTGGAGAGGGAGGCTGAGACTCACAAATCATTGACAGCATCAGAAGCCATATTCAAAATTTTGAAATTTATCCCATATGTGGTGAGAAGGCATTGACAAGTTTTAAGCAGTAGAATGACATATGAAATTTACATTTTAATATGACCACTCAAGTTGCAGTGTGGAAAAAATGGATAGGAAAGGGGCTGGAAGAGAATGTCAGAGAAACATTCCAGAGGCCTTCATTGTAGTCCAGGGGAGAGATGACCATGTTCTGAATTAGGATGGTGGTAATGACTAGAGAAGAGAAGGCAATGCCAGCCATCAACAAAAGATAGCTAGGAGTGAGTTCAGTAGGATTTGGTGATTGGTGTCTAAGATTCAGGAATTTCAGAGGACACTAAGGCTATGATAGTGGGAAGAAGTAGGGGTTGGATGGAAGAGTAAAGCACAATATTCCCTTATTCATTCATTGAAATATTCTCTGAACATCTGCAATATGCCAGATTCTCTGCTGGGCCCTGGAGATATGATTGTGGATCAGACAGATTAGGTCTCTGATCTGAAGGAGCTTACAGTCTGGGGGAAATAACTACTATGCTGTACACTAAGTATGTGTGCTACTATGGTAAGTTGAATTGTGTCCCCTAAAAAGTTGAAGTCCTAACACCCAGAACCTATGAATGTGACCTCATTTGGAAAGAAATCTTTGCAGATGTAATCAAGATAAGATGAGGTCACATCTTATCTTGGGGGTGGGGTGTTCCAAGCAGAGAGCATAGTACGTGTGAAGGTTCAGAAGAAGGAGAGATATCTGGGTGGGCCTTATGAGAAGAGACAGAAAAGGAGTCTGTGAAGATAAAGGCACGTATTGAAGAGATAGATTTATAAACCAAGGAACATCAATGATTGCAGACAACCACCACTTCAGTTATACTATGTAAATGACCCCAAAAAATCTACAAGAGAAAGCTGTAGGGAGGTAGCAGTCCGGATTCCACTCCTGAAGGTAGGAAGAGGCAAGTAAGGATCCTCTAGAATCTTCAGAAACAGCATGCCCTTCCCACACCTGAATTTCAGATATCTAGGCTCCAGAACTGTAAGAAAAAATTTCTGTTGTTTAGGCCACCTGGTTTGTGGTAATTTGTCATAGCAGCCACAGGAAACTATTACTGCTACTATGGCAAAACACAGTAGAGAGTCTAATCTAAAATTGAGGCTTCAGGAAAAGCTTCCCAGAAGAAATGACATTTTAGCTTATATCAAAAGAATGTATAGGATTGAGTCAGTTAAAGAGACGGGGTTGGGGATGGGGTGACCCAAGCAGAGAGCATAGAACATGTGAAGGCTTAGAGGAAGGAGAGAACATGTTGGAAGAATTGAAGGAATCTTAAATGGCTGAGGCACAAAGGTGGAAGTAGTAGAAAGGAAGCAGTAGGATTCAAGTTATGAAAGAGTCTAGAGGATGGGTTAAATAGGATCACCAATGTAACAGAAAGATGAAGAGCAACTTCCTTGAATGTTTTTGATTTAGAGTTTCTTTTGTCTGTTCACTTTTGTTTTTTAAATGTTGGGGGATTTTTCAGTTTCTTCTTGTGGCATGATGGGTAAGGAGAAAATAATCCGGAGGCAGTATCTAGAAGAGATTCCGTTTTCTAGCAGGTTCCAGCAAAAGGGCAGATGGTACCAGGGAAACAAGAGGCAAAAAAGAGTGATGATAAGGAGCACCTGTGGCAGATGTGACTTCTGGCACTGTGATGTCTAGTAGTGAATTTTAATTTATCTTCTGTCTTACTCATTAAACTTCCATGAGCTATATTCACCAACATGGACCCAATGTATGGCAGTTTAGTTCCAGTCTAGCTGTGATAAACAAAGGGAGGCTCATATCCACTTTTTTGGTGGTGTGGGGGGCGGGGGGGATGGACACTGCAAGATTGAAAACACATAAAGATTCAGAGAAGTGATCGAAGAGAAATCAAAGGTAAGTGTTTAAAGAGAGAAGCGATAGGCAAAATCAAGAATACTCGGAAAGATTTGGGAAAAGTTTGAATTTCCTGTAGAAGGCTTGAGATGGAGATACTGCTTATTATATTTGGATGCTAAAGGGAAGGATTACCTCCCAAAGTTAGGGGCCTGGGGCACTTCAGTTACACTATGAAAATGACCCAAATATCTGCAAGAGAGAAAGCTGCAGGGAGGCAGCAATCCAGATTGCACTCCTGATAAAACTTCCCAGTTTCTGGTGAGTTAAGAATGGGAAGGAAGAGATAAACCATCCTACATTCTCTAAGAAAAGACTAATAGTAATAATAATGATAATAATAACATAACTACCGTATTTTTCCATGTATAAGACTCCCCCATGTGTAAGACACCCCCCCTTTCCAACCTAAAGTTAAGAAATCAATATTTTAAACATAAAACAGAACACATTTTTATTTAGTAATTACCGCAGGTCATCTTTACATACCAGTATTATGGTATTATGCAGCATATCACTTTATTCAGCCTCTGTTGCATCGCTGCTCTCTTCTTCATCACTGTTAGTTCCAGACATACCAATTTCTTCAACTTCTATTGTATCACTGCTGTCTTCTGAGTCACTGTCTATATATGTGAGATCATCCTCATAAACTGGTGGCATTTTCTGAGCTAACTTTATTTGTGTTCTCATGGCCAACCCCTCTCTCCTCATGAAATGAAGCACCATTTTGCCTTTCCTGTAAAATCAACAATGTTCATTTCACTTGCAAACATTCTTGCCTGACACTGAATAAGCTTTGTTGACACACATAAGCCACTCTGGTGCTGCTCCATAATCCAAGTCTTAAGCCTATGCTCCAAGTTTGCCCATTTTGCTGGTTTTCCTCTTAAGGCCTTCTTCTTTTTTGGCATCTTAAGAAGTTGTTCTTCCTGTTTTCTCCACTGTCTGATCATACACTCAGTGGGAGGAGGTCTAAATTGTCTCTCTGCCTCTATTTCCATGCTCTTTTGCATAGCTGATTACATTCAGTTTGAATTTTGCAGAGTAAGACAAACGGTATTTATCTTTTTATTTTTTGACATCTTTATGAGCTCAGAACGCTCCGGTCCTGCATCTGTGCACTCTCCACCCCCACCTCCAATTACAACATCAGTTGATGTCAGTAACAATAAGGCTCGTGATTGGAGGAAACCTGTTCGACAAGGTATGGGCAGCTGTGCACCTGCTCAGCTCCCTTCTCCGCTGACTTCCCTGTATAAGACACCCCTTGATTTTCAGTCTAACGATTTTAGAAAAAAATAGTGTCTTATACACGGGAAAATACGGTAATTGTTTTTGAGCACTTACTTTGTGCCAAGCACAGTTCAATGGATGTACTGTGTCGAAAGCACGTGTATTAGCCAAAGGAGCAGAGGGTCTAAGAAACTTGTGCAAAGTCATAAAGTGTGTAAGTTACATAGCAGACTGCAAGTTATCCCTTCAAATCCATTCTCCACTTCTTCCATAGTATAGAGTTTGAATTAGACACATGGCTACCATTCTCCTTTGCAGGTAGGCTGTGCTGAAGAAAGAACATAGTAAGCCTAAGACTGCTATCCTAGAAAAGCCTGCTTTCAAGCATGTCCCTTGGCTGGCATCTGGGAATTTGAATAGTAAACAGTTCCCTATACCAATATAGAACTTCCCTCAAATAGTAAGAGTGCCTAAAATGTGTGTCCAAACAATATGATTTATATGTACCACCTGCCTTTCTGCTAAGAATCTGAAATTTTAATACATGAGAAGCAGAGGTGCCCCAATAAAAACTCTGGGTTGCTAATGAATTTCCCTGGTAAACACATGTTGCCACAACTCATTATTGAAGGAATTAAGCACATCCTGTTTGAGTCCAGTGGGAGAGGACTCTTGGAAGCTCGTGCCTGATTTTCTCCAGAATTCAGCCCATGTGTCTTGTATCCTTTGCTGTAAGAAATAATAGCTTGTGACTCATATTCACTGTGTCCTAAAAGCCCTCCTAGTAAATCACAAAAAAACTTAACCACTGTGTTAGGAAACCCTGAACTAGTGGCACGTTTCCACCAATGAAATTTGAGTAGAATTAATGTAATTTTATTTTGCTTGCCCTAAAAGGTATCACTAGTCCTCCATTTCTGGTCTTTCACCTTTCTGGGGATTAGAATAAAAATGTATTGGTGAATCAGTTTCAATCATGCAGAACAGAACAATATCCAGAGCTGGAATGTCTAATATAGTTCACAGTAGCCACTTGTGTGTGTTTAATTTTAAATTTAAATTCAGCAAAATTGCCTTGACCGGTTTGGTTCAATGGATAGAGCATCGGCCTGCGGACTGAAGGGTCCCAGGTTCGATTCTGGTCAAGAGCATGTGCCTTGGTAGCGGGCACATCCCCAGTCGGGGGCGTGCAGGAGGCAGCTGATTGATGTTTCTCTCTCATCGATGTTTCTGACTCTCTATCCCTCTCCCTTCCTCTCTGTAAAAAATCAATAAAATATATTTTTTAAAAAATAAATTCAGCAAAATTATATAAAACTAAAAATTAAGGCTACCGATTTCAAATGTGCTAGTGGCTATTATATTGGACAGTCCAGATATATTTCCATCATTGCAGAAATTTCTACTGGACAGCCCTACACTGGTGGTTTGTGGAATAAAGAGATGAATGGAACCTCGAACACTAAATGACCTCCTAGAGCTGAATAGTCTCACCAAACTGTATCAACAATAACCACTGTACTGTTAGATGATAAAGAAATACACTTTTAACTTATTTAAGCAACTATATTTGGGGATATCTTTGTTACAGCAGCTTATCCTATACTGTAACATAGCTTCCAATTTCTTTCAAACCAAGGAGAGAGAGAGAGAGAGAGAGAGAGAGAGAGAAAGGAAGGAAGGAAGGAAGGAAGGAAGGAAGGAAGGAAGGAAGGAAGGAAGGAAGGAAGGAAGGAAGGAAGGAAGGAAGGAAGGAAGGAAGAAAGGCAGAAATCAAAATAATCATGCAGGACAAGAGCAGATTCAGAATATCTTAGGAGCACAGCTTCCCTGGATGCCCAGGTCTTTAATCAGGGCACACACCTATTGGTAACATTGTCCACTATGTGTTAGGGTCTCCCAGAATATGAAAAGCTCACACTTGCTCTACCAATGCCTTTTTGTATCACCATCAAGAAGAATTTACACAAATAATCTATGTACTTTCTCCCCCACCCCCTTTATTTTTAGAGAAAGAAAAACATTGATGTGAGAGAGTAACTTCGATCAGTTGCCTCCCGGATGTGCAACCTACCACCTTTGGTGTACCAACTGAGCCACATCAGCCAAGGCTGTGTACTTCTTCTTAATGTAAGCACTTAATGCTATAAATTTCCCTCTCAGTGCTGCTTTAGCTTTGTCTCGCATGTTGCAGTTTCATTTTCATTCAATTCAGTGTATTCTTTTATTTCTCTTGAAACTTTTTTGACCCACCCATTATTTACGTTTGCTGTTTAGTTCCCAGTATTTGGAGATTTTTCCATTATCTTTCTGATATCCACTTATAGTTTTATTCCATTGTGGTCAGAGAACATACTTAATCTTATTTCAGGTCTTTTAAATTTGTTTAGGCTTAGTTTATGGTTCAGGATATGTTCTATTTTGGTATATATGCCATGGGGTTTTTGAAAAGAAATATATTGTTACCTGGAGTGTTTTAGATGTCAATTAGGCCCTGTCAGTATCAACCAACAGGTGTTGTTGAGCTCTCCTATATTATGATGATTTTCTCTCTAATTGTTCTACTGACTGTTGATAGAGGTGTCAAAGTCACCAACTAGAATTGTGAACTTGTCTATTTTTCCATTCAGTCTATCATTTTGGCTTTATAAATTTGCAATTTTGTTACATGGTGAATACACACTCAGGATTACTATGTTTTCTTTGTGGATTAACCTTTTTATCATTATACTAGAGGCCCGATGCACAAAAATTCGTGCAAGAGTAGGCCTTATTTCCCCCGGCTGCCGGCACCAGCTTCTCTCCAGCACCCGGGACCTGGGCTTCCCTCCTCTGGCCACCAGCAGGCACCCAGGACCCAGGCTGGCTTCCCTCGGGCCACCCACAGGCACCCAGGATCCAGGCTGGCTTCCCTCAGGCCCCAGCTTGGTCAGGAAGGATGTCCAGAATGACGTCTGGTCTAGTTAGCATATTATTACCCTTTTATTATTATAAATAATGTCCCTCTCTGTCCTTGGTAATTTTCTTTGCTCCAAGTCTACTTTATCTGATAGTAATATAGCCACTTCTGCTTCCTTTTGTGGAAGTTTTTCATAGTATATACTTTTCCATCATTTTACTTTTAACCTACATATATCATTTGAACTAAAATGAGTTTCCTCTACAATATATGGTTGGGTCAATCCACTGTACCAATCTGTCTTTTAATTGGTATGTTTAAGTTATTTACATTTAATGTAACTGTTAATATATTAAAACAAATCTGGCATTTTACTTTTGTATTTTATTTTATTTATTTTTTTTTAATATATTTTATTGATTTTTTTTTACAGAGAGGAAGGGAGAGGGATAGAGAGTTAGAAACATTGATGAGAGAGAAACACCAATCAGCTGCCTCCTGCACACCCCCCACTGGGGATGTGCCCGCAACCAAGGTACATGCCCTTGACTGGAATCGAACCCGGGATCCTTGAGTCCGCAGGCCGACGCTCTATCTACGGAGCCAAACCGGTTAGGGCTACTTTTGTATTTTATGTTTGATATCTCTGTATTTCTGTTTTCTTTTTCCTGCCTTCAAGTAGGTTGCTTGAATATATTTTAGAATTCCATATTAATTTATCTCTAGTGTTTTTGAGTGTTTATCTTTGTAAAGCTCTGTTAGTTTCCTCTAGGCACTCATTACATTATGTATATACTAGAGGCCCGGTGCACGAAATTCGTGTGGGGGGGCGGGGGGATTGGTCCCTCAGTGTGGCCTGTGCCCTCTCACAGTCTGGGAGCCCTGGGGGGATGTCCAACTGACGGCTTAGTGGGCCTAAGCCATCAGTCGGACATCCTTAGCATTGCCACGGAGACGGGAGAGGCTCCCACCACTGCTGCTGTGCTCGCCAGCTGTGAGCCTGGCTTCTGGCTGAGCGGCTCTCCCCCTGTGGGAGCACACTGACCAGCAGAGGGCAGCTCCTGCGTTGAGTGTCTGCCCCCTGGTGGTCAGCGCACAGCATAGTGACCGGTCATTCCACTATTCGGTCATTTACATATTAGCCTTTCATTATATAGGATACGCTGTAGATGAGGCCCCTTCGAACCATAAGAAATGCAAAAAATTCACTGTTAACTCATTCTGGAATTGTCCCCACTTAAAATCAAATTGCCCCCCCCCCCCCCCCGTGGGGCGTGTGCTGCACCTTGGGAACCACTGTGCTTGACACTTTTCCTCTCTGAGCTTCATTTCTGCATACGCATATACCATGGGAATTGTAATCTCTTCTCCGCCTACCTCACTGGGTTGTCATGAGGAGGTTCTGAGCTAATAAACCTAGAAATGTTTCATCAAGTGATGTCTAAACAGGAAGGGATTGTTATTTTTAAGCCCACGGGTACCCTCGCAGGTAGCAGGTGCTGATTAGGGGAGGAGGTCATGATTGTTTCCTGGGACTGTAGCTATGGAAGCTTTGCAGAGGGTTCCACAGGCCTTGGAGGGGCGGGCTCTGGCCAGCAGCCCTGTAGCAGTGGTCTTCCCTGGAGGCGCTGGCTAGGGGGAGGGGGGAGTGCTAGGGGGGCGCTAGGGGGTGGCAAGGCTGAAGGGGGAGTAACTGTCAAACCTCCCCACTTGGCACCATTCTTTAAATTGTACATGGCCTTTTCGCAGCTGTATGTGCTCAGGGTGGGGCTCCAATCTCCTGGAGCAGGGCAGGGGCCGGGCCAGGGTGGGGCCAGGCGGGCTAGGAGGGCAGGTTTAGCCGCACCCTCGGCAAGGTTCAGTGCACTTCTGCTGCGGAGACAGCACCACTGCTGTTGGAGAGGGGGTGTTGGGGGGAGTCTGACCCTGAGGGGCCACTTAGGCCTGCCTCCACCCAGGTCTGGAGCTGTAGGGAGGAGAAGCATGCCTGGCCCCAGCGGAGGGGGCCCAGCAGCAGCAGGCCACGGGCCTCGGGGGCGCTGACGGGTTGTCGCAGGCGTGCTATTGTTGTGGGCGCCCCTGGCAGGGGTGGCAGGGGAAGAGATTGGGAGTCGGAGATACGGGCTGCAGCTACCCCCAAGGCTGGGTCTTCTCCCTGTCTGGTCAGCCTCCCTGTCCCCGCAGGGGTGCGGGGGCTGGGGTAGGGTGTCCGTGCAGGGGGATTGGAAGAGCTCCCCGTGGCCGCTTCCTCTTCCTTCTTGCAGTCCGGGCTCCTGTCAAGCACTCTCCTCAGACCCCTGGGAACTTAGCTCCGGCCGCCCTGCCCCTCCATGGCTCCCTGCAGCCCCTGCCCCACTCGGCTCTCCCCACCACCCACCTATCAGGAGGCTGCCAGGATGCCCTTCTGCGGGGCCACCAGGGAGTATGCGGTAAGCCTTAGCTAAGCCCCCCAGCTCGCCGCGGGCCCCGGGGGCGTGGCAGAGGCCTAGGCATGTGCTTCGCTCACTGCTCCTGCCCGGGGCCAGCAGGCTTCGCTCCGTCGCTTGGTGCCTACGTATGCAAATTAACCGCCATCTTTGTTGGCAGTTAATTTGCATATCACCCTGATTAGCCAATGGGAAGCGTAGCGAAGGTATGGTCAATTACCCTTTTTGTCTTTTATTAGATAGGACTAGAGGCCGGTGCACGAATTCGTGCACCAGTGGGGTCCCTCGGCCTGGCCTGCGGGATCAGGCCAAAACCAGCTCTTTGACATCCCCCGAGGGGTCCTGGATTGCAAGAGGGTGCAGGCCAGGCCGAGGGACCCCACCGGTGCAAGACTGGAGCCAGGGAGGGACGCGGGAGGTAGGCCAGCCAGGGAGGGACTGTGGGAGGGCTCCAGGGCATCTCACTCAGTCCTGATCGGCCGGACCCAGCAGCAAGCTAACCTACCAGTCAGAGCATCTGCCCCCTGGTGGTCAGTGCACATCATAGCGAGCAGTTGAGTGGCCTTAGCATATCATTAGCATATTACGCTTTGATTGGTTGAACAGACTACTGGACGACAACTGGACACTTAGCATATTAGGCTTTTATTATATAGAATAACTTATCAGAGTCTACTGGTGCCAACATTTTACAAGTTTGAGTAGAGCACAGAAACTTACCTCTCTTTACATTCCTTTACTCTCCCCCATTTATAATATCACTGTGTTAATTATTTCCTCTTCATACACTGAGAACCACATGAGACTGTTAAAATTTTTGCTTCAATAATCAAACATACTTTGGAAAACTCAAGAATAAAAGGAGCCCTGTGTGGTGTGGCTCAGTTGACTGGGTATTGTCCCATTAACAGAAAGGTTGCTGGTTCAATTTCTGGTGTGGGCACATGCCTGGGTTGCAGGCTCAATCCCCAGTAGGGGGCATGCAAAAGGCAACTGATCAATGTTTCCCTCTCACTTCGCTGTTTTTCTCTCTCTCTTCCTTCCTTCCCTCCTCTCTAAAAATCAATAAACTATCCTTTAAAAAAAAAAAAGTCAAAGGAAAGTTTGTTTTCCCATAATTTTGCTCTTTCCGTATTCTTTTTTTCTTCCTGATGTTCCAAGTTTCCTTCTTTTACCATTTCTGTTTTGTTTAAAGAACTTCCTTAAGCCATTCATTTAGAGTAGGTCTGCTAGCAATAACCTTTCTTTGTTTTTCATAATCTGAAAATATCTTGATTCCCTCTTCATTCCTGAAGGATATTTTCACTGGATATAGAATTTGGGGTTGACAGTTCTTTTCTTTTAGCACTTGAAAAATGTTGTGTCACTCTCTTCTGGCCTCTATGATTTCTGATGAGAAATTTGCTTGCCATTCAAATTGTTTTTTCCTAGATATTAATGTGTCATTTCTCTCTAGCTGCTTTCAATATTCTTTTTCTTCTTTAGTTTTCAGGTGGGGAAAGAAGTCTAGGTCCTCCATTTGTCCTCAGTTGACACCCAAGGTAGGAGGAGCTTCTTGTTACTACTAGGCAGGGGTAGGGATTCAAGCCGTCTAGAGAAGCTTGCCTCATTATTGCTCTAAATTTAGACTCCACTGACATGGTGAGGGTAAGAGGTGACCTTGTTACCACTGAGTGTTGGTGAAAGTTCTAAGTCTCCATTAGGCACCCTCTGGCATCATCCTAGTGGGAAGGGGAAGGGACACCTCCTGACCATTAAGTGGAAGTGGAACTTCAGGGTCTGCATGTGGCCCACTGATACCACAAGGGCTGGGGGTGGGTTAGTGGTTCATTATTGCCTGTCAGGAATGGAAGTTGTAGCTCCCCACCTAGCCTTCTCTGACACCAGCCCAGTGGGGGGTTGGGGTGCCTTCCTGGCTATAACTTCATAAAGGTGGAAGTTAGGCTCTTCACTTGGTTTCAGCTGCAGGTGGGACAGTGGGACTGTGTTTTTTTTTCTGTGATTTGCTTGGAGTCGATGGTTATTATCTAAAATTTTTTTGTGTTGTGAGACTGTCCCTTTTCTAGTCCTCTGGCTAGAAAATGCAGGCTTTTCTTAGGACTTTTGTTTTTGTCTGCACCCATTGGCATTTCCTAGGTTGCTCTCTTCTCCTGTATTGAGTCTGAAATATATGAGGCAAAAAGAAAAGCCAGAGAACTCACCATTGTGTCATTCACCAGGTCCTAAGGTTCCTAGCTGATCCTTCTCTTCTCTCTAGAGTCCTCTTATGTTTGTTTTATATATAATGTCCAGGGCTTTAGTTATACTTCATAGGAAGAATAGGAGAAAGTATGTCTATTGCATATTCCTGGAAATGGGCTTCCTTTCAAGGGAATGTGTACTAATATCAGGTATTCCCAATTCTTAACCCAAATTCAGACTTTCAAGACCACATCTTCATTAGAGTCAATGCCAGTGAGCAGTCTTTCACTGTCATCAGCTTTCCATTCCCCACAGGGACATATAGAAATAATATCCATAAAGGAGAAATATAATACCAAACTAAAATTAGGACTCTAGAGTACACAATAGATATTAATATATATTCCAAGTTCCAACATAATTTTTGTGGGTACTGTTTTCACATATTAAAATAGTGCTATTTTCATTGCTAGTCATTCCAACTCAGATTGAACATTAAGGCATCTCCTACCTGCAAAGAGGGATGTTTCTGTAGAAAAGCAGATCATTTCTTCAGTTGTATTAGCCTGATCTTTTGAGTATATTATTAAAAAGTATATATTACCAAATGTATAAAAGAGAATGAATAATTATATAAAATCCAGTTTTTCCTATCCTAGGGGAAATATGGATTTCCTTAGCTGTGGAAGATAGGGAGTCATAAGATGGAAAAACAGGAGAGTTTTTTGTTGATAAATATCTCTGAGAAGGGCATCCATTTGTAATGTGTGTGTCCAAAGGATATAAGTAAGAATAGTCTAGAAGGCCTTGGGACAGAACAAGGCAGACACAAGAGCAATGTTGTGTCTGACGAACCAAGATCCAACTTACATTTGATACCTTGAAAACAGATGACAGCCACTTCAGGGCAGACAACTTATTCCCACCCCCAACTCCACCTCCTAGGAAGTCTTGGCATGCCTGGGACTGATTCTCAATCCTGAAGGTGTATGGGCAGGCAGTAGGGGAAGCAAGAGCCTAAAGTGATTGAAGAAATCCTGATTTAGCTGAGGTTAAACTTCTAAAAAATGAGGGCTTGACATAGAACTTATGTTCAATTAAAAAAAAAATAGGCATAGCTTAATACCTGTGCTGAGAACCTAAGTTTCATGCCCACTACAGAGTAATGAAATAATACAAAAAAGTTGGCAAATAACCAGAAATATTCAAATAAGAGAGCTGGCCTGGTTTGCTCATGCCCTACTGGGTCCATACTCAATAGAGTTGGTAAACTAAACACATTTTGACAAATAAATTTATTAAACTTTTTTTTGCATATCCACAAACTTTTAAATTATTAATAAAGTTCTATTAGAGTATAATAATTAACTACAAAATGCCATAGAAACTAAGAGATACATGTAGTTCTGTACGTGGCAGACAATTCAGGTTTTAGAAATCTCCACCCTTTGAAAAAGAGCCACAAAAGAAAATAAAAATTGAGTTTCATGTAAGTCAAATATTTTGTTTAGAGAAAAGCAATAATCACTGTCAAGAAGCCAAAACACAATTCATGTCTATGCTGCCTGCAAAAATGCTTCCTTTACCTCTCCCTCCCTCTAGCTCACCCAACCTTACAGCCTCTTTCCTTAGAAGTCCCTGGGGCTGAAGCAAACCTCTCAACCTATAAAATTCCAGATAACTGATTCACCTTCCTCAGAGACTACTGTTCCTGGAGGACTTTGGATAAAGACAGTGGAATGACATGTTATACTACACTGCCCTCTCTAAAATTTTCCTGAAAACAGCAAGAATAAAAATATGAGGGGGGCGGGGGGACATCATTGGTGAAACAAGGAAATGAACATAGCTGCAGTCCACAAGCACAACACCCAAAATTTAGGGAGTCTGGGCAGAGATGGAGGGGTAGAGCTCTGGCACAGTACTTACTTCAGCTGAAGGAATTGTCAGCATTCTGCAGGGCCTACCCAGGATCTTCAGATTAGAGCAGTATGTCCTGGGGTGGAAATGGCCCACAGAACTGAGATATATAGTCTGCTCAGATATATCATGTTTCTTTAATGAGAACTAATTCTAACACAACTGGTAAATAGGGGTATGATGCAATATAATAATACAGTATAATTATATAGATTCATATATGACCTCTCCTGTGCATTTTTTTTAAAAGGAATTCTTTTTTAAAAATATATTTGTATTGATTTCAGAGAGAGCTAGAAACATCACTGATGAGAGAGAATCATTGATCAGCTGCTTCCTGCACTGCCCCCACTGGGGATGGAGCAGCAACATGGCCATGTGCCCTGACCAGGAATCAATCCATGACCTCCTGGTTAATAGGTTAACACTTAACCACTAAGCCCACAAGCTGGGCTCTCCCAGGCATTTTGAAACTATCAAGGGCAAGACTTCTCAATTAAAGAGAAAGCCTTAACAGTATATAAAAATCCTTTTAAAGAATCCTTTACTTTAAATATTGGCTGGTTTAGTAACTTCAAGAACCTCAACATTTTCTACTACGGGGACCATCTGAGGGAACTGAGAGTGCAGATGTGGGAACTGCAAAGGCATTTCCCCTGTGTTTAAAAACATCAATGAAAGGATACTTAGACCTGTGTCAGATCAGAGTTTTATTTTGATATCAATCTCTGTTAGAAGGAAATACTCTTAAGAACACACCTCAGTTTAAGCTGCAAAGAATCTACTATATGATGCTGGAAGCAAATGCACGAGATTTAACTGTGCTACTGTTTATTAGAATTGTTATTGATTTTGTGTTGCACTGATTATAAAATTACAAAAATTTAAGTAGTGTTCTCCTAGCCCTATTTTCCTCAGAAGCATGATTTTTCAAAATATGAGTTTTTTCAGTAATGTATAAAGGGTATTATAGCAGAAATGTCTTTAGGCCTACAAGGGGCCCAGATCAACTCCTTTGAATGTCAGAGAAGAAAGGTATGAAGGAGAACCATGCACACTGTCAACCCTCAGTATCCCAGCCAAGGAAACTGGGGGTCAAGGGGTTTGCAAATAAGGAAGAGTGAATGGATGAGGTCTGAGAAGCTGAATGCTAAGTCCTGAGTCCCATCGCCCACTCAGGTCCAGATTTCTGGGAGCCAGGCAGGATAATGAAAGAATCTTCTCTGGAGAACTTGCTAAAAGAGCAAAGATGTAAAAATATTAATATCAGGATCTCTCCAACAAATGATTTACCCATTACTTTGTGAAGTTCAAGAATGACAAGTCCTGCACACAGATGCACAAGCTTCCAATCAGCTTTTTAGTTCTTAACTCTTTAACATGAGCAAACAACCAAGTCAGACATCTAAGGAAACCAAAAATAAAAAAGCAATTTGGAGGAAACAGTGAAAAAAACTCCATAAATACTAATATCCTCAGAGAGATAAAAGAGAATGTAGCATTCATGAAGCAAGAATGGGAGGCTATTTTAAAAAGAGAAAGAGAGAGAGAGACCATGCAAGAAAAAAAGGAGATAAAACATAAAAAATTTTAAAAGGCAACCAACCTAGGAGATACAACATCCAAAACAAACAGAAACTACAGAGAAAAAAAAATTGATGGATTCAAAGTCAACAAAAGAACTGAAGAATTCCCAGGATGAAAAGATACAAGTTTCCAAATTGGAAGGATCTCTGAATGCACAATTAATATTTTAATCCCATATAAAAAAAAAAAGGCCCATATACCAAGCCATATTCTTGTGAAATTTCAAAACTCTAGGGACAAACAGAAGATTCTGCATGCTTCAGAGAGGAAAAAACAGGTCACTTACAATAAAACAGGAATCAGATGCTTTGGATTTCTCAACAGTAACACTAGAAACAAGAAGACAAGAACAAGAAGCAATGGAGCAATGTCTTCAACATTCCTCTAAATTTAGCTAACAATTAATCAAGTATGAAGAAAGAATGAAGACATTTTTAGACACTCCAGGACTCCAAAAATTTACATCCCACACAGTCTTTTGGAAGAAACTAATGAATGTTGAGCGTCACCAAAACAAGAGGGTAAACCAAGAAAAGGGAAAATATGGAGGAAAAGAAAAAGCAGAGAACTGAAGGTAAACTCAAGGTGGAATGGTGAAGGGAGATCCCGAGTTAATAACTGTGCACCAGGTTTAGAGGACAATAGTCCAGACTAAAGCAGTGTCACCAAGACAGCCATGATGAGGGATGCCATCCTTCAAATGCCTGCCTTGCACTGCCTTTTAAATGGAGGAATGAATGCCTAGTGATCCTGGCTATTACCTATATATATAGTGTTATCTATCCTTAGCCTATTTTGACCATATGCTAATTAATTGAGCTCCTGCTTTCTTCTGTATGCCCTATAACCTAGATCAGTTGAAGATATGTGGCGTGTGTGCTTCTATCCAATGTATCTCAGTCTTTAGCATGTACCAAAATCACTGCAGGGCTTGTTAAAACACAAACTGATGAGCCCAACTCCAGATCTGAGACCTAGAAATTTCTTACAAGTTTCCAGATGATACTGATGCTGCAGGCCAAGGAACCATACTTTGAGAACACTGGTTTTCACCTACCCTTGTATGATGGGATTGGCCGTGGTGAGCTGGGGATAGAAAACACAGAATTGCACTCCTTCTACCTACTTTTCCTCTGGACATCTGTGGCCCATGTCCCTGGCCTGCAGGAGGTTTTGAATTTCCCAGGACTTCGTCAAGCCTTTGCCCACTGACTTCTCCAGAAAGATATCTTGTAAACCATGCTCATGAGACTCTATTTAGCTTATTATATCCCAGAAGCCTTCTTCTAACAATGACAATGGAGCTCTTTCCCTATTCAGCTAGGTGTGTACTGATCACTCATGTTTCTATTTATGCTTGTGCGTGCATACATACATAGGTAGTTTTTAAAATTGTTTTCAAGTAAGAAAATTATGAACACAAAAGTCACCAAATGGTTACCACCAGAGGAAAAATAGTGTGATCTTACTTATTTCTGTGTATGAATTATACAGCTCATAATTTTTCAAAATGAAGAAATAATACCTTCCTAATGAAAGGTCTCTCTCAAAAAAAGGTCGGGAGGGAGAGAAGACAACTGAGGGAAAATGTTTCTCCAGGACAAAGGCAATAACAGATTTGATGAGAGGATGCTTGAGACAATAAACCCAAATCGGGGTTCAGACTGTCCCAGTTCATGACCTCATCCACTCCTTTCATCTGGTGGTCAGCCTATTCATTCAAAGATGTGTAATAATCACAAGCCAATCAATGTACAACCTATACATAAAAATTGCAAAACAGCAAGAAGGGGGGGGGGAACAAGCAAAGAATTGATCAAGAACAGACATCACAAGAGGAACTTATCCAAAGACTGCTGTTAATGGATTGACTAAGTAGAATTGCTGATATTGACAAAACTTCTTAAAAATCATTGATCAAGTAAGTGTCCAGAGATAGGGGCAAGCACTCATTTAACTTCCCTGATGAAAAAGTGAACAAAAATTTACCAAGGTCTTTAAGGGTGGGAAGAAAAACAAAGCAGCTCAAAGGTAAATACCGTGTGGTAGACGCCCCTTATGGGCTTCTTACCTCATTCTCCAGGGCTGTTGGGTGCTCAGCTGCATTGTCTGGACTAGAAGATGGCTGAAGTCCAAGGAGAATCTCAAACAATGGCTCAAACCAGCCCTATTCAATTCTCCAGTAATGACACTGAGATGAGGGTTTCCTGGAGCAGAGACATTGATAGCAAAATTCTACAAACTTCTGCTACTTTCTGTCCTTCTCAAGATTTGGCTGGTCATCAATTTCTTAGATGAATAAAATAATCCTGTATCTGTCCGATACATTTCCTTTTTGCTTAAGCTAGCCAGAGTCTATGTCTGTTACTTGCAATCAAGAGTCTTAATTCCAGCAGCCTTGTAACTATTTTCAGGAGAAGCCTCCCAAAGCCTGACTTCCGAATATTTGAGTTAATTTATTTTTTTCAAAAATATTCTGTCAAACACTTAAGATTCCTGGAATCAGTATGACACATACTGTTCTCTTTATAATGAACTCATTTTCCCCTAAGGAGAAAGCAAATCAGCTGCACAGCAGGCCTCAGGGGTAATGTCTGATAAACCAGCTTGAATAACCTCACTTGAGTCTGATCACCTGAATCACTGAGAGGCATCTCAGACTGGCATCATGACAAGTATACTTATTTACACAGGGGAAATATTCCCTGAAACTTGGTGAATCACTCAATCCAGTTTTCTTGTTATCATCAATTTTATCTTTACTATTAATATTTTCATTACAGGAACAGAATGGATAAAATAATACAGGGTGTCCCCCCAAAAATGTATACACTCTTTAACACCTGGTAGCTGTTAAATGAAAATGTATTTTCATAAACTCTGCCTTTATAATTATTCGAAGTGTGTATATACATTTTGGAGGGACACCATATATAGGGGTGTTCATAATTAGATAGTTGAATACTCAGTTTTCAGATATAAACTGTATTGATATAGTCACATAACTCACAAATTAGCCATATCTAAATAAGAATTAACAATTCAATAGTTGATAGAGTAGCCCGCAGTAATTCAGCATTTGAGTAGTTTAGAAACTTAGATCTTCTGTTCTGAAAAACGTTCTTTCCAAACCTTGAAGTCCCCAGTCTACATTGACCAGGGATTAAGAGATTAGTGTATATTAACACACTCTCTCTCTCTCTCTCTCCCCTCTCTCTCATATACACACACCACTTTAGCAATTTACTCTTCTAAGTGTTACACCTCTCAAAATGGGAGCCCATTAAAGTTAACCAATGAACTTTTATGCATATTAACAGGACAGGTAATAGTTCAGGGAAGGCCTGGGGAGGGGAGGGAAGTGGGATGGAGGAAGTCAATGGGGGAGAAAGGAGGATATCTGTAATACTTTCAACAATAAAGATAAATTTTTTAAAAAAGAAGAAAAAAGAAAGTTAAAGGCAATGTAGGCTCCAATAATGATAACAGATGATGTTTCCTGAGTGTTCATTCACAAGTCCAGCACATGCTAAGCATTTCTCATCTCTTACTTTACTTAATCCTTCCAGCACTCTATGAGGTAAATATTAGGTATTACCATTTCATGGGTGAGAAAAATTGAAATTTAAAGGTCACACAGCTTGTCAGTGGTGATGCTGGACCTCAAACCCAGGCCTGATAGCTAGTAAGTCTCAGAGCTAGAATTCTGACTTTGTCCTAGTTTTAAGGTCACTTCTTTTTCTGCCATAGGATTAACCACTCCCAAAATGACTAAAAATCACAATTACCTTCTAAGAAAATGCCTCCTATCACTTAAAAAAAACATCCAAATCCCTTTCTTGTCCTTTAAGTAAAAAAATCTTCATTCCTGTTGTTAGAAAAGGATAATAATGTTATTGTTCAGAAAAAAAGTTAGCAAGGCCTACATTCTCTTATAAAAATACAAACATTTACACATATAAAGGCTATGGCCAGTTTTTCTAACTCCCCCTGTCCTGTTTGGCCAGTTGAGCAGGACCAACATGTTCAGAACTACCCTCTGGGAGCTGGCTCATGGATCTGTCACCCAGAATACCTGGAGGTCAAGTGAAGAGGTGTGAAGACCTAATATACTGTTTATTTCAGGATGTTATAAAGACACAGCTTTCATATCACAGATCCATCCTACACCTTTTCATGTGAACTCATCAATAAAATGATCCTTGTGCTAACCCACCCTTTAACCCCTGAACTCCTACTGGGGCAGGTCAAGGAATGGGAGGGGATCCAGCTTTTCAAACAGCTCTCATCCATTCCTCCCCACTCACTCCAAGACCCAGAGGCATCGTGTTGCTGCCAGTTACTATCTATGTTCACTAGGATCTTATCAGTAAAATAGAATATATATAACTCCTACAAACTCAACAAAATAACAAACAACCCAATTCAAAAATGGGCAGAGGAATATAGAATAGGCATTACTCCAAAGAAGATACACAAATAATTGATAAGCATATGAAAATATGTTCAATATCACTAGCCATTAGGAAAATACAAATCAAAACCACAATGAGATGTCATTTCACATTCATTTAGATGGCTGTTATCAAGAAACACAAAATAGAAAGTGTTGGTGAGGATGTGGAAAAATTGAAACCCTTGTGTATTCCTGGTGGAAATGTAAAATGGTGTAGCCACTGTGAAAAACAGTGATCAAACAATTCTGCTCCTACGTACATACTCAAAAGAACTGGAAGAACTCAAACAGATGTTTGTACACCCATGTTCATCACAGCATTATTCACAATAGCCACAGGGTAAAAACAACCCAAGTATCCATCAACAGATGAACAGATAAAATACAGTGTGTGTGTGTGTGTGTGTGTGTGTGTGTGTGTGTGTGTGTGTGTATCCTATAAGTGTCTGGTCCTCTGTTCAACCAATCAAAGCGTAATATGCTAATGATATGCTAAGGCCGCTCAACAGCTCGCTATGATGTGCACTGACCACCAGAGGGCAGACAACTGACCAGTTGACCAGTCGCTGTGACGTGCACTGACCACCAGGGGGCAGACGCTCCGACCGGCAGGTTAGCTTGCTGCTGGAGTCCGGCCAATCGGGACTGAGCAAGATGGGCCGGACACGCCCTGGAGCCCTCCCACGGTCCCTCCACAGCTGGCCAACCTCATGCATCCTTCCCCAGCTCTGATCATGCACTGGTAGGGTCCCTCGGCCTGGCCTGCGCCCTCTCACAATACTGGACCCCTCAGATAATGTCGGAGAGCCGGTTTTGGCCCAACGGTGGAACGACCGATTGCTAGGACGCACACTGACCACCAGGGGGCAGACACTCAATGCAGGAGCTGCCCCCTGGTGGTCAGTGTGCTCCCACAGGGGGTGCACCGCTCAGCCAGAAGCTGGGCTCATGGCTGGCGAGTGCAGCGGCAGTGGCAACAGCACTAAGGATGTCCAACTGCCTAAGCCATCAGTCAGACATCCCCCAAGGGCTCCCAGACTGTGAGAGGGCGCAGGCCGGGCTGAAGGACTGATCCCCCAGAGTGCACGAATTTCATGCACTGGGCCTCGTGCATATGTGTGTGTGTGTGTGTGTGTGTGTGTGTGTGTGTGTGTATTATTCAGCCTTGAAAAGGAATTATATTCTAATACATGTTACAACATAGATGAACCTTGAATACATGCTAAAATAAGCCAGACACAAAAGACAGTTAAATGGGCACGGAGTTTCCATTGGAAATAATGAAAAAGTTCTAGAGAATGGAAGGCTGCACATTTTGACTATTGTTCATGCCACTGAACTATACATTAAAAAATGGTTAAAGTGGTAAGTTTTATGTTATGTGTATTTTACAATTTAAAAATTTCAACAGAATACACACTACAAGCACCAGAGTGATCAGAATGGGGGTGCTTTGTTAACTAAATTTTCTGGCAAAGTTAGAGTTGGGCAGAAAACTTTATTTCACCTCTTAGAAAAGCTTTCTAAAACCTATGACATCACTTTCTTCCTAATGACCCCAAGTAGCTGAGAACTTTCAGGTAAGAACCACTTATCTCTACACAAGTCAGCAGTAAATGATTAGCTGGCCACTGAGTCCAACTGTAGCTAGGTTTCATTAGGCTGCCCAGTGTTTCAAAATATTTTAATTTGCTGCCAACTTTTAAAAATAACAAAAAAAATCTAATAAAAATCTAGATCTCCAACTTTTCTGAAATATCAGGAGATATAATGGCCCTGTGCTCATGTCATGCATGGTCACAAGGAGCTGAAGATAAGAGCCAGCAGCTGCCGTATTTGACCACAATGCCTTGGACAATTCACCATTGTCCCACCCCACCTACTACCCTCCTTACATTACCTAGTCGGCCCTGTGGGCATTTTAGTTTTCAACCTCTTTTATAAGAAGTGGTCAAAAAATAGCAATGAAAAGGTTAATCTACAAGCTACTGGAAGGATGGTCATTCTAAGAGACCTGTTTTTAATTTTCCATTTTTCATTCATGCAAATGATGGGGGCAGAATACATTTCATTTCCGGTACCTTGAGAAAGGCTGGAAAAGATTTCATTTTTTTATAAAGTGACATTTTATAAAAGTGACAGTTAATTTCTTTCCTAATTATATCTTAAGATAACAATAAATTTAGAGAACAAAATTGACTCTAGAACATTTTATAGGATCACAAATAAAATACACTCAAATCTATCTAGAAAATGAGTCATCAAAAGAAACTATTTCATCCATAACTGAGTTGTCACAGCAAGTCACTGCAAGAAATAACTACATATAACTATGCACTTTGGTTTTTTATAGGTATTTGGGAATTGTAGGTGAGAGAGCACTTTGGACTGGGGATTTTAATTCCCTACTGTCACTTCCTAGCTGTGGGATATTTGATGGCAGAATGAGAGTAAGATTACCCTTTTTGAGTTACGCTAAGCGTTAGTGCGTGTGACAGTGCTCTGTAGGCTGTAATGCAGTACTCAAGTGAGAGCTATTACACGCCTGCAGTGTTCTGTGTATCTATAGTTTCCATCAGATCAGTGCTACTCAAAGTGAACTGCTGCTGACCCATGAACCCTTTGTTATAGGTCTGCAACAAGATAAATACCAAAGTTAACTGAGTAAACGTTTGGAAACAGAAATTTGATCATTGCTGCATTATCCAAGTGTGTGATCAGTGACTCCTCTGAGCAAGGTAGTGAACTCATGAGATGAGGAGCAAGTGGCATAAGCTACATACTGGTTAGGAGCAGTAGGACAATTTCTTTTTAGGTTAGTTTGTCAAATGAAACACCAAAGTATATAAAAACCTGAAAAATATAAGCATTGTTAATATCTTATTTTATAATTAATTTAAATGCCAATCAACCCTTTTAAAAATCTGATGGCTAAATAAGCTTCAATGGATATTTTTGGAAAAAAAAAATACTTTTTCTGAATGGAGAATGGTAGTTAATCAAATGATGACAATGGGAGTGATTCCAAAAAAAATTAGAAGAGTTAGTACCTGTTTCGTTTGTTTGGTTTTATAATCATAAGTGATGGTCAAGTGCTAACACCACATTGTGTTATTTGTAGAAACATATAGCGAATAAAGCAATGGAGCCACCTAAACTCCTAAACTTGTGATATTTACATATAAAAAAATTAGTTCAGAACAAAAAAAAATAATCTATTGGATGAAAATTGCTGGGTCTAAATTGCTCAGTTCGGATCAGTTTGAAGAGCAGAAAAGAATGTTCTATTTGGCTTTCTTAATGACAAAAACTCCCCCACAGCCTTCAGCTTTCCTGCCAGGGGACAGGAAGCAGTAGGGGACACATTAGAAGAACTGTGGCTCTCCTATAATTTTATTGAGAAATTGAATGGGAGCTTTGTAATGAAGAAATTGAAAATTCTCTACATGTCTAATCACCTGGTGAGAGACAGCTGGATTTGTCAAGCTGGCCAACTGCCATGCCTAGAAGACCTGGGGTTCGTAGGCAATCCTTTGGAAGAGAAACATTCTGCTGAGGGGAACTGGACTAAAGAGGTAACCAAGGGAGAGTTCAAACTGAAAAAGCTGGTACCCCAGTAACCAAGGAGGATAAGGAAGAAGAAAACTAACACCACATTTTCTGCTTTGTGTTAACTTATTTAAATGTCATACGAACAATAGATAAGCTTTGTATAATTGTCTACTTTAAAGATTCTGTGTGGCCCTAGCCAGTTTGGTTCAGTGGATAGAGCATGGGCCTGCAGACTGAAGGGTCCCAGGTTCAATTCTGGTCAAGGGCACATGCACAGGTTGCAGGTTTGATCCCCAGTAGGGGGCATGCAGGAGGCAGACGATCAATGATTCTCTCTCATTATTGATGTTTCTATCGTTCTCTCTCTCTCTCTCTCTCTCTCTCTCTCTCTCTGTCTCTCTCTCTCTCTTCCTTCCTCTCTGAAATCAATAAATATATTTAAAAAAATAAAGATTCTGTGTGGAGCAAAAGGTTCTTAAGATAAAACAAAAACAATAGTAAAATAAAATATTAAGTGATTATCTCTAAGTAGAAGATTACAAGTGATATTTTCTTTGTTCTTTTGCATTTTCATGTTTTCCAATTTTTTCTTCAATGAGCATCTATCACTTTTAAAATTAGAAAAATGTTAGTTTTAAAAATACACCATGGCCCTAGCCGGTTTGGCTCAGTGGATAGAGTGTCGGCTTGCGGACTGAAGGGTCCCAGTTTCAATTCCTGTCAAGGGCACATGCCCAGGTTGCAGGCTTGATCCCAAGTAGGGGGTGTGCAGAAGGCAGCCAATCAATGATTCTCTCTCCTGATTGATGTTTCTATCTCTCTCTCCCTCTCCCCTCCTCTCTGAAATCAATAAAGATATATTTTTTTAAAGAATATGCCATAAATCATAAATATTTAGACATATTTCTTCAGTTTTGCTTTAATATTTTTTTCAATAATTTTAATTTTTAAAACTATGATTTTGATAAGCCAACTGTGATGTCTTGGTTTATGTGAGTTCCCTTATTTAACATCAGTAAGCAAAAATGCTTAATGATTTCACGAGCTCTTTGGACACAAATTGTTGGCACTATGCCCCCGAAATCTTGTGAACTCATATGTTGAAATAGTTGCTTCATTTTCACTAAATAACCGAAATCATTTCCTAGGTATCAGAGAAGCTTGAATCTATGCCTGAATCCCAATCAAGAATAGAAGAAACAGAAACTTTATCATTCCTCCTCAGTCTGCCACAAGTCAAAAGAAGAATGCATTTGTGCCAGAGTTTGGGAAATAAAAAGAAAGATCTTTCTGTGAGACAATTCAAGGTGGCCACCAGGTGTCTTGGAAGACTTGTTTCATGACAGTCTTCTGAGTAATCAGAATATTTAACTGCTCAGCTGAGAGGGTATAAAGCATGACTCCTTATCCCAAAATACCTCCTCTGTGAGATAATGCATATGACTGTTATGCATATGTCTGCTCCCTCCATCCAGGCACTGACCATTCCATAAATATCCTGTAATATTCCCCTATATATATCTCATAAATATTACCCATCCCTACCCTGAAAAGTTTAAGATCAAGCCCTAGTTCATCTCTCCAGACTTCTCACTTCCTACTTCACAGCCAAATCCAGCCACAGTTGTGAGCTTTCCATTCTTACCCAGCTAGCCTTAGCTTTCAACCACAACTGCATCTCTACCTTCTCGGTTCCAACCTCTGTGGGCCAAATCTGATCTACCAGCTCCCGAGTTATGCAGTCTCAAGGCATTCAGCCCATTGTTCCTCTTCAGACCCTCATGGCTTCCTCAGCCGGTCCTCCTGACCTTTCAGTACAGCTCCTCTGGCCCATCACCATCTGCTTTCTACACTCTACCTACTGGGACCCAGTCTTCCCACATATAACATGCCATATAAGAACTAATTTAATTGTCACCTAATTTTATTTATTAACTTGCCCTGTTCCAGAAAGGACTTAAGAGAACATATACCCTTATCCTACCATGTTTTGTCAGATGGGATTCTTAACCCATATGACTTCTTCCAGGGCTTCTACCTGCCCTATGAAGCATAACGGGATCCAAAGACAGTGTTTCTCTATGACAACAATTCCTGCCCTTCCTGAGACAGGCCTACAATAGTGGCAGAGGCAATTTTCCTACCAAAAGGAAAATAAAAATAAAAGTAAAGCACTAATCTTGAATTACTGGCTAGAAGCCAAGTAAAATACTAAGACAGCAAAGAAAACACTGTGATCTTTTCGGGTTTTTTTGTTTTTTTATTTTTCAATTACAGTTGACATACAATGTTTTATTAGTTTCAATGTACAGCATAATAGACATTTATCTAACCTATGAAATGATCACCCCAATAAGTCTAGTACGCATCTGACACCATGCATAGCTATTACAATATTATTAACTATGCTAGAGGCCCAATGCATGGATTCATGCACTAGTGGGGTCCGGTAGCCAGTTTTGGCCCAATCCCCACAGTCCCGATCCAGACAGGAGAGAGCCCGATCCTGTGTGTTGAGCATCTGTCCCCTGGTGGTCAGTGCGTGTCATAGCAACCAGTCACTTAGGCTTTTATATAGAGAGACTAGAGGCCCAGTGCACAAAAATTTGTGCACTCGGGGCAGGAGGGGGGTCCCCCAGCCCAGCCTGTACCCTCTTGCAGTCTGGGACCCCTCAGGAGATAATGACCTGCTGGCTTAGGCCTGCTCCCGGGTGGCAGAGGGCACGCCCAATCCCTAGGTGCAGCCCCTGGTGGGGCTCAGAGCAGGGCCAATTGGGGAGTTGGGGCGCTGCCCCGTCATGCACAGAGCAGGGCGGATCGGGAGGTTGCGATGCCACCCTCAGTCACGCTCAGGGTAGGGCCGATTGGGGGGTTGGGGCACCGCCCCCTGTCACACTCAAGGCAGGGTCGATGGGGAGGTTGCGGCGCCACCCCCTGTCACGCACAGAGCAGGGCCGATCAGGGGGTTGGGGCGCTGCCCCCTGTCACTCACAGAGCAGGGCTGATCAGGGGGTAGGGGCGCCTTCCCCTGTCACGAACAGAGCAGGGCGGATCAGGGGGTTGGGGCGCCGCACCCTGTCACACACAGAGCCGCAGGGCGATCAGGGGGTTTGGTCGCTGCCCCCTGTCATACTGATCCCAGTGCGGGGAGGCCTCGCGGCTCCGCTGATCCCAGTGCTGGGAGGCATATTACCCTTTTACTATATAGGATAGAGGCCTGGTGCACGGGTGGGGGCCAGCTGGTTTGCCCTGAAGGGTGTCCTGGATCAGGGTGGGGGTCCCCACTGGGGTGCCTGGCCAGTCTGGGTGAGGGGCTGAGGGCCGTTTTCTGGCTGGCGGGTGACTGAAGCTCCCAACTGCTCCTTTTTTTCTTTTTCTTTTTTATTCTGGGCCAGCTTTAGCTCTGAGGCCTTGCTGCTGAAAACATTGATACAATGTTGCGGTCCGGCTGGCTGAAGCCCCGCTGACTGAAAGCCGGTTTCTGGGGTTTTGTTTAGCTTCTTATTTGCAACACAGTACATAGTTGCTTAGAGTTGCAGCTGAGAGGCCGGCAAGTCAGGCGGGGAACGCTGGAGTTCGCCATCACTGGAGCAAGCAAGCTTCCCTGTTCGCTTCAGTGTATGGCTGCTGGCCGCCATCTTGGCTGACAGTTAATTTGCATAAGGATATGCTGATTAGCCAATGGGAAGGGTAGCGGTCGTATGCTAATTACCATGTTTCTCTTTTATTAGTGTAGATTCCCTATGTTGTACTTTATATTCCTGTGACAATTTTTATAACTGCCACCTTTTTTACCCATCACCCCAACCATTCTCCTCTCTGGCAACTATCAATTTGTTCTCTGTATCTTTGAGTTTCTTCCTGTTCTGTTTTTTAGATACCACATATAAGTTAAATAATATGGTATTTGTCTTTCTCTGTTTCACTTAGTGTAATGCTCTCTAGATCCATCCATGTTGTCGCAAATGGCAAGATTTCATTCTTTGTTTTATGGCTGAGGAATTAATATTCCATTGTATACGTGTGCCACATCTTCTTTATCCATTTATCTATCGATGGATATTTAGATTGCTTCCATATCTTGGCTACTGTAAATAATGCTGCAATGAACATAGGGATGCATATATCTTTTCAAATTAGTGATTTGGGTTTCTTCAGATAAATATCCAGAAGTGGAATTGCTGAATTATATGGTAGTTCTATTTTTAATTTTTTCAGGAACCTCCATACTGCTTTCCACAGTGGCTGCACCAATGTGCATTCCCACCAGCAGTGCATAGGGTTCCCTTTTCTCCAAGTTCTCGCTAACACTTATTGGTTGTTAATTTATTGATGACAGCCATTTTGAAAGGTGTGAGGTGATATCTCATTATATTTTAATTTATCTGATGATTAGTGATGTTGTCCATCTTTTCAAATGTCTATTGGCCATCTCCATGTTCTCTTTGGAGAAAAGTCTATTCAGGTCCTCAGCCCATTTTGTAATCGGATTTTCTTGTGTGTATTAAGTTGTCTGAGTTCCCTATATATTTTGAATATTAACCCCTTATCAGATGTATCACTGGGGAATCTTTTCTCCAATTCAGTAGGCTGTCTGCCTTTTGTTGATTTTGTCGTGTCTTTAGCTGAGACCCTTTTTACTAGGCAGATGCTGCTCTCCCACACCCCCTGCTGGACACCGATGTCCTGGTGCAACTCTTTCAAAAGTCCACAGCCCCAGGCTGATCTGACACCTATTTATGGCTCAAAATGTGTAAGCTGAACATTAAAGAGAAGCCACACTTGTTAATCACACATTTCACTCATTAGAGAAAGGGACACCCCTCAGTGGAAAATGGCATGAACCACTTGTCAGAAAATGGGCATCTGAGTCTCCATTCTGTTACTTTCCAGTTGATACTAGGAAAGTTATTCTCAGCTTCTCTGGGCTCCAGTTTCCTCATCTATAACATGCAGATGATAATACCCACCCCATACTGTTGCTGTGCAGATTACATGATCTAATACTCACAACAGTGCCTGGACTAAAGCAGGCATCCAATTTTCTTTGTTTCTCCCTTGGCACCCCAGTGACTTCATCTATGAAATAATGACAATACCTGCTCAACCTACCTGTGAAAGTTAGCTGGGCCAAAGGAGAGACAGATGTGTGTCAAAACACCTTGTAAACCACGAGGTGCTATGCTAATTCATTCATAAGTGACAACGCCTGCCTACCACTTTGAAGAAATATGGTGACACTAGTTTTGATCATTGCAGAATTGTATAAATTGGTGGGTAAAATAAGCCTGCATGAGAATAACTATGCTTTAAAGCAGAGACTTAATTTTACAGAAAAAGAAGAATGGGATTGTGGAGGAAAGAAAAATTGGTTTTTGTCTAAGATGGAGGGTAGGACAAGAATGCCTTCATGAGTGTGTTCACACTGGACCAGGTTCTAGAGACAAGTAAGATTTGGGGCAGCAAACATGAGGAGAGGGCCTCCGGGATTCAGTTAAGAGTGAGAGTAAAGACATAGAGGAATGGAGGGTCTGGAGACACTAAGTGCTCCCAGTTTGGCTGCAGCAGGAGGTGAGGTGCCACAGTGGGCAACAGGGTTAGAAAGACAGGGTTAGAAAGACAGGCTGGGACATTATGGTGCTCTGTCAGATTGAACTTTATAGCCAGGCAACAATGATCCATCTGAGGTTTGTGAATAGCATGTCTGAGGAAGTTTACTGAAGACAATGTGAAGGCATGAGATGGAAAGAAAGGGGTAAGTACAGGGAAGGTCATGACTGCCGAGGAGAGAGGCGGGCTGGAATGGCAGCAAGGGCAGGAAAAGAAAGGAGTAAAAGAAAGGGACAAACATAAATGGAAGACACTGCAATCATAGTGTTGAAAAAGAGAGTCACATATTATCACTCAGTTTTACATATATCAAAGAAAAAATACCAGAAAGATGTCACGTGCTCAAATTAGTCCTGTTCTTGAGCAACTTACAGAAAGACAAAAGCAGCAGATGAAGTTATAAAGTGCTTCTAGAAGTAACAGACTTCTAAAATTAACAGGGCATAAGTAGGGAGTGTGGTAGAATTACTTGGCATCTGAGTAGGTGAGTTTCAGAAATACATCTCAGCAATATACAGTGAGTCAATATATACTTTGATATCTGCTTTTAACTAAAAGTTCAATAATGTCAATTAAGTTACAAATTACATTATTATCAGGCTGACCTGAGAGCAGTAGCATATCTGCCCACAGCTCTCCACAATCATCCTACACAATGAGGAGTTTACCTTGCTGTTTTTTCCAGGTAGACTGGAAAACAACCAATGCAAATCAAACCTTCTCACTTCATCCAATATCATTCACCCATTGACTAAATTTTAAAAACAAAGAGAAACACAATATGGAATGGTCAACTTATAACAACAGCAAGTTTTTCTTTAAAGTCATATGTGCTCAAGGTAAGAAATATGGAAGAAGAAATAATGTATCATCCAATATACCACGTACATTCATCATTAATATTTGGGTATAATGCCTTCTAATCTTTTTTTCTGTGCTTTTTTAAAAAGCATGTTAAGATATTTAATATATATCATATATATATATAAGATATATATCTACAGCATGTTAAGATATTTAATATATATCATATATATATAAGATATATATCTACAGCATGTTAAGATATATATATATATGATGCTGTTTTATTTTGCTTACCATTATAACAAATATTTTCCCATTGTGGAAAACTAGAAGAATCCACTCAGAATTCATATTGCTTTAAGAAGACAACATAAGAAGCTATGTATGTTAATTCCCCAGTTAATTCTAGCAAAAGGAGAGAAAATGTAATCATTTTTGAATATACACAGAGCATTATGGTTCTCCTTAACAAAAGCCTGCCCTCAAGGGAATCTATTTTGCCTGAGCCTAACACACAGGTTTCACCAGCGCCTAACCAATATGGAGGAAGGAAAATATTTGAATAATAACTCAGATATTCAAAATTAATGACAGATACCAAAGTCCAGATAACAACAGGATAAATACCAAAAAACCTACACCTAAGCATATCATACTCAGACTGCAGAAAATCAGTGACAGAGAATATCTTTTTTAAAAGCCAGAAGAACTCCTGCCTGTAGAGAAAAAAATGGCATCAAACTTCTCCTCAGAATCCATGCAAGCAAGAAGAGTGGCGAGAAATACTAAAATTGTTGAAAACCATGTGATAGGAAAGTGTTTGGGGGTCCCCAAGACCATCATCATGTTCCGTGACTCACTAGAGCAGCGGTTCTCAACCTGTGGGTCTCGACCCCTTTGGGGATCGAACGACCCTTTCACAGGGGTCGCCTAAGACCATCAGAAAACACATATATAATTACATATCGTTTTTGTGTTTAATCACTATGCTTTAATTATGTTCAATTTGTAACCATGAAAATACATCCTGCATATCAGATATTTACATTACGATTCATAACAGTAGCAAAATTACAGTTATGAAGTAGCAACGAAAATAGTTTTATGGTTGGGGGTCACCACAACATGAGGAACTGTATTAAAGGGTCGCGGCATTAGGAAGGTTGAGAACTACTGCACTAGAGGGACTTACAGCACTCAGAAAAGCTATTATACTTGTGGTTAGGGTTAACTACATATTACTGTTTAAGTGTACAGGTTAAAATGAGAAAGGGAAAAAGGCTCACAGGGCAGAGTCCAAGAGAAACCAGGTACAAGCTCCCAGCTGTCCTCTCCCAGCGGTCACAAACTGTGCTTAATTCTCTCAGAAATGGTATGTGACACAGGTGAAGTGCTGCCTACTAGGAGCCCCCACATGACTGACCTTAGCTACTCAGTCTCCAGTCTCCACCAGAGGCCAAGCTGATACAGTGTGGCCCCAGGTTCCAGGTGAACATAAACAGATGCTCACCATAAATCAAACTGTTGGTATAAACTATCTGGCAAGTCCCAAGACCCCAGGTACACAAATAGTACACTCTTATCCCAAGGGCTTAGAGGTTATCTCTCAGGAATGGTCAAGAACCAATCCCGACCTTTGCAACGTATGCAATTTGGACAACCCAGACCTGATGAATTAACACTTTACTACACAGGAAGCCATCAAGGAAACAGGAGCCTAGATGAGAAGCAGCTCACCAGATGGTATTAGAATTGAACACAGAGCTGCTTGGTCCTGTGTGCTCCCTTCCCGTGCAGGCGATATGTCCTCAGTAGAGCATGTACTAGACTAGAATATGAGCAGCCAATCAGGAAGGTCACCAGTGTTCCTATCGTCCTTGTTGAAAGTCCCTCAGTGGGAAGAGGACTTGGCAGGAGCTGTGAAGCCCAGGTAAGGTGTTAGGTAGAACATGGATTACTGCCCTAGGATAGCAGTGTGATGTAGAGAAAGGAATTGCTGGAAAGGCTTTCAAACAGATATATTAATTAACATAATTGCAATTCATCTGTTAGCCCTTATCCGTCAATAGATTATTGTGATACTGGGAATAAAATACATAATGCAGAGAAATAAATTATTTAGGTTAGAATTTTGTACTCCTAAGACATGCTAATGAAAGATGATACTTGATAATGGAGAAACTTTATTTCAAATAATAGTAATGAGGATGAGGATGATAATGAAAATTATAATACCTCCATTATTCACTCTGCTAATTCTAAATAAACTCTTGATCCATGCAGCATTTAAACAATTCATTAATATCAGAAAAAATGTAAATAGCATATTCTTAGGTGTTTTACTGCCTTTCCTTCAATATATTACTCACAAGATCCAAATAGTAAAAGAAAAAAATTAAATTTTGGAGAATGATCCTGTTAAAGATATTCAATATTAACGTAACATCGCAGGGAGTTCCTTGAAGATGGTAAGTATATACTGTTACAGAATTTTTAATCATAAACTTGTTGAAAAAAGCATTTAATAAAGTTTAATTCTAGTTCCAATAAAATGCACTTGTAGCTCTTCTTTCAAGTTTAGTTTTCAACTAAATAACGGCCCTCCCTTGCCTATCAGAGGACATCCAAACTCTTTTTCTGACATTCTAGATTCCCCATTGTCTACTTCCATCTAACTTATCTGCCTCTAACTACAGCCCTCCCACCTACGGTTCCCCTCACATCAGAGCAGTTTTGGAGACTGGTAGTCCCAAGATCAAGGTGTCAATGGGTTTGGCTTCTCCTCTGGCCTTTCTTCTACTGTGAGAAAATACATTTCTGTGTTTAAGTCACCCACCTGTGAGTTATTTTGTTATGGCAGCTCTAGCAGACTAACACAGGCCTGAACACCAGGACACCGGGCTCATTGGAAGCCATTTTAGAAGCTGCCACAGAGGATGTTGGGCTAATTTATTGTCAAGGCCCTTTTCTGCAATCATCTTTTAAGAGGACTCTCTGCTTTTGCAGAAAAAGACACATTTAGCACTCTCCAATTTGCAATATTAGCCTGACAGCCATTAAGCAATCTAAAATAAATCTGTATTCAGAGAATTCTAAGCTCTGTGACTTACAGTCACCTGCAAAGATGTCAATTGCTAGATTTAACATTCTTTATACATTCAAAACTCAAGTATTCTAAGTGCATAACATTAAAAAAACTTTTAGACTTGCCCCCATGTGTCCTAATTTGTTGTATTTAAAAACGCTTTTTTAATTTGAGATTGGACCAATTTCATTTGCCAGCATTTACATATCTATACATATCCTAGGCATCTAAACAGAGCAAAACCATAGTAATATACTTTCTTCCAACTGAGTTTTTAAAAAAGGATTGACGTATGCTGAATTTCCTACAGCTATAGACTTTCAGAGAGCAGTCTTGCTCTTTTAAAAGAAATTAAACTAATAGTTTTATGGAGACCTTTTCAATGTAAAATAACTTGTGGGAGTTCTCTTCAAAGCATTTGAAAGTTCTAATAATCTAGCCACCCACCCACATCAACACTATTCATTAGAGCCTCTTTTTACTTGAAAGGAAGTATAACAAAACAAAAAAATCAAAAGAAAATAAGATTAATCCAAGCATATACACCAACTCCATTTCTCATTAACAACTGTACCAATTAAAAAACAAGCTGTCTTGGACTTATGACCTCAGCCAAGCCAGAATAGCTGATACTAGACTTAGCCTTCCTGCCATAAACTGGACAAAATATATAAAACAACAATGTTCAGGATTGGATGGCAACATAGATTTTTGGTAGGCATCTAACATTCTTTGCCTACTTCTTTGCCTACCAAATACTGAGACCCCACTATGTGCCATGCACTATTTTAGCTGATAGGGATATAGCAGTGAACAAATCAGCTACATCCTCGCCTTTATGATGAGAAAGCTAGGTAAACGAGGGTGGGGAGAAGGAGCAGTATAATAGGAAGGATTAAAGGCAAGAGAGAGTATGATTCCCACAAGAAACTAATATGATCTTTTCAGAATTACTAAAACTTCTTGTCATTATGTCACCCACACTTTCTGTAGTTATGCTACACTAACTGGGCAGGAATAATCTTAATTTTAAGGACTCTCTAGTGTCCAGCACAGAACAGAGACCAATGCTTGTTGGATTGCACTGCCCTAAAAACTAAAATTCAATAAAATGTAGTTCACAAATATAAGATATATACACACAGTAAAGTGTATTCTAGTCTCAACCATTTCCTGTGTCTTGAAGATGAGCTTTAAACTCTCTTCCTTAGCTTCCTGAGATGTGCGATATGGGGACTGGTCCCTTACAACTTAATTCTGGATTCCTTTCTTTAAAATCTACTAGATTTTATAGACAACTACAAGTTAACCCCTAAAATATAAAACCAGTTATGTTTACTATCCATGTTAAAATTTTATCAAAATGGACACCTCCCATAGCTCTACTTTATTTTCTAGAAATGCTGAATAAGAAAGGGAAAATATACACCAAAATTCTAACTAAAAAATTCACTGACAGCACTAAACAAAAAGGAATGGTGAGGGGAGGGGGCAAGAAAGGGCCACAATTTTAAGCAATTCTATGAGATTAAGAACTAAAAATTGTTTTTTTTTTTAACAAAGAGGTGGTTTTTTCTTTTAGCAAAATCATACATGCTGAGATTCATGATATTGAAGCTATTAAGTGCTTACCAAAAAATGGTTTTCCTGTAGTTAGCTCTTCTCAAATATTCCACTTTTAAACTCTCCTTATATAAGCAATAGTCTCGACAATAGTCTCCTACGTCTCCATGGCAAAGGTAACAAAGCTTGAGGAAATAAGTTTAAATAGCTAAGAGGGTTTTACATTGGAAACAAGAAAGAACTTTCTGGTAATGACAAGTCCAGTCACCTGAAATTACTTTCATGATCATTCTCTACTTGAACACTGGATGTTTAAAACCATTCAAACCAACAAGCTCCTCCCAAACAGCATCTTATCTTATTTCAGGCCTATTTTCCTACATTAATTACAACTCCCAAAACTAAGTAAATCTATTCTGATAGAATTACGGAAAAAGCTAAACATAAATAGGCTAAATACAGGTCAAGCCCCAGGAAACCAGGATCTAGAACTGAAAACTAGTTCCCAGTAAGTGCCTTTTCTTCTATCAGAAAACAGAAAGTGCTACTATTCTGTGTAGCTCTCAATGGGCTCTTGCTCAGCCAGCTCATTTCCGAGCACCACCAAGGGAAATCTCAGACTCACATTTAATTCACAAATAAATCAGACATACACTCCCCAAAGCCATTCCCATCAATTACCAACAGAGCCCTTTCTTACAATCAGAACTGCACTCCAATTCAGTGCAGGAGGGAAGGGCCAAGTTATCACAAGCTAAGAGCTGTTTCTACTTTCACTACCTCAGAATATCCCAAGGAAGTTATCAATTCAACGCACAGGGAAACTGGAATCCATGCGTTAAGAAATTAACTTGGAAACTCTCAAACTTTTGAAGGTAGCATCTAGGCACAAATACAGATTCCCTGTTTTGTCTTTTTTTTTCTTCCTTAAACAGAACAGTTTTGGTTTTTTTTCATTGATTTTCAGAGAGGAAGGGAGAGGGAAAGATAGAAACATCAATGATGACAGAGAATCATTGATCAGCTGCCTCCTGCATGCCCCCCACTGGGGATCGAGCCCACAACCTGGGTATGTGCCCTTGACCGGAATCGAACCTGGGACCCCTCAGTCCACAGGTCGACGCTCTATCTACTGAGCCAAACCAGCTAAGGCCAGATTCCCTGTTTTGAAAAAGTACTAAAAGGCTAAATTTTTACTTAACAGTACTACTGTGTTCAATTCAAAAAGGACTCAACACATAACATTGTTAAAAAATATTTATTTTGATCCAGTCCACCATAAATCAGTCAGTAGAGGTTCCACTCTGCCACAGATGCATCTGAGAAGAGCCCTGTGCCATTCAATTGGTGAACGTGTGAACGACGTCCCATCTCTTATGCCAGCCAGAGGGCACACCTTCCATGTTGTTACTGTCCATTGATTGCTTCCAAATCCAGATGACCAAACAGTCCTTTATCCCCAAAGTAAGCTAAAATGTTTGTGAAGAGGAGAAAGAAATTAAACCCCAAAGTAAAAACTTCTTAAACATAGTTTAAGAAATAGATTTTATACATTCATGTCTGTGTTTACTCGTCTACCAAATTCAGTTACTAGAAGAGAAAGATCAATCTCATTGAACAAAAGGAAAAATCAAACATAGAAACCTATATTTAAAGAAATACAATTTTGTTAGTTTTGACAGTAGTTACCTGTTATATAAACAAAAAGGAAAATATAAGTTGAGGTCAATAAAAGATATATGATAATGATTTTCATTAACATGAAGGACTAATGAGCCCAGAAAATAAACCTGTATCATTACTAGATGTAACATCAGTAAAATTAAAAAACACATTTATTGAATGCTTTCTATGGGTCAGACAATATACAGAAAGTTCACAACTCTTAGTTATGATCCCTATTTTAAAGAAGCTGAAACTGAGGCTTTGATATGGTTACATATTGTTAGTGGCAGAGTGGGATGTGACCCAGGTGCTCTTAACCATTAGCCCACACACATCCCAAAAGCAGTCAGCCTTCATTTCTGCCTCACCTAATTCTTACCCCAAACATTCCACCCACTAACTAGCCCAGTGATGGCGAACCTATGACATGCGTGTCAGAGGTGACACGCAAACTCATTTTTTTGGTTGATTTTTCTTTGTTAAATGGCATTTAAATATATAAAATAAATATCAAAAATATAAGTCTTTGTTTTACTATGGTTGAAAATATCAAAAAAATTCTATATGTGACACGGCACCAGAGTTAAGTTAGGGTTTTTCAAAATGCTGACACGCCGAGCTCAAAAGGTTCGCCATCACTGAACTAGCCCAACCTCCTGAATCATTCATTTGCTGACTAAGCAACAGGATCCAGGAAAGAGATAAGAGGTGTTTTATTTCTAAATCTTATTGATTAAAGATGTGATTCTTAGTAATATGGCAATAAAACTGCACCACAAAATGACAATTTGAGTATTCTGTAAAATTTTTTAAAAGTATTTTTTCTTTGTCTAAGAAAAAAACCAACACTCTTCTATTTCCAATTTTCAAAAGTGTATTAAAATCTCTCATTAAACGCCAAGTATTTATAAATACAGTTAAGATATGAAAATAAATTATGCATCTAGTAAGATCTCCTCCTCAACGGTAATGAGCATCCAAAATAAAGAGGAAAAGAAAACCTTCCTTGGCTTTATACAGATAATGGGAACAATGATTCTCTTAATGAACCTTAGTATTGACATATTTTACCTAAACAATGTTTTACTAAAATATTGCCTTATTCATTAAAGAACTGCATTTTAAATGCGTTATCAAGCAACATTTGTTGACCACATGCAATGCATCATCCTGGGTGAGGTGCATGAAAACGAGTATTTTCCTTATCTCAAGGAACCCAACTAATTAGCAAAAAAAAAAAAAAAAACAGACCAGTAAATCATGAACTATATTATTTATATAAGTATTACATAAATAAATTCATACATAAACAACAAACTTTATGTTAATGAACAATAAACTTCACATTAGTAAAACCCTAGCAGCTATCGTTGTTTCTTTCAGGGTACAAATAAGGCAGCCTCCCCAGTGCAAACAGCACAGTATATGAAACGCTATAACTGGATAATTCTCTTCAGACACTTAGTCAATTCTTTCCTAAACACAGATACTCCTGGAAGGAAACCAGAGATGCCCATAACGACAGAAAAGGGAGTCAGCACCAGCAAGGCGCGCTGAGAAGACACTAAGGTGAAGAAATGAAAAAGCAAGGGGCGGTTGCTCCATCTAGTTTGCAACCAGGATCAACTCTTGGTGGGATAAATGAAACCAAAAAGTACAACCAAAGGGCACACTCTGTCCCCACCTCTGCATCCCGGATCACTTGGGACACACACAAAAATGCTACTGTCCAGCATGCAGGTCCAGTCTGAAAATGGTACCACAAGATGCAAAAAGCCCACCAAGACGTCCGGGTGAGCTGACTGATTGATGCAACACTGTTGGCAGCTACTTTAGGTGCTTACAGGACAAAATGTAATGTAAATACACAACCACCATAATATAAGCAGAGAATGACAGAAAATAATACTATGGGAACACAAAAACAGACTAGCTTTAGCTGGAAGAAGGAGAAAATGATTTAGGGAAGAGGTGACATTTGAGATTGGGCTTTTCTAGAATTACATTTTCAAATGGAAACAGAGGGGAAGGAGCATTCCAGGCCAAGGGAGCACAAGCACATGGACAAAGGCATGAAAATATACAGTTCATTCTGGAATTGGCAAACACCATCTCGCAGCTAGAGCATTGTTCCCATAGGAGAAAGAAATGAGGTAAAGGCCCAGCCGGCATGGCACAATGGTTGAGCATCAGCCTATGAACCAGGAAGTTACAGTTCAATTCCCAGTCGGGGCACATGCCCAGGCTGTGGGCTCAATCCCCAGTGTGTGGCGTGTAGGGGGCAGCTGATCGATGGTTCACTTCATCATTGATGTTTCTCTCTCTCTCTCCCTTCCTCTCTGAAATCAATAAAAATATATTTTTTAAAGAAATGAGGTAAAGGAGATGACACAAAAATGATTAAAAATCACTATTAACAGTTTATTGCTCACATATTACTTGCCAAGTACTGTTAATACTTCACATACAGTATTCTTAATCAAGCCTCATGGCAATCATATGAACTAGTGTTTTGCCCAGCTTATAAAAGAGGAAACTTCATTTTAGAAAGGTTACTAGCCTCTTGGGGAAAGATACCTGTTGGCAACTTCCAGTGCTTGGAAAAATGTTCCCTCAGTCTGACCCAGTCGCCCATCTCTGATAACGTCTCCTAAGGTAACATTTCTCTAAGGAAACAACTAGTCTAAGGTCAATCAGCTAGTAAATAGCAGACACATTATCTCAAGTCCCCATTTTACAAAAAAAGGAAATGGCAGTTCAAAGAGTAAAAGCTAAGGAAAAAGGAACTTAGTGGTGATCTCTGAAAGCAGTTTTAACAGCCATAGCATAAAGATGAACTGTAGGAGGTTAAAGGGAGGGAGGGAAGTGAAGAAAGGTAGCAGTGAGTGAAGACCATTTATTAAAGCACTTTATTAGGGAAAAGAGAATTAACTGCAGAAATGGACAAGTTGAAGGTACATAGGGTGCTCATCTCAGGGAAAAAAGACCCTTTCCTCTTAGATAAGAGGCTGATAAGGCAGAGAGGGTAGAGGAAATTCCTATCAGATGGCACTGTGCTAATTACAGTAAGAGGTAAGATCATCTGAGGGAGGCCAGGTGACCCAGTGGAAAGAGGGTAGGCTTTGGAGACACCCATACTCATATTCCACCACCTACCAACTGTGACTGCTCCGAAGAACTGAAGGGACAATTAGAAATATTGCATATAAAGCACCTGAAACAGTGGGTGACACATGGTTAAGTGACAGTAATATTGCCATTAGTATTTTCTGCCCCTAGAAAAAATGGCTTCAAGTAGGAGTTTGAAGAAACTGAAGACCTAGAATGGCTGATAAAAAGTCTGTTAGGGCAATCCCCATGAAATGTCTGTAAAATAGAGGGTCAAGTTGAAATCCCACAGCAACTGTGCAGGGGTCCTAGCCATTACAGTGCCAAAACTATCAGTCCCTCCTATAGAACAAACCTGCTGCTCTAGATTCTGCCTTTACATATATGTATGTGCATACACACATATGAATAGTTTTCATAAGTATACATATATACATACATGTGTCAGTATAGGAATATGTCTACTCTTTGTACCTATGCGTGTGTGTAGTTTTTGCAAGTGCTTATCAAGCACTGACAAGGTTGTTTCTGAGAGAGAAATCTGACAATGCATTTTCAGAACCATAAGTGCTTATATAGTTGACTTATTAATCCCACGAGAATTTATTATAAGGAACCAAATCAAAACCTATAAAATCTAGGTGCATAAAAATGTTCATTATATTATTATGTAAAATACTGAAAAACCGAAATACCAAAGTAATCAAAACCTGGAAAATATATAGGATATCAACTCTAATTTTAGGTGAAGACAATAAAATACTACGGACTCTTATTAGAATGATATAAAAAGTTGTATTTATCTGAATAAGGTTAAGATGGAAATATGGGAAATTTAAAACAGTTTACCTTTTAAAGTGGTAGGATGATAAATTATTGCTTTTTTTAAAAAAAAAAAATATGCTTCACTGCAACATTCTGAGGATTCTCAGAGGGAAGGAAAGAGGTCAACCAAAGAATTTATATGCGTAACCCATGAACACAGACAACAGTGGGGTGAAGGAATGGACGTGGGGAGAAGGGAGTCTGAGGGATAAAAAGGAGGAAATCTGTAATACTTTCAACAATAAAGATAACATTTTTTTAAAAAAATAAAAATATGCTTCATTACAGTTATGATACAGTAAATAAAAATTAGGAAGGGGAGAGAAAGTACTTACCTGCTAACAGGCTAAACTGGTCTGCAAAATGCTGTAGTATTCCAATAGCCCAAAACTATAACAACTGGTAAAGCTCCATTACAATGCCTACCACTACTACTCTTCTGCTTCCCGATGACTCAGCACTAACATATGAACATCTGACCTGAAATGTTTATTTGTAAGAACAGTACCTCAAAACAGTTGGTTCAGGCATTCCAGGATCTGCACCCCTCTTAAATCCTGAGAGAGAGGGGAAGGGAGGAGAGAAAAAAAAAAAGAATACTAATTAAAACCCCAGCAGACAAAAAATTTACTATCAAGACTGTCTTTTTCAATAACCTAGAGTAGCTGGAATGATATCCCAAGCTATCAGCTTTATCTTGACTTACCTATGCTACAGAACAGTTTCTAATCTATTATGTCCAGGACCAATCAGTAGGGAAGACAAACTACCTTCTTCCTATTATACACACAATTTAGCACAGGAGCCCTTGGCATGTACTATCTTTCATTATAAAATACTAGAGGCCCGGTGCACGACTTTCATGCACTGGGGGAGGGGGGGGGGGCGGAGAGAGGGTCCCTCAGCCGGCCTGCGCCCTTTAGCAGTCCGGGAGCCCTTGGGGGATGTCCAACTGACAGCTTAGGCCCACTCCCCATAGCCGTCAGCTGGACATCCTTAGCGCAGCTGTGGAGCCTGGCTTCTGGCTAAGCGGTGCTCCCCCTGTGGGAGTGCACTGACCACCTGGGGGCAACTCCTGAGCAATCGGCCCCCTGGTAGTCAGTCCGCATCATAAGAGACTGGTTGTTCCGCCATTCGGTCTACTTGCATATTACCCTTTTATTATATAGGATATTCAAGTTATTATTTAACAACCTAACTAAAAGTCTATTCTTATTATAAGCATGATTAAATAAACCTTAACATTCAGTTTTGTTTAACCTAATCAAGTCGACATTCTTTTTTTTTTTTTTTTTTTTTGAAAGTTATGCCCGGGAGAAAGGTGGGCAGTTATTTCTTTTTTATATATATATATATATATATATATATATATATATATATATATATTTTTTTTTTTTTATTGATTTTTTACAGAGAGGAAGGGAGAGAGATAGAGAGTTAGAAACATCGATGAGAGAGAAACATCGATAAGCTGCTTCCTGCACATCTCCTACTGGTGATGTGCCCGCAACCCAGGTACATGCCCTTGACCGGAATCGAACCCGGGACCTTTCAGTTCGCAGGCCGACGTTCTATCCACTGAGCCAAACGGTTTTGGCTCAAGTCGACATTCTTATTACAAGTATGATTAAATAAACTTTTTACCATTTAAAATGTTTACCACTGGCCAGTGTGTCTCAATGGTACAGTGTCAGCCTATACACCAACGAGTCTCAGGTTTGATTCCTGGTCAGGGATTGCAGGGATTGCAGAGATCCCAGGCCCCCATTCAGGGTGGGTGCAGATAATAATGTGCCTCTCACACATGAATGTTTCTCTCTCTCCCTTTCTCTCTCTCTAAAAATCAATGGGAAAAATATCCTCAGGCAAGGATTAACAAAAATTTTTTTAAATGTTTATTAATTAATTGGACAACATATATAAATTTGCTGAAATAATTTATTAAAATTAGAGTTGGTGTCAAGAACTATGAGGGGTATGAAATTTTATCCCATTTTTCAAGACAACAAACTTGTCTGCCATATTCCTAGTCAGAAACAAAGAACCATTTATTACTCCCAGCTACAGCAATAGTCAGAGTACCATCATATCGGAGACAATCCTGCATTTAGGGAACCAGAGTCTTTCATAATGGGCAGTAAGCATGTCTCCCCTTTGTTCTGGAGGGAGATACTATTGTCCAAGGCTGTTCATTCTACAAACGCGTCCTTAAATAGTTAACATGGAACAAAGGTAGTCAGAGCCTCTGTTCACAAGAATTGCAGAAATTCAAGACACTGTGGAAAACTGTCTTCCAACAGATGGCTCTTTAAAATCTTTTTGTTGGTAAATGTCCAAACTGATTCTTTATTATGTCCTATTTTATAGCACTATAATCCCACTGTACTCCCTGAAGTCCTAAAAAAGGTATGTTTTAACCTAAACTACACAAGAAAATCAATCTACAATTGCAGGTTTTAGTGAGAAGTGAGATGGAGAAGTAAAAGAAACAACCTGGAAACTAGGTTAGACATAAATTTATATACAGTGTAAGAAAAAAAGGCCATTAACAAGGAGAAGTACTGAAAAAATAGCCCCAACATCAATCTCAACCTGAGTTGGATGCTAGGGTGAAAATACCACAATGGTAATCCTAGGAAAGAGAATATAGCCAGTGCGCACAAAAAGGAAAACAAATTCTAGGATGGAAAAGAAAAGCATTATCTACTCTTCAGACCAAAGCTCTTGATGCACAGATTGGAGCAACCAGCCACAGCTTCCTGGGAAGAAGAAAAGGAATCTCAAAAAGAGGAGGAATAATGAACAACATAAACAGATCCAGAGACAGAGAATCATTGATCAGAACGTCAAACCTCAGAGGGAAGGTAGGGGAGGGTGGGGGTAAGGGGGAGAGATCAACCAAAGGACTTGTATGCATGCATATAAGCCTAACCAATGGACAGAGACAACAGGGGGGTGAGGGCATGAGTGGGGGCGGGGGGGGGATGGGTAATGCGGGAGATAAGGACACATATGTAATACCTTAATGAATAAAGAAATTAAAAGTCAAAAAAAAAAAGTTCCCAGGTTCAATTACGGTCAAGGACATGTACCTTGGTTGTGGGCACATCCCCAGCAGGGGGCGTGCAGGAGGCAGCTGATCGATGTTTCTCTCTCATTGATGTTTCTAACTCTCTATCCCTCTCCCTTCCTCTCTGTAAAAAATCAATAAAATGTTTTTGTTTTTTTTAAAAAGAGTATGGGCCTCTATGGCCTGCCTGAGTTCACAGCTGTGTGGCCTTACGGCAAGGAACCAACTTCTCTGCGGCTCGGCTTCTCGCCCGTGCAGTGGGTCCCGGAATAAAGTCACCCCGGACCTTCTTGGTGCAGAGGAGGAAGCACCGGCATCCAGCAACGACTGTCATCGTCGTGCTTCCAGGCGGTGGCGTGTCCGCGTTACAGGCCTCTCTCGGGCCAGGCCCACCTGGACAGGTGAGGACGAACGCCCTGAAAACCCACCTGGTGCCAGAGTGCAATGTGTCGCTTTCACATACTGTTCCTTAGTTCGTCTCACTCTCCCAACAAGCCTGCAAAGCATGTCACCTCCGCTTCGCAGATGTAAAAGCAAAAATGGAGGGACTGCGTGGCGTGTGACAGGCCACAGAAATACTCAAAGGTCTAAGCCGTGGGCAAACTACGGCCCGCGGGCCGGAATCCGGCCCGTTTGAAATGAATAAAACTAAAAAAAAAAAAAAAAAGACTGTACCCTTTTATGTAATGATGTTTACTTTGAATTTATATTAGTTCACACAAACACTCCATCCATGCTTTTGTTCCGGCCCTCCGGTCCAGTTTAAGAACCCATTGTGGCCCTCGAGTCAAAAAGTTTGCCCAAACAGGAACTCGCACTCAAGTTGGACCGACCCCACTGGACCCCACGGCCTCAAAGGACCTGGAACGTGACACAGCGTGGCCACAGTTCTCTCTCCCGCCCCAGAAGCCAAACATGGAGGCGCCGCCTCCGCACTCCCCGCCCGCCCGTCTCCTCACGCGTTCTTCTCCCACTGACCCAGGTAAATCACGAGAGGGATAAAGCCCCAGCGGATGGCAAACTGGCCGCCCTTGAAGAGCTGCTGCAGCCTCTGCTTGGCCTCTTTGCTCAGCTTCACCATGGTGACGGCCCGGGCGGCGCTGCGAGCACCCACTGCCGCGGCGGAGTCCTCCCTCCGAGGAAAGAGAGGGGTGTGCGCAGGCGCCACACGCGACTTTTACGGCACGAGTCGTGAGCGTCGCCAGCAGAGGTCGTAATTCATCGCCCGGAACCCGCCTCGCGCCCGCCGCGGCGCTGTCTATCACAGGCGCATGCGTGGTCGAGTCTGCTCTCTGGAGGCTCAAGTTCACCTCCAGGTTTAGGAACCGCCTGGTTTCGCCGGTTGCAGGATTCTGGAGGCTCTGTTCTTTCCGTTCGGAACGCCGTCTCTCGGTTCACCGGCTTCTCCATCTTTCCAAGTGCATCTCCACGTGTTCCCTGCCTGACATAGAAGAAGCATTATATTCAGAAGGACTGGGTTTTAGGATAAAAGATTAAAGATCCATTGTTCCTTGAAGGCACCATATTCTCTCTTAGCTCTTGCTGTCGCCTCTACCAGAAATGCCTTCCCACACCCCCTTTTTAAAGTCCACTCAAGTCATCTCCTCCAAGATGTAATCTCCCTTGTTTTGCTCCCGGCCCCTGTCCAGGGCAAGATGAGCACTTCCTCGCGGTGCCTCCACTCTCTCCGGTTGATTTATCAATATTTATTTATGTGACTTTCTTCCTAAATAGACTACAGGCATTATATCCCCAGTGACTGTATATCTTACACTGTGGAATTGGCCAACTTGAGACTATTTTCCTCAAGCTGTAAGAGGTAAAAGAACTCTTTCCATTGTCCTGAAGCAACACATATGATTAAACTAAAAGCTTGCCTCTTCCAAAATGTCATATAGTTGGAATCACACAGTAGGTAAACTTTTGGGATTGGCTTTCTTTCACTTAGTAATGTCTATTTAATCTCTCTCCGTGTCTTTTCTTGGCTTGATAGAGCATTTCTTTTTTATTATTATTATTCAACTTGTTGGGGTGATATTGGTCCACATGAACATGTGGGTTTCTATGTTACAAGATCTGTATATTGCACCGTGTACCCACCACCCAAGCCATATCTTCTCCTGTCACCTTATATTAGCACCGCTTTCTCCCCCCACCCCCTTCCCTTTGGCAACCACCACACTGCTGTTTGCGTTCACGAGTTTCCATTTTATATCCCACATATAAGTGAAATCATATGGTTCTTAGCTTTTTCTGACTGACTTATTTCGCTTACCATAGTGTTCTCAAGGTCCATCCATGTTGTTGCAAATGGTGCTATTTCATCCTTTCTTATGGCTGAGTAGTATTCCATTGTGTATATGTGCCACAATTCTTTATCCAGTCCTCTTATCACAGGACACTTTGGTTGTCTCCATGTCTTGGCCACTGTGAATAATGACTGAGCATTTCTTTTTAGCACAGAATAATATTCCATCACCTGGATGTACAGTTTATCCATCCACTCACCTATTGAAGGACATTTTGGTTGCTTGCAAGCTTTTGGCAATTGTGACTAAAGCTATGATAAATATCTGTTTGTAGGTTTTTGCATGCATATGAATTTTCAACTTCTTTGGGTGAATATCAAGGGCCAGGATTGCTGGATTGTATGATAAGAGTCTGTTTAATTTTGTAAAGAACTGCTATCTTCCAAAGTGCCTGTACCATTCTGCATTCCCACCAGCAAGAAATAAAAGTTCCTGTTGTTCTACATCCTCACCAGCATTTGCTGATGTGTTTTGGAATTTAGCCATTCTAATAAAGTATAACAGTATATTATTGTTGTTTTAATTTGTGACATGTGATGTGGAGCATCTTTTCTATGCCATCCCATCACTTTTGCTGACTCTATTCCGTAAACGAAATTCACTAGGCCCAGGCAGCACTCAAGGGGGTGGGAATCACCCAAAGGCATACATAGCAGGATATGGGGTCACTGGGGACCATTTCAAAGGCTGCCCAATATAATTCAATTCGGGGGGGGGAGGAGGAGAGGAATTGGAGACAAACATAGACAATGCTTTTGAAGAGTTTTGCTACAAAGAGAAACAATGAAATGAGAGGTTAGTTGCAGAAAGATGTGACATTAAAGTATGTTTCCATTTTAATTATTTTACAACAAACCAGATCATTCTTATCAATAAAAGTGGCATATTTAATATATTGAATGTCTAATTAAATAGAATTCTACTTTACACCATTATTCATATATTTCTTAGAAGTATTGTGACCAACAGTGCTCTGGTTTGTAAAAAATTAAACCTGAGAAGAAATTTTAAAAAATGGTCTGTTTGGCCCTAGCCAGTTTGGCTCAGTGGATAGAGCATCAGCCCTGCAGACCGAAGGGTCCCAGGTTCAATTCCAGTCAAGGGCACGTACCTTGGTTGCAGGCTCCTCCCTGGCCTGGGCCCTGGTCAGGCTCGTGCAGGAGGCAACCAATCAATGTGTTTCTTTCACATTGATATTTTCCTCTGTCTTTTCCTCTCTCTTCCACTCTCTCTAAAATCAATGAAAAAATATCCTCTGGTGAGTATTAAAAAAAAAAAAAAGAGTGTTTGTACCCATGTGGGGGTCAGAAACAAGCACATCTGTATTGCAGGGCTTCCAGGAGACTTTGCTGCACATCCTCTAATTACTGATCATCTACACCATTTATTTAGGCAGATAAAACCAATAGGCCCCAGGGAGGGCAGACATTCTCTCTTGGCTTGAAAACAAGCCTACAGCTGCTTGGAAAAGGCAGGCTGCTGAGCTGAGGCCTGCATGTGGCAAACAGCCCAATGACACTAATTAAAATGTTACCCAACTGGAGTGATCATTTAAATCATAAATAATGTCAGTCATTGCTTTAACTTCTGACTCTACACTACAATAACACAATAAATTTGCACTAAACACAAAGACAAGAGTAAATGAATGGCCCCATTAATTTGCAAAAGTAAATGTCCTAGATATGTCTAATGTTAGTCCATAGAGAACAAGGGAGTCTTAGGGTCAGGCAACTGCAGGGTTTGGGGAGGGCCATAAATAATGTGCTTTCTTCCCCTTCCATGCTCAGAACCCACTCAGGCATAAGACAGAATGGAAATTAAAGTGTTAGCTTTCCTACTGATAAGATCGAGTCTTTAGAGCTGTCTGTTCTATCCCCCTTCTCAGTCCAGACCTTGAGTCACCATTTCCTTAAACTAGTCCCGGGCACTGAGGGGAGAAAAAGAACCTGAATCCTCACAGCTAACATCTTTCTAATGGATTTGCTGTTCTTTGAGAAAGATGAGTCATTGGATGTCACCTGCCATAACATGTGGGGGGCAAGCATTTAGAGTGAGTAAAATGCAGGATCGTGTTACTGCAGGGTTAATGAGAAATAATCTCCCACTTGGTTTGGACTATTGGAAAAACGCAGTGGCAAAGGGGAGGGACTCCTCAACGGCTTCCAAGTGATCGCTTCTTGTCCCATCTCCCCTCCCATCAAAGAAGATCGGAATCTTGGCCTGTTTCATTGGGAACAGGGGACAGGCAGGGGAGGGAAACCAACAAGCCTACCCTAGTTTGCATGCTCTAAAAATTCATGTTAGCACAGGATTTTATTGGAATGTCTTCTCTTCTGGAAGGGAATGAGGAGCGTGTGGGCAGAGGCTAGCGGCATTATCCAACACAAGTTCCTCTACAGAGAAACAGGGTCAGGCGGTGGGTGGGGAGTGTGGGGGGCTGGAGGGGTGGCTCCCCTCTGTCAGCAAAGAGGTACCCAACACCTGATGCCCGGGGATGCCTGCTCTAGAAAGGCCGGCCAAATACACACTGAGAGGGGAAATCCACTGACAGCACCAAACCCTGGGCCAAGGACTGGGAATGCAGGGATAAAGGCACACGCAAGGTGACCTAGGAAAGCTACAGCCTGGGTAAGACCCCACCCCTGCTACCTACCATGTGAGCCTAGAAGAGCTTTATAGTGTCTACCCAACTCTAAAGGCATATGGAGGATAAATGGCAAATCTGTTGCCCTGAGTCATTTCCCACTTACCCAGGCACTAATGAGGCTGAATTCTGGGGATTCCGTGGAGGAGTCCTCATGGAGCTGATATTCCAACACCATGACAACTCTGCCATTGGAGAAGAGCCTAAGGCCGGCTCTACTCCAGCAGAGAAACCCTGGATGATGTGTCAAGTCCCTTCTACTCTATGGCTCTTCAACTCTCTAGGCCTCTGATTTCCCCCTCTCGTATGTTTGATGTGCTGTCAGCTTCCTCCTGGGAATGCTAGACTCAGCTAGGCACCCCCTCCCGCGGGAAGCCTTCACTGAGTCCTCAGCGGGGGGCTTGCTTTGTGCCGCGTCCCTGGCACGCTATGTGGGCTCCTGTCCGCGGATGGACCTCACCTTACGTTCCTTAAGGGCAGGGGCAGTGTCTCATTGGCCCTCACACCCCAGCGCCCAGCGCGACGCCAGGCAGAGCCAGCCCTCTATAATACCCGTTGCCCTAAACCCAAATCCCAAAATCCCAAGGGCAGGTTGCAGATAAAACGACGTGTGAGAGTGAGGCTGGGGAGGGCTCCTCTGTCCCTCTGTCCCTCTGTGACGTGCAGGCCACCCTAGGGGAAGGCAGGCATGGGGTATTCGGGCGCGGCGGGTACCTAACATTATGTGAATGTCAGGGGCTTCATGGAACCTGCAGGGAGGTACATGGACACCACACCCAGGGAGGTGTTAGGGTGGATTCCCCCGAGGCCGCAGTCTCTGGGCCGGGGCTGGGGGACTGGGCCGGCGCCCGCCCCGCGTTCCCCAGGCCGCCGGCAGGGGGCGCGCGAGGCCTCTGGGGGCCGCGGGCGGGGCGGGAGCGGGCGGTGCTGGGTGGGGGCGGGATGCTGAGCCGGGAGGGGCACTGGGGCAACTTTTTGGTTGGCTGCCTCCGGTGCTGACAGCCCAGGCCCCTTTTAAACTTGGTTTCTCTGGCGCCCTCCCCTTTCGGACGCGGCGCGCGACTTGGGTAAGTGGCTCCCGTGTGGTTCGACGCTGGAGCGGCCACGTGGCCGGGGGGGTCTCTCTGGCGACCCTAGGGGTGCCCTTGTTGTCCCGGGCCTGCCCCGTCTGTGCCGCCAAGATCGGGGTTCGGCCCCAGCTCGGCGACCCCTGGGGAGAGGCGCTGCCAGCTCCGCGGATGGAGCCCCCGGGGGAGCCTCTCTGATAGGCCCACTTGGGTGGGGACCCCACCGCGGTGCTGGGGACGCTCCCGCCCCGGGACGCACCCTCGTGGCACCTCGGGTCCCCCTTTTCCCCAGTGCCCGGGAGCCTGGCACCTCTCGTGCCTGTGGCCCCGACGCCCCAGGGATCGGACCGCAGGGAGCTGAGAACGTCTTTCCATGGGAACGTTAGCATTTGGAGGATTAGCCTGACCCGGGCGGAGGCGCGGAGGCCGGGGCGGTGCCCTGCCCAGGGCCCTGATGACCCGGCGTAGCCAGTTTAGGACGCGGCTGCCATCCCGGGTCTGGAAGGCGCTGCGCTTCCGTGCGGAGCAGGGTAATGACGGTGTTGGCAACAAACGGGGGTAATTTCGCCCACTCTCTCCCGCCACGATTGCCCTGCCCTTGCCACGGTGGATGGGCTTTTCTAAAGGTCCAGGGGCGAGTCCTGCGGGAGCATCTGGACCACGGGTTCCACCAAGATAAACACGCACGGCTGCCCCGGGGAAAGCTTTGTCTCCAGGAAGCACCAAGTTTGGGGCTCAGTGGGCACACGAAGGGTTCGTTACTCCGTACATATTGCTGCAGAAAGTTAGTGTCCACATGAGAAAGTCTCAGTTTAGAGTTCAGTGAGCGAACGAAGGAATCCTTGTAGCCCTCGGAGATACTACTTAGCAATCTCCTTTCGAAATGCGAGGCTGGTGTGGTGTACGGGTCGGCCTCAGTTGTGCAAGATCCTTGTACTGATTAGGCAACCGGAGAGGGGTCTATTTTTATCATGCTTCCAAAGAGGGAAATGGTGTGTTGCAGGCCGTGTTCTCAGCACACGGACAACGCTTGCTGCCCCAGTGCCTCCGTCTCTGGTGGGTCGCACCGCCACACAGGGAAAGGCCATGGCCGGGCTTTGTTGTACAGTTGCCTTCGGTGTTGAGCCAGACTGTTTAAACAATTCCATCTGAGAAAGATGCATGCACTGAGAGCCGGGCAGCGTGTGTCTATTTAAGGATTGTGGAAGCTGAGCAAGGGAGGACGCCTGTTCTCAACACTTGGGCTCTGGCTCTGGGCAAACAAGTGTCTGGCTTCCTTTGGTTTTAAAATCCATTAAAGCTTTGTGTGTGTGTTGTTTTTTTAATATATTTTTACTTATTTCAGAGAAGAAGGGAGAGGGAGGGAGAGAGAAAAATCAATGATGAGAATCATTGATCCAGCTGCCTTCTGCACACCACCTGGGATCTGAGCCCACAATCGGGCATGTGCCCTTGACAGGAATCGAACCTGGAACCCTTCTAGCGCAGGCCCACGCTCTAGCCACTGAACCAAACCGGCTAGGGTGCTTCTGGTTTTTTTTGTTGTTGTTGTTTTCTAGGCAGATAACTGCTGCCAGTAATGTTTATTTTTTCTAAAATTGATCATTATTCCATGCTAATGAAACCGGAAAAGTGGTGGCTGCTGACATTCTGTTAAATGGATTTCCAGAGTACATGAATGTTTTTCACTATTCGTTTTATTCCTGGCTGGAAACCTAGGTGGTTCCCAAGTGTCAGGAAATTTGGAGATTGTGCCTTTTTAAAAATGGGGATTCTATTCAACAGTAGCTCTTTATTCCATCACAGTTTGCTAGTAGATGGCCACAATAAAAGACGTTCTTTGCCAAAACAAAAAGTTACCACATGATATTCTTAACGTTATTCTTCTTACTTTCCTACCAGGCTCAGTCCAGTTCAGGATGCTGACAAACTTCAGGTAAATGGAGAGAGTTTGGATTAAGTTATTATTAAATAGTCGAGTAGAATTCTTGGCCAAGGATGAGAACTCTAATCTGATGGGATATGCCCCTGCTCTGATGGGTTAAAGGATTTACCTGAGGCCAACCTGGTAGGAATTTATTAAATGCTGTCATATCCCTCCCCACTTCACAAAGGATGCTTAAGTGATGGACATTCAATCTTTAAAAATGTTTTCCAATGGTGACTATTTTGAGATTGAAAAAATGTAGAGATGAATTGTTAGCATTATTAACATAGGATTTTGAGTTTTAAAATGTGGTTTTTAAGTCAAACCATGACTGTGTCTGAGTGGGGAGTTCTATTATCTATACAGTTTTGTAAGCTGTTTTCTTAAATAGCATCTTACCTAGTAATTGCTAATCTAATTACCTCCGGTGGCACTTTTCTTACAGGGCTGGTGCTGCTGGAGAGACAGAATTGTGCCGGAAAGAAGCTTTTCAAGTAGATAAGGTGTATTTGAACAGGTGATGGTTGATATATGCAAAACAGAGGCTTTTGCTTTCTTTGTCCCTTTCACGCTAACAGCGGTTCTCAACCTGTGGGTCGAGACCCCTTTGGCGGTCGAATGACCCTTTCACAGGGGTCGCCTAAGACCATCCTGCATATCAGATATTTACATTACGATTCATCACAGTAGCAACATTACAGTTATGAAGTAGCAATGAAAATAATTTTATGGTTGGGTCACAACATGAAGAACTGTATTTAAAGGGCCAGAAGGTTGAGAACCACTGCGCTAACAGCTGGGGTGAGTTGCGGGGGGTGGGGGAGGGTAGGGGCAGATTTCTGTTAGAGCATATATCTGCCCCATAGCGAATTCCCATAGAATTCAATTCCATTATTTCAGCTTTTGTTCCACGGCCCCAGCCTCCTGCCTGACACAGTGACCAGACTGTGTATTCTGTACTTAAGGCCGTTTTGTCCACTGTGCTTCAGGCTACAAAGTTATTTTAAAATCCCATTCTTTTGACTGTTGTAAAGATTATTTGTTACCACGTATCCTTTTAAAAATCCTGGTTTTATATGCTTACAGATTTTTCTAAAATGCTGTATGTAGAACACTTTAATGATTAAATATGACCCTTTTGATAAAAACAGATCGATGGATTCCTAGGGGTGGGGAGGGGCATGGGCGATTTGAGGAGGTGTTTGACATCTTGATTACAGTGGTTATTATGCACTGGTCCAATCTAGGATGAGTTTTACTAAATGTAAATTGTTTCAATAAACATGACTCTAAAAACTTAACCCTTTCTGGCTTCTTAATGACATTTCCGATGAAGTCTCTGGGGAAATAGTCCTGGGTCAGCACTTGAATGACTTCCTGAGATGTTAAAAGTGGTAAAAACATCAAAATCACTTTGGAGTATGAATCACATAAGTGACTCATGTACACAATAAATACCTGAGAAACAGGACCTCGAGGTATATGTTGGCTCAGTTATCAAGGATATACAATTTCTGTTTATGGATCTTTCAGGCAACACTTTCCCATCTTAATGGTTGCAGTTTAAATCTCACCTGTGATGTGGCACTTCTCCCTCAATCTCTTAACAATCTGTTCTAGTGGCCACATGGTAGCAGAAAATGGAGTGTGAAAATTATTCTACCTGTAAGTAACTTGATTGGTGCTACTTTGGGTTCCTCGTAGTCTTGCTTTACACATTGGCAATTTTCCCTTGGGAAAAAAATGTTGCATGTTCTTGGCCAATCCTGGCTGGCCAAGGAATTAGGGAAATGAACAGAGGTGCTAAGTCATCTGGCTTGGGTTGATCTCAAAGCTTAATGGATAAGCCAGCCACATGGTTTAGTGCTGGAAGAATCAGTCTGAACTCGCCCTTTTTCTCTTGGGATATTCAAAGATGCTTTTAAAGGAGGGATGGGCCATGCATTGGTTGTGAGCCATAGCTCCAGGAAGTAGCTATAACTGAGGAGGAAACTGGTCTTGCAGAACTTGTTATCTAAATGCAGAGGCTGTGAAACTGAACAATGCACTGCCCTGGGGGGTGGGGGGGCGGGTTGTTGATGCTGGTGCCAGGGCAGACCATCGGATGTGGCCTGACACCTGGGGGCCTTCCTCCAGGGCCATGAAGGGGGCAGGGAGCATATTTTCAAGACAAAGACCCCAGCGGGGATATATATAGACAGGCTCTCTACATGTTTCTTCACTGTGATTTGGAAATTATTCCCGGAGTGAAGAAACGGGGTCCCTCCCTTTCTTTAGGAAGCTTGGCATTTCTTTGGTCTTCTGTAACATAACCTGCAGAGCCATTGCCACCTACCCCCGTGACTTAGGGTGCTTCCAGCAGCTGCATTGTGCCATCTTACATGTAGGAGCAAGCAATGTCCTTCAGGTGTCCTCTTATGGTTCCAGGTTTGGTACATTCCCTGCTCCATCTCAGAAACAGTTGTCCTGAGCTCTGGTTGTGTAGCCTTAAAACCAAAGAAATCGGGATGAGGAGTGGAGCCATTCCCACGTGTGTTCCGCCGGCAGCTTGCCCTCTGACACAGCACATGCCTGCATGTCAGCAGAGCGAAAGCAGGAGTGGGAAGATGCCAGCATGACTACTACAGGTCCAGGCCGTTCCGTTGTGCTCCAGGGCCCTGAGAAATGAAGGGAATTGACTTGAATGAAATGTTTTCAAAGAGGATTTATTAATTCCAAGGGACAGGCTTGGGCATGAAGAGATTATAAAGAAAATGGGATTGAAATACAGTGTTATGCTAATGGCTATGGTTTTGCTTTAAATGTGAATTCCAGTCACTAATCCCCCAGATGCGACTTGCCCAGTATCACAGTTGCACTGTTGCTATGCCAGTTCAGGTACACATACTGCATTCATCTGATTTCAAGAAGGGGCATACCCTGTTTCTGACAGCCTCGACATGTTCCTAAGCCCTGAGAACAAGTAGTTCTTGTTTCTTAAAAGCAAGCAAATCTTTGTAGTTCAAGTGACTATTCCAAATAAAGGTATGTTCTTTGAGATTCCTAAAACCTTAAAATATATGACTCGGGAAATACTGTTTTCCCTGTGTGTTAAGTTCTGTGATTGAGGGTTCCTGACTTGATGGAGATTGCACAATGCGACTTAACCACATCACTATGTAAGATGAAGCTGATTTAGTCAATAATTTCTGAGTCAATAACTGAAAGACTCAACTGTTAGAACAAACTGAAGAGACTATTAGAGCTATTTACACAACGCCAATATATTTCCAGGATATCTTGAGGTGGCTTATAAACAGCCAACGATACAATAATTGGAAGAGGGAGAAAGAGCTGGGCAAGGAGAGAGCAGGATTGTGTAAAACAAGCCATTTGACCTCGTGCTTTTGGCTTCTGCCAATCCCGCTCTGAGCCTCCTGGGAGCCAGAGAGAGCCAGTGGGCAGATTTGCCATGTAGCACTTGAAGCTTTAAATGGAGGAGGAGGAAGGGGCAGGGCCATCTGCATTCCAGGCTCCTTAGAACCCAAATGAGAAGATGCCTTTTCCCCCTTCATGGTCTCAAGTACCTTGAAGGGAGAAGTAGAACAGAGGAGATTGTCCCGATAATGAAACGGGAGCTAGAGGTAGTGGAGACATGCTTTTGACTCGAGAGTTAGGTCAGTTGGTCAGTGAACCCTGAGGCTGGACCTACTCTGCTGATGGTCAAGCCAGCGTCTGGGATAAACAACAGCTCTTGAGAGCAAAGCCATGTTGAGATCGTGTGAACAGATAAACAGCCAGAGATGAGTTTGAAAGGCTTATTTTTGTTTTGTACTCATAAAGGGTTGCCTTTCCAAAACTTACTTTTTTATTCATAAACTGAAAAATTCTGATTGCAATGTTTTGTGATACAGGGATTGAGCACAATCTGGGACTATGCAACCATGACTAGAAGACCCCCTAGTGGAGCTTACCTGTACTGCAAGGGGCCAGTTGTCTTGCGGTACCCTCCACCTCTACTCCCCAAACGTGACTTTCCCACGTGCAGAAAGGTGCTCTGCACTGAGGCCTCAGTGTCCTCGCTTCTCTGTCACAGCATTTACAGAATAGCAGCTCATGACTTCAGGTGAGGAGCTACAGGGATTTTCTTCCAGGCTCCTCAGATGCTAGTTTTCATGTTGACTGTTTATAAGTGGCCAGAAACTCAGAGTTAGCTCCTCACAAACGAGTGTTTTTCTTCATCAGAACTGGTCAAACTGGAGGTCTTGGCTTGGCTAAGGCGAAGGTTGGCCAGGTCCACTGAGGGACCGCCAGACCCCTGTCCTGGCCCAAGTCCAGAAACCACCCAAAGGTTCTACTTCGACAAGTAGCTTCCATGCTCCTGCGGGGCACTGGGCACATCAGAGGCACGTTCACAAACCAGCTGCAGAACATGAGCCCAGGCCCAAGGAACTGGGACCAAGCTCCACCGCTCTGGTTTTAACATTGACCAGAAGATTCTAATTTTAGAACCCAAAGAACAATAAAAACCTGGAAACGTTGAATCATGTTGGCAAAATTAAACCCTTCAGGTTGTGTGCTGGAATCTGAGTTCAGTTAATGGGCACTCGGTGAGTCAGACCCTGTTCAAGTCCTGGCTAGTGTCCATCACTGCAAACATGCGCTGAATACAGTCGACGTTGTTGGCTAAAGGTGACTGGAGACACAATTGCTCTCCAATGTAGTGAGAGGACAAGGCAGGCCAGGCCCCAGGAACAGTGCAGGGAAATCACTGGAAACACTGAGACAGGGCCAGTGTTTCTAGAGCTCTGAGCAGTCAGAGATGCTGCCTGCCTCTCAGGTTGAAGCATCTTTCCTCTCTGCTGAGCCTGGGCATTTTTAATCTTGCACTTTCACACATAAAGAAACTACATCGAGTGCCCTGTGGTTACACACATTGTGGAGATGAAGACCAGCTTGCCAAGCTGCTGTGGCCGCGGGGCCAACATGATGAGGATGACATGGATGAGGCCCGTGAGGGAGTTCAGGGAGCATTGCACACCGTTCTCAGCCCCTCGCTCCATTTCTGGAATGTTCTCTTGAAGAAGCAGAGGCACAATGAGGTCAAAGGACCAGAGACCTTCAGGGCAGCAGCAGAGGGGGCAGACTAGATGTGAATAGGTGGCAGAGACTTAGTGAGAATTCCGGCCTTTGCGCTGTATTGTCTAAATGAGCTTTTCTGTTGCTCAGTTTCCTCATCTGCGAAATGGGAATGTTTAAGGGCACTGTCTCACCGGAGGATTACATGATAGGAGATTGTGAAGAGTGTAGCATGGCCATCTGCACATGTAGTTACTGTCTTAATTTGTGGTATTATAATTATCTTTGTGAATCACCATTACCACCATCGTCACTAGGTAACAAAATCTTCATTTTGGATGTATTTATTTATGGCTTCCAGTGCATTTCAAACATGTTTAGGAAACAGAGTGAAGTCTTGAGTTTCAAATCCATTTCCAGAGTTTTCTTCTTCTCTCCTGGTTTAGCAGATAAGGAATTGGCCTCCTCTCTCTCTATACCCCACAACTTCAACACACAAAGGCTAAGTTTGATTACACTCCAGAGGCAGCCTCAGGATCTGCCACACAGACATCAACCAGGGCAGTAGCCAACCGTGCTGATGACAGTGTTGCCCCGGGAGTGACGGCATCTTCCCTGGGATCCTGGTGCCTCCATGGGCACCGGCTCCCAGCTGCTGCCTGGGTGGTTTACCAGCCGGCTGGCCTGAATTCCTATGGTCTAGCTCTGGTCCTTTAGAATCCTCTTCTACTCTCTGTTCTGATCCCTGGATTAAATTCTGAACTCAAGAATTATGTGGAGCCCGGCCAGTGTGGCTCAGTAGTTGAGCGTCAATCTATGCACCAGGAGGTCACGGTTCAATTCCGATCAAGGGCATGTACCTGGGTTGCAGGCACATCCCCAGTAGGGGATGTGCAGGAGGCAGCTGATCGATGTTTCTCTCTCATCGATGTTTCTAACTCTCTATCTCTCTCCCTTCCTCTCTGTAAAAAATCAATAAAATATATTTAAAAAAAAAAAAAAAAGAATTATGTGGAGCCTGGCCAGTGTGGCTCAGTAGTTGAGCGTCAATCTATGCACCAGGAGGTCACGGTTCAATTACCAGCCAGGGCACATGCCCAGGTTGTGGGCTCGATTCCTAGTAGGGGGCATGCAGGAGGCAGCCAATCAATGATTCTCCCTCATCATTGATGTTTCTATATCCCTCTCCCTTCCTCTCTCTGAAAAATCAATAAAATTAGGAGAAAGAAAGAAAGAAATATGGGGAGCAAATATGCTGTGTCCTCCAGTGTCTGCCTTTGCAGCACTGGACAGGCTTGCTGTCCTAGAGGGATGCCCTTGTCCTCCTTCTGGGCTGTCCTGACACCCTGGTACGTCCACTACGTCTCTCTGGGCTTGGTCTGCCAAAGCCTCGCCCCACACTGCACTCTGACCTCGAGCGCATCTGTAAACCCCATGCCTGGTCCTGAGCACTCAGTGCTCCCAGAGTTAGGAGTATTCAGAACCGGCTGCAGCAGAACAATGCAAAGCGCTCAGAGAACTGAGGGCTAATTATGCAGGGACAGAATTATTTCTAAATCAGGGGCACAGAGAGTGATAGCTCTTAGGTTCTGGAAAGCAAAGCGACTTATGGGCTATGTGCCAAACTGTTTTGTAGCCAAAGTTCTGTGACTTAGTTTCCATCAGAATGGAAACCAGTATTTACCGAGCAAATGCCTAGAATGAGTCCTGTGCTCAGGGATACCTGGTGGATACCACGGCAGGCCACAGGCTGCTGGTCCAGGTGAGAGGACAGGGGTCACGGCCACCGGGCCTGGCGTGCTAACCACACGGACCAGGGCATGATGCACCCTGGGCACTGGTGCTTTCAGCTCACCACCAACCCCAAGGTCATTTGTAATTCAAATTGTAAATGGCACCTTGCTGGCACTGGGTGTGTGGGAGCATGTGACCTTGACCAGAATCTGTTTCACTCAGCTCTGTGGTTCTCTCTTTCTCTCTACGCACCCCACACTCCACCCTTACACAGCAATGCTCATGAAAATGCTGAACCTGCAGCCAAAACATACGAATGATGTTGATGACTAAAGATGAGAGTTAATATTCATGTTTAAGTAGCCCCTGTGACCACACTGCCCACAGGAATTATTTAGTGCATCACCAGGACCTCCCTGACCGGTAGGCACCATCACTACTATCCCCTCCCTGAGAAGGAACCAGCCCACGGAGAGCTTAGGCACCTCGCCAGCATCAGCAGGCGTTGCCTGGCTCCACGTCCGGAGCTGTCTCCCTCTTAAGCGTCCGGAGTGTCCTGTGCCTCTGGATCCTTTCCAAGGGTCAGCAAAACAAACAAACAAAAAAACCCCACTATTGCAATAGAGAAAAGCCTAAAGTTTCTCTCATACTGAATGGTTTTCCCAATTGCAGGCATTGATGATGAAATCTCACATTTTTCAAATGTGATCATTTCCTTTGTGTCAGGGAGACAAGAGTCACTGGTAGACTTGTTTTTCTTTCTTTTGAACTAAATACTTGAGTATCATAATGTGAATTGCATAAATCTTAAAATCGCTAATCTGTTCTCAGTTGTTCATACAATTAAGAGCTGGAAGTGCAAGCCAAATATCCCAATAAAGATAATCCACCCACTTAAAAATAATTTTACGGTTAGACAATCTCCATATGAAAGTATAGGTTTCTAACTCAGCTATTTGGGATTAAGAACACAGTTTCTGCCCTAGCCAGTTTGTCTCAGTGGATAGAGTGTCAGCCCTCATACTGAAGGGTCCCAGGTTCGATTCCAGTCAAGGGCATGTACCTTGGTTGCAGGCTCATATTCCCTGCATGTGCAGGAGGCAACCAACCAATGTGTCTCTCTCACATCAATGTTTCCCTCCCTCTCCCTTCCACTCTCTAAAATTTCTTACGCATCCGTATTATATCAGAGAAATAAGGTTCCCAGTTCAACCCATGATTTTATAACCTCTTAAATTAGACCTACAAAACTTGCATTTTCTGTCCCAATACTCCAAAGCTCCTGTGGACTAAGGGGCTCTGGTCTCCATGGAGAAATCTGAAACGTATCACCCAACCCTACGCTCCCACGAGTGTGGCCCCAGAGGTGGGAAGGTGAAGCTCTGAGCCCCCAGAGGGAAGGGGCTTGCTGAAGCCTGGTGCCTGGAGCAGTGGTGAGGCATGCTGGGGCAGTACGCAGGATGCTTGCCGAATGAGTGAGGAAGACATCCTTGGTTTCTGATCCACTCCTTCCACCATCACCACATTTCCCACTCCACCCCGTTTCTTTCTTTCTTTTTTTTTTTTAAATTGATTTCAGAGAGAAATGGAGAGGGGGAGAGAGAGAGAGATACATCAATGATGAGAGAGAATCATTGATTGGCTGCCTCCAGCACACCCCCTACTGGAGATTGAGCCTGCAACCCAGGCATGTGTCCTTGACCAGAATCGAACCTGGGACCCTTTAGTTCACAGTCCGCAGGCCGACGCTCCATCCACTGAGCCAAACCGGTTTCAGCTAGGTTTTTTTTTAAGAATCCATCAGTGGCTTCCCAAGGGTCCATTTCACCTAAAATAAAATCCAAATAAATTTTATGTCAGTGCCCTGCCCAAACACCCTCAGCTCATTCCCACCCCCATCTGCTTCTTTATTGGACAAGTCCTGTGTGTACCAATGGCTTCCTCTCCCGGGCACCAGCGTCTCTGCCAGAGGGCCTCTCTCCAGCCACAGGGACATAAGGGCAGGCTGAGCGTGCACAGAGGTCAATGTCCCTGTGAACAACCTTCGACTGATGAGTGACAAGACTCGGTGGAGAAACACCCCAGTTTCCTTGGCGCCTGGTGAGAGAATTCGGAGGTATGCCCTACAGAGTCTCTGAGAGGGCCCCCGGGGGACTGCACCCACCATCAGTAGTAACACATACATCAATGCACCTTTTTTTTTACAAAAAAAATTTAATGTGTTTTTTCTCCAGTTGAGATTATGCTCAGACACAAGCACTGGAAAGAAGACACGGAACACTGATATAAAGGAGAGAAAAAACAAAAGCCGTCTCTGAGTTTGCGTCACCTTGAACGTCCACAGCCTCCTGTTGCCTTTCTAGGAAGGTCCCCTGCCTGTTGCTGGGGTTTTACAGGCAGCTGGGGAACTCGCTGGTAAACCCTGGACAGAAACAGGAACTCTACAAGAAGGGAAACCAAGTTCCATCCAAAAATGAAACCACCACAGATCACAGGAGATGCCCATGTCAACACCTGGCCCACGGACAAGGGAGCAAATATGTTGATGATCTGGTCCAGCCGCCGGACCGCCTCATTCGTCCCTGTACGTGAGAGGAAGGAAACATTGCGAGCCACTGGATTGCCATCCTTCCTCCTGGGGAAAAATGCCGTGCATTTGCTGGCTTTGCGACCCATGCACTGGGTGAATGATGGCGGAAACAAGAAAGGTTCCTTTCAGTCTAACTCTAGATTAGTCAGTCATAGGATTTTCAACCTGGAAAAGGCCTTCACGATTAGTTGTGGGAATCTGAACAATTAAAAATGGGTAAACTGAGGATTGGAGACACTAGGTTTTGTGGAGCTAATTATTTCAACTCCTGTCTCAGCACTCTTTCCTATCACACCGTACTGTCTTAACAACTACAATAATATCAATAGACATTATTATGACCAGCATGTTGACAGAATGGAGATAAAGGACAGAATCGGCTGAATTCTTACTCTGCCAGGCACAGAGTTCTAAGCCTCCTACATATATTTCTCTCACTTAATCCTCACAACTCTAAGAAGTTGATGGTATCTCCCTTTTACAGGTTGGGAAATTGAGGCACAAAGAGATGAAGTTATTTGCTCAAGGTCACAGAGAAGGGAAAAGGAGAAGCTGAGATTTCAACCCAGGCAGTCTGACTCCAAAGCTTTTTCTCAACTCTTCTACCATCATTGAAGAATATAGTTACAAGATCATTTTTAAAATTATAATGAACCTCAAACCGGAATCTGTGCTTTATTTTAGACTTCTTTAAGATGAATTATCAGAGACTAGAAAGATTTTCTTTTCCCCAGAAACCGAGGACACTTTCAACGCCGCGTCACCCGGCTCTTACCACAGAGCTGTTTATTTTGGATGGTGTTATTTAAGCCACACGACAGCCAAAGAAGTGCAATTTAAAAGAAAGCATGATTATAAGGGGCTTTGTAAGAAGTATATTTTCATAGACTCCCCACAATAGCTTCCTTTATCTTGGCTCTCAGCGCTCACGAACCTTTTCTAGCGGAGGGGACCGACTGCACAAACGCAGGGTGGGCCACGAGCTCCAGCTTTAAGTTGGCAATTTGAACACATCGCAGTGTGAAAGATCCAAGTTTCATAAACGAAGAAAAAAGAAAGAAGATGCCAGATTCTTCCATTTAGCTCCATTACTGAAAAAAATTCTGCCTCTCACTGTCACATAACTGAAGATCAACCGTCACATTTGGGGTTGAATTTGGGGGTGGGGGATGTGGAAGCTTATCACTGGCCAGAATTTGAAAATGCTTTTAGTGTACTGCTTTTCTAGCTCTAAAATGACCAAGGGACTTCTATGATGTATTTTGAGGGGCTTCGTTCCTCAAAGTACCATTTATATATCCCTTTGATAACAACAGTATCATCCCTTTCTTAAGTGCTTCTTATGAGCAAATGTAGTGCCAAGGGCTTTACCAACCCCAAGCTGGGCTGGCGGAAGGGGGAAGGGAGTGGTCATTATTCCTCCCATTGTATAGATGAGGAAAGTGAAGTCTGGACAAGTTAAGTGACTCGCAGCTGGTATGAGCCATAGCTGGTTTTAGCTGGATTCAAATCTAGGCCTGTTTGACTCCAAGTGCCCTCTCTTATAGGCTATTTTGCTGCCTCCCTCAGAGACCTGATTGGCTGGCTCATCAACCATGTTCCCTGAGCCAGGCCTACTTCTTGGCCCCGAGGACCCGCGATGCCCAGGGCGGCACAGCTCACCAGCCAGCTGGCCTCTGTTGTCAGCTGTGAGGCTCACAATCCAGCCCCTCTGGATGGCGATGGTCAGCACTGTGCTGGCCGGTTTGCCAGAGCTGCTAGGGTACTTCCTCGGCCCATGTGGTACATACAGTTACTTATCTGACAGCCCGAGGACGAGCTAAACGAACACAAAAACCTTTAAGAAAAAGAGGTTCAATGTAGGTTTGGAGCCCAGCGTTATTGTGTTGATTCTAAGCGTTTTCTTCTTCCCACCCCATCGGCACCAGATCCGATGCTAATTTGTACTTTGCAGACAGAGACTTTGCTGTTCTATTGACTTCATGTCTGTGGAATTTGGGCTCTGATTCACAAATTAGGGGTGAGGAGAACAGTGGCAAAGACTAGCCAGATCCAAAACCGGCGAGCAGGGCTGTGCAGAGCTGACTCACTGACGGGCACTCAGGCCTCGCCTCTGACATCCACTCTGGTGGAGCGAGGGGGATGTGGGGACACTCACAGCGAACCAGAACCAGCCGTGCCTGGTCTGCGTCGTCTCCCCTCTGTAGGAGAATACCGGCATCAGCACAACACAGCCAGCGGCTACAGAGGCATTCAGAGTGAAGAGCGAGGCATGAGCAACTGCAGATGGAAAACTATTTACTCTTGGTTTTCAGATTCACGTTGCAGCCACCTCATTGTTTGATGCAGAGGAACTGTATTGGACCAAATTGCTGTGCCAACCACGGTCTTGCTTCTATCAGCAACTGCGGGCCTAAGCAGGAGGCACAGAGCAGGCTCATGGGCTCACTGGAGGCAAAGTCTTTGCAACGAAAACAGGAAAAAAAAAAAACGGGCTTTGCAAGTAAACGAAAACAGACTTTGAGAGAAAGATGACACGAAAAGCAGGATACCAGAAAAGTGAAAGGACTTAAAATTTCCTACTGCTATATCACCCGCTTCTCGAGTTGATTTGTGGTTGAAGTTATCAATACGGCCTAAGAACCAATACTCCAGAGTCTAAATCAGTTAGCCTTCTGAAGGGTGTGGCTCCAGAGAATGCCCTTCCAAGCCTTCTCGGTGGACAGAGAACAATCAGGTTGACTAGTCATTAGAAGAGAAGGGAAAACGCGGGAAATTTTACATTCTCACTGGAGAAAGGAGGGTTTCAAAGATAGAGCCAAAAGCTAAAAGGAGATCTACATTTGAACAAATAAGCCTCCAGATATTAATCCCTAGTCTAGACAGATTACTTGGTACAAAGATATCTCTGACACCTAGAAATTGCCTTTAAGAAAAATGACACAAGTATCTTGTACATAGATAATACCAGAATTCTTTTAAAATAAGGAATTTGATATTAAAAATCTGCGATGGGCAAGAATCTACACACTACATTAAAATATTTAAAATGTAGTACCAGAGTGCTCCCTTCGGCAGCACATATACTAAAATTGGAACGATACCGAGAAGATTAGCATGGCCCCTGCGCAAGGATGACACGCAAATTCGTGAAGCGTTCCATATTTTAAAAAAATAAAAATAAAAAATAAAATGTAGTACCAGAGAGTGACATGAAGCTGAATAAGTCTATTTCCAGTTTTTAAAAGCTGTACTCTGTTGCTCTTATGTTCAGATCTGTATTTCATTTCACTAAATAAACCAAAAGAGCAAGTGAGATCATAATTCACCACATTGTTGTATATGCCATAGATAAGAGTATTACCTCTATTTCTTGGTTTCCTGTCAATCTAATCACCAATTAAGACCCCAAATATTAGTAAAGATCCAGCCACCACGAGGCCAAACCCTGCTGGTAGGAGAACGCTGTGTCCATATGATTCTGTCAGGAACACAGACATGGCAAAGTGCCACGTCCGGTCTTCCTGCAAGACAGCAGAAGCAGAGAGTGTGTTAGTCATTGACCTAAAAAAGCGGAACAAAGTTAAAAACCAGAAAGATGCATTTCACCCAAAGGACATGTAATGGGCAGGGTTTAAAGCCAGAACACCAAAATTATACTTTTATGCAGTGCAGCTGTAACATTTTTAAATATAATATAATGTACTTATACTTTTATAAGCTGGACAGAATATATTTAAAATCTTGTAAGCATCAAAGAGCCAATAAGCCCGTGAGAAAATGTCAGATGAATACTTGTGAGAACACGAGAACCCCACGAAGTCAGCCCAAGTTACCTGGGATACCTGCCGATTCAGAAGAAACAGCGATGAAACAAAACTGCAGTTTGGTGGCCTCAGAAAGTCAGACAATAGAAGTCCATGCCCACCAAAAATGGGGACAGAGATAGAGCAGTTTCCGCTTTAAGCTGAGATCCCATATAAGTCCACCCTCCTGGTACATAAGGGTAAACTTCAGGTGAGCCACCCTCGCCTGGACTTTTAGTCCAGCTTTCCCTCAGCTAGATGGGCCAGGAAATCTCAAGCTTTGAACTTGGATTAAACTGGTCCCAATGGCCAGTGCCCACTATGCATGCATCTGGTAGAAGAAGCCAATTGAGACCCTCTCTAAAGGAAAATACTATAGTCTTAGGTTTCAAAGTACTCCTATAGTGAGTTTAAAATACAATGCCCAGCACACAAAGATAACCAGTCATACAAGGAAATGAAGCACCATGAGTAAGATCTATAATACATAACAGACAATAGAGCAGACCTAGTGAGGTGTCAGATATTTCGATTATCAGTCACAGGCCGTAAAACAATAGTGCTTACTAGATTTAAGGAAACAAATGCCAAGTCTGACAATCTGAGCAGGGAACTGGAAATTATACAAAGTGAGGTAGGCAGTTTAAAAGAGAATTAAATAAAAATTCTAGGACTGAAAAATAAAGCAATAGAAGTCAAAATTTAAAATTCCATTGATAAGTTCAATAGAGATTATAACTGAAGAAAAATCAGTAAACTATAGATATGTCTAAAAAAAAAAAAACCCACAACAAAACACAGAAAAACGAGTTGAGAGAAAAGATGGTAAGAAAGATGAAAAGGAAGAAAAAATATATATGATGAGCCAGAAAATAGAAAACACAAAATAATATGGTAGGTTTAGCTTAAATATCTCATTAATTATCATTACATATAAATGAACTAAATGTTCCTATTAAAGTATAAATATTGACAAGGATTTAAAAATACAACTAATATTTGGTCCTAAGAAACACATTAAAATAAAATAATAAGAAAGGTTGAAAGTAAAAGGAAGAAATGATAAACTATGAAAATACTAACCAGAAAGAATCTGTGTCACTGGTATCAAATGGCAAAAAAAAAAAAAAAAAAAGCATTCCTTGAAATAAAGAGGGTCATTTCAAAATGATAAAAGCTCAATTCATCAGAAAGATATAAAAATTCCTACTTTGTATATACCTAATAAGTGAAAATATATGACTCAAAATGTGTAGAATTAAAAGAAGAAATGAACAATCATTGGGGGAGATTTTAATGTACCACCTCCCTCTTAGTAATTGAACAAGCAAAAAATATTAATATATATTATATTTATATATAGGGTATCCCAAAAAATGTATAAATACACTTTAAATAATTATAAAAGCAGTGTTTATTAAACTACATTTCATTTTCAAAATTGAGCTATCAGCTGTTAAAGTGTATACACATTTTTTGAGACAGCCTGTATTTGTATATATTTTACATATTATATATATATATATGTGTGTGTGTGTGTGTGTGTGTGTGTGTGTGTATGTATGTGTGTGTTCCAACTAAATGTTACATTTTTTAAAAAAGTGTAGCAAACAACTTCAAAATACACATACTTTTAAATCACAGGAAACATTTGTAGAAATTGACCAGATAATGGATCACAGAGCAAATCTTAATTTCAAAATATTGAGCCATAATGATTTTGGTTCATGTTGACTTCTGACTTCAAGGCAATTAAGCTAGAAGTCAATTAGAAAAAATTCAGAAATCCCTTATATGTTTGTAAATTGAGGAATACATTTCTAAACAATTCAGAGGTCAAACTGTCAATCATAATGGAAATTATAAAACATGTTTAGCAAAGCATATCAACACTTGTCAGACACAGCTAAAATACTGCTTAAAGAGAAATTTATAGTCTTAAATATGTATTTTAGAAAAGAAAGTCCAAATCCATATAGGTAGGAGCTGAGTGTCTATATGGAGAAGTTAGAAAAGGAACAGCAAATTAAACCCAAAGGAAATAGAAGAAAAGCAATAATAACAGTAAGAGTAGAAATAAATGAACTAGAAAAATGAAGGTGCAATAGAAAGGATTAATAAAGCCAAAATCTGGCTCTTTGGGAAAACTAACAAAATAAATGGTGGTATATTATACAATGAAATACTGTACAGCAACAGAAAGTATGAAACCAGAGCTGCAACAACAGGGGAATTACCAACACAATGTTGAGTAAAAGAAGCAAGATGATAGAATATGGAAGTTAGGACTTCATTTCTAGAACGCTCATACCAAACTTGGACTAAATGAAACTAAATTGTATCATTCAGGGATGCTACCCCACTGGCAGCGCTGTAAAGAAAAGCAAGGATGTGGATGCCGTAAGAGTGAGGCTCATGGCTCCTCGTCTTTGCTGAGGAAGGGTGTGATGAAGAAAGGGGTCCATGAGGGACTTCCTGGGTGCTGGCTACATCCTGGCTTCTGACTTGAGTGGTGGTTGCATGGTATTCACTTTAGAATTGTTTGTTACAATTGTTTCTTATACATATTTGTTTTATGCACTTTTTTTCTATTTGTGCTATAATTGGTAATTCAAAAACACTTCTAACAAAAATACACACACATTTTGCATCCGTTATTTTGAGGCATTCTAATTGTCTATTACACTTCTCCTAACGATCCAAAATACATCACTTTCATTTTGATTCATCTTACCCATATGGACAAGGCACAGCTTACACAAATCAAAAATCTTGGGCTCATGAGGTAGATCAAGGTTGCTCCTAAAACACATATATACAAATGATAAATGTTATTAAACAGCAGAAGTATATATATAAAGCAAAATTTACCAGATAACTCAAGAGAAAGTACAATCCCTTTAAGAGGCTTTCTGGAACCCAAAAGGCAGAATAAGACACAGAGGAAGACATCAAAGTTGGACATACCATCTCCTGACCCAGGAGCACTACCCAGCCTCCTACCCCAGAGCTGGAAGACCAGTGTCTTGGGTCCTTCATACCTATAGAGGTCACCAACCCTGTGACCCCTCTCCAGGGGCACCCCATCCTTTACCATCTCAGCAATGCCTGAGGCATCCGTGGTTTGCAGTCCGTGTCACACCCTAGTACTGGACAATTCGTCCAGTGGCAGGCACTGCACTGAGAGCAGGGTGTCTGGCTGGCATCATAGCCTGATCTGGGCCAGTACCCCTGGCTCTCAGTTGGTATTAAGAACTTATTGGGAGCTGGCCTCTCACATCAGGAATTCCCTGGAATGTTTCCCAGTCTTCCATCTGGACTAGCCAGGGCAGAGGATCTGGCCAGGGATATATTACCCCCTCCCCACCTCCAAGTCCCCAGCTGATCTCACTTCAAAGTCACTCACTACCTTTTAGGCTACATCCGCTTCCCCGACTGCAATTTTTATAATAATAACTTTCCCATTATCCTGACTTCTCTCCTGAAGTCTTTCTCACTGTTGTGCTGAGCTGGTGGCCTTGTTTCCTGTGTCACTAAAGAGATATGAAAGCAGTGGGAGAGGATTTTTTTTGAGTTCCCATCACAGCACCTGCCTACCTGCCCACACCTATGCTTGGCCTTCCTTCCTGTTATGGGTGCCTGTACACACTCCCTGCAAAGCCAATTCCTCACCATCTCTCCTTCCCCTCCTCTAGGACGTTGACCCTTTTGAAAAAGAAAAAAAAAGTAATGTATCCTTATTAAGGTTAAATCAAAAGGAAATGTTTCATATAAAACATTGGAGGAATTATTTAAAAAATACCTATCCTAAGGGTTAACTCTATTTATGGAGACAGAACAGTCACCTGGTTTCTATCAGCGATAGGACAGCTTCCAGGGGTCACTGAAGGGAGATAGGCCACAAGTGCAGCCCCAATAAGACACTTGAGTCAGGGAGCCTGGTTGTCCTTTTTGACACAGAAGAGCAGGGGGCTCTTGGGCCTGTCCCAAGCCAGTCCTGCAGCTAATCCTCCATGCAGTGATCAGTGTCATAACCAGTCACATCCCAGAGGATACTCAGAAATGGGGCAGCTAGCCACGATATATTTGAGCACAATGCCAGCCATCACACCAAATGCTAAGGCATTGGGCAAATGGGCCGTTGGGGTGGGGAGCGACTTCTGGACACTCAAAGACCTTCTGAGACCAGGCCATGCAGTTCTGTGCCCTCCAAGAACACGTGACTATGGCTCCCAGTGATATTTAGGCAGCTATTACTGGTTTGGGAATTCATTTCACTACAATGAGTGCGCAGCATCTTTCTAAAAGAAAGCCTACTCTTGGATCAAAGGTTAGGGAAGGGGACATAACCAGAGGAAACTCTAGTTATGGCTATTACCTGCCATGATCAATAATTAGCTTGCATTTAAAGATCCCAGATATTGAGAATATCCAATTATATGGCCTCACACAGGTTGGGGAGAACGTAGAAATTAAAACAGTTGCTGAAAGCTTTTCATATTCTCATTCTTTATTAAGACCAATGGCTCAGACTGAATTGGGGATATCTGTGACAGCCAGGCACATTTTTCTTGCATCAACGAGAGAACATGTCACTCACCTTGCATATAGAGGATACTCCATCAACGGTGGCTAATACTACGATGAGTACTGGTATATATTCTGTTCTGCTGCATAATGTCTAGCACAACCAGAACCATTTTTAAAAGTAAACTGTTTATTAGCATGTATTACCAAACTTGAAAGTGAAACAAAAGATAGTTTTCATGGGTGGGTAAAAAGTTTCTATTTCATTGGGCTAAAGAGATCATGGGCAGGAAGACAAGAAACCTAGTCCCTTTGGGCCACCATTTATCTTCCTGTTAAACAGCCTCATGATAAATATAGTATGGGATGAGTTTTAGTTTCATTTAAAATCATTTCTGTTAGCTAGTTAAAAACAAACAAACAAAAAACAGAACAATTCCCTTCCAGAGAAAAAAGGGCATCTGTTTAGCCAATGGAGAGTCGCTACCATTTTGCCTTTTTCTGGTTAACAGAACATCAGTTTTGTTCAGAGTCAGTGCACCCACAGCCCAAGGGGATGAATCACATCTGACGCCATTGCCCAGACTTCCTGTGGCTGGAACTGGCCTCTGACTGTTCTAACCACTGAGGTGTAAGCAAAAGTCTCCTGAGGCTTCTGGGAACGTTTCTGCTTTCTGAGAAAAGAGGCAAGTGGGAGAGGACAGCACTTGGCTGTGGCCCACCCACCCCCTTGCCTTTGACTGTGGCCGTGATGCCCAGAGCCAGAGCAGCTGCCTCACACTCATGAATTGACAGCTTCAGAGGCCAATTAGCTGAGGGGGACAAGGCAGATGGGCAGAATTAGCCAAGGTCTTGATGGCATCACTGGGTTGCTGAACCAACCCTGACTTGACACCTTCTGGACTTCTTGTTTGGTAAGTAATGGATGTTAAAAGTTCAGCCCTTGTCTTTTACTTGCAGCCAGAAACATTTCCAAGGTAAGACAGACCTTCAGTTCCTGGTTCAATGACTGCTCATATACCCACTATCTGAATTTGCCTATTGCTAATATTTAACACATTAGCTCTATGTGTATATTTCTATATGTGTATTTTCAATCTGTGTAGGAAATAAGTTGTAGACATCATAATACTTTACCCCTTCAGTACATACCTCATAAAATAAGCATGTTTCCCCCCATGATCACAATGGCATTATCCCTCATAAAAATATCACTCTTTTCACCCTGCTGGTATGGCTCAGTGGTCATTTGACCTATGAATCAGGAGGTCACCGTTTGATTCCCAGTCAGAGCTGGGGTTTCAGGCTCGATCCCTAGTAGGGGGTGTGCAGGAAGCAGCCAACCAATGTTTTTTTTTCCTCATCATTGATGTTTTCATCTCCCTCTCCCTTCCTCTCTGAAATCAATAAAAAATATATTAAAAAATATTACTCATTCTCTGACATCTGAGAGCTAGTCCTTATTCAGTTTCCCCTATTATCTCCCAAATGTCCTTTTGTGGTTGGAGAAAACTTCCATTTAAATGGTGCAAATGGGATTTGGGATTTTGTTTCACTTTTTCTTCTTTATTTAATAAGAAAAAAAAGTATCCACCATTCCCTCTTCCTATAATAACAAAATGTCATTCTCCAGCCCATTATGGCTTCCGAGCCCAGGACAGCCCCTCAGAAGATATGAATAGAGCTGCAGAGTTAAGATTGTACCATATCACCGAGGAGCCTCAGCCACACATCTCAGAAAGCATTGTAAGAATCCCCCCGGGGAACTTTCTGGGGACCGAGCTCCTGGTGTAGGAATGCTCTTCTCAATTAGATGGGGAGGCAAAGGGCTGAGAACACTTCGTGTGGCCTAAAGCTTCTCTAGTTTGGCGGCCTAACTTTATCCCTTCCCCCCAAAAGGCCCTATATATCCCACTCCGCAATTTACATGTAACAGCCTGAAAAAAAAAAATAGAAGATGACACCTTTTACCCACAGTTGTGGTCATGATAACACTAACGATGTATTTGAAATTGCCAACACTCTTTATAAATGTACCTAGGAAAAAATGAAGATGCACCTACACTCTGGAAGAAAGAGACAGGAAAACAAAGCTCATTGTTTTATGACATTCAAATTAGTGACATCAATTGAAATTTTTGTAAAACCTTGTTATGTAAAAGGATGACTGTTGATTGCCTTTGATTCTTTGAAAACCTCCTGTTTTATTTAATAAAAACCACGCAGCTCAGAGGAGCCGTGCAATGCCAGGCTGCTGATGTGGGCGCAGCAGCGACGTGCCCTCGCCAAGCAGAGCTGCTTAATGTCTGGCCAGAGACTCACCTAAATGACCCTTCTCTCTCCTCATTTGCCGGGCGCTTGCGGTTCCTCTCTGCTTTTTCTCATTTCCAGAAATTGCGGTGTCATTTAATTCTCCCACCATTACTACCTGCTAGGAGAAAAATATTTCAAGTAATAAAAAATGCAATTACACTACTGTAGTACGGTCATAAACTGGAGGAACGCAGAGTGTTTTAACTTACTTCCCATTGGACTCCTCTAAACCCATTAATATTTTATTTATTTCAACTGCAGAACGTTAATTGTGTCGCCTATTATCAGGGCTTTAGTGCATTTGAATGAAGTCCTAGCAATTGCTGTTGACAGACAGAGGCCTAGCGTTAATGCTCAAAGCCCATTATTTGGGGGGAAGACATTCACCAGATCTAATCAGAGACACACATTTTTCACACAAAAATGGCCTCAAGATGTGTTTTGACTAAATTATCTGTGTTGCCGTTCAACCCAGGAACAATGGTGTAAGTCATTTGTCCTTCTGTAACGTGTTACTTTTCCCACTTTAATTGTTCTAAAGGGCAGATGTGTTACGCTTGGTGTAATGCATGCTCATCATAAGTAAAAGCTTCGTCATGCTTTCACAAACATATCCCCGAGAAGCGAATGCTCGCTTCTGCTAGTGGCTATGGAATGTCTCAAACTGGAACATTGTGCTTACCGAACGCAGACAGCGGGGAGGGCTGGGTCTCCCACTGCACTCGGGCTGTGCGGATGGATGAATCACAGAGCAGTGCAGCCACCGTGGGCTGCTTTGTGCAAACGTGCTGGAGGTGCAATGTTGCCCGTGGGCTGGAGAGAGAGGGAGGGACCAGCGTTTTCTGCCACCCGTGACCGGAGGTTGCCACACTGGGAGAAGCAGACACGTCACCTCTCTTGTCTCAGCTTGGACAAGGATGAGAGATGCCCAAAACATCCCAGGGTGGGTGGGTGGGAGGAATCAAACAAAGACCTTGAATGCATATATGCAGAACCTTTGAACACAGACCATAGGGTGGTGAAAGCCTGGGGTGGAGGGTGGGGAGCAGGGGTGGGGGACAGGAGTAGGCCAGAAGGGGTCAATGGGGAAAAAGGGGCCCTAACTGGTTTGGCTCAGTGGATAGAGCATCAGCCTGCGGACTCAAGGGTCCCAGGTTCGATTCTGGTCAAGGGCATGTACCTTGGTTGCGGGCACATCCCCAGTAGGGAGTGTGCAGGAGGCGGCTGATTGATGTTTCTAACTCTCTATCCCTCTCCCTTCTTCTCTGTAAAAAAAAAAATCAATAAAATATATTAAAAAAAAAAAAAAAAAAAAAAGCCGAAACCGGTTTGGCTCAGTGGCTAGAGCGTCGGCCTGCGGACTGAAAGGTCCCAGGTTCGATTCCGGTCAAGGGCATGTACCTGGGTTGCGGGCACATCCCCAGTGGGAGATGTGCAGGAGGCAGCTGATCGATGTTTCTCTCCCATTGATGTTTCTAACTCTCTATCTCTCTCCCTTCCTCTCTATAAAAAATCAATAAAATATATATTTTTTAAAAAAAAGATTTAATCAATGGGGGAAAAGGGGGACATATATAATACTTTCAACAATAAATTTTTTTTTTAAAAATGGTCTTCTCTGGGCCTAAAAAAAAAAAATCCGTTTCAAAAACCTAGGCCATGTGTCGAAAGACTTCTAAGGTTCTTAGAGAAGAGAGTTTTATTTTGAGCTTTGCAATATGTCAGAAATCACCGAGGCAAACAAGAGCTGGCCCTCTTCAGAGTTAGGAGGCAACAGGTCCCTAGGTTGTCTTCATACTCACAGTGTCCCCGTAGGGCCCTGGCTCCCAGGCCTGGCCAGGGCAGGGCTGCCCGGCATCCTCCTCTTCCTCCCTGCAGGCTTTGAAGCACTGATGCTCATCCTCGCTGCCTCGCTGCCTTAGGAACCGGGCTGCCCAGCCCCTGAGCAGATGACTCCCTACTGAAGGTTACGGCCAAGCACAAGTTCTGAGCTGGGCCTCTCAGGTTGATTGGCCTCCTCTCCAGGAGCAAGGCAGCCTACCCAAAAGGATTCATCCTCTATGGAAATGTCAGGAATCAGTATTTTCCCTATTGAGTGGAGGAGGGCGGGGTTGGGGACGTTCCCAGTCCTTTAGTTCATGACATAAACATAACGGATAACATTCAGTGGCAGCTGTGGCCCAGCACAACCTGTATGTGTGTGTTTTTCTGTCACAAAACCTTAGAGCATTGAGTGAAAAATCCTCGAGGCCCTGATCCGCTCAATGATGACCTAAAACATTTCTTACAAACAGGCACAGAGTCTTGAGACAGCTTTGGTGCTTAGTCCATACTTCCTGTTGCAGTTCCTGGTGACACAGCTAAGATACAAGGTTTTCACTTGGTAAATGTTCTACCAAAGAAAGCCAGAAAGCCATCCTCAAAGCATTCCACTTGACACATCCCAGATACATCATGTAAGTTTAGCTGCAAATGCCTCAGCCTAAAATAGATGGCTTTGTTTGCAGAAATGTGTTTGGTACCACACATTTGTCACAGCTCCTCATCCACCTGGAGGTGCTGCCGTCCTGAAACGGGGAGCCCAGCAGAGTCCTGCAGGCTGGTAGGGTGCAACGTCACCCCAGGAGGGCAGGGCTCACATCGGCTGTATTCCCACCTATCTCAGGCCCCAGGCACAGGGCTGGGCACAGAGCAGGCAGGCAAGACATGAGCCCGTTGGCTGTATGTGTAAGTGTGAAAATAGAGCAATAGCAGGGGGCCCTGAGCTTGGGGCTCAAAGAATGACAAGGACATGTCCTCCACCTTCGACGCACACACATGTGACACCACGTGGAGAGAAAAGGGCGCAGGTGCTGTTTTTTTTCAAAAGGAAAATATTCAAAGTATATGGAAATATTAACACAACTTTGAAACTGCAGGTGGCTTCCCTAACCAGGATTTGGCAGAAGTCAAAAAAGCGAATTTAGTGCTCAAGGCAGAAAGTCGATGGTACTTGAGAACGGGAAAAGAACGTTACAGTTCTTCCTCTAACAGTACACACACACACACACACACACACACACACACAGTCACACATACACACACACAGAGATTACATTGTAGTAGAGATGTACATAGATACATAAATATACTGTATATACATAGTAAATGCATACATATATACATAAGTATATGTACATATATTTAAACACACCTTCTGTGCTATATCACAGATGCTTTGGTCATGAATAGAGAAATAATGAAATAATTCCCAATGTTTGGACAGAAGTGGGGGAGGAAAGAAAACTTTCTTTTTGGCTTAAGACAATCAGTTTCCTAAAAAGCACTTTTTCTCTCCATCAACTGTAAAAACGACTTCAAAATTTACCACTTTATCTTTCCATACCTGTAAGGAACAAAACTGACAGACACAAATATTCAATATTCAAAGAAAAGGAATCATTTGTCACTGGCCTCTGGGAAGCCAGCCCATCTCTCTTTTAAAAGAGGTTTCTTATTGTTGTTATTCTAAGCAGGAGGAACTGGTAATTGGGAAACTGTTGCAAGGCTTGAACATGATGGTAGATGGGTTCTTCCCTCAGTGCGCATCGCCTGATAGAATTCTGTACTTGACTGAGTAGCCCAGCGGCAACTGAAACCTTAAGCAATCAGGCTCCGAGTACCACAAGGAGGCAGCGATGGGGAGCCAGCTCACACAGAAGGCCTCTCCAAGGCCTGCGTGTTCTAGTTTAGACCAGTTGTGGGCTGGATGCACTCCTCCCACAGACACTGGTGGACAGTGTTCCTCCAAGCACAGGAAATGCTCACCCCTATCTGTGCCCAAGCCCAGACTCACTCAAACTGCCTGGGTTCAGATCCACACTCTACTCACCAGACATGTGGCGGCGGTCAGGTTCGCATTGATTTCTTCCAGCCTCAGTCTCTCACCTCTAAAATGGGGACAATCCCAGCACTTACCTCACACAGTGGTTATGAAGCTTAAACCATGATAATGCAGGAAGGTGCTTAGAAGAGAGTCAGGGGTAGAGTTAGTGCTCAAAAGAGCATAGCTATTATCATTTATGGTTAGCGGTATTTGCATATTTCATTATTACCATTATTATTATTATCATTATTATATTCAAGGATTTGGCCTGACTTGAGGTAAAAGTTTGAAACAATCATTATCATGAGGGAGAAGGCAGTGAGCAAAATGGGAAAGATAAAATTACACCCACAAACACACTCTCTCTCCTTTCCCTCCATGCCAGACTCGCCCTGAAAGCTTTGGGATTAATGTAGGCATTCCCCTGGGATTAAGCTAACAAACTGAGTCCCTCTGAACATGATCCACAGAAATGAGCAAAGCCATCAGAGGGACACAGAGGACAAGAAAAAAAAATTAGTTTTACTCCTTTTAAATTAATTCTTAAATAATTAATGCATAAATAGATTATCCTCATAAAAATTAATACAAATAAAGACAAACTTTCCCTCGACCATTCTTGCCAATTCTCGAGCCCTCCCCGGAGGTATGGACTGCTACCAGGGTGCAATGCATCCTCCAGACCTTGTCCGTAGGAAATATACACTGTTCATTTTGGTTCAACAGTGTCTGGAGATGTTTCCGTGTTAGTATATGTAGATAGTTCTCCCTCATTCATTCTTTTCCACGTGTATCTATTCCTACTAACTGAACGGATTGCTTTAATAGGTCTGGCGAGAGTCCCTCTCTTGACGCTCTGTTGGGTCCAGAAGCAGTGGCTTTGTGGGGAAACGTTGCTGGCTTGAGAGTCTGCAGATGTGTGCTTTGGTCCCAGCCCTTCTAATTAGAAGTGAGATCTTGAGATAATCATGAAGGCACTCAACTCCAGTTCCCCTCTCGAGTTAATGAGAGAATTGGGTTACATGGTTTCTAAGCTCCGATGCAGCTACAGTAACCAGTGTTCAACTATTGGAACAGGGAAAGCCGTGAGTGGGCAGGAGCTGATGACTCCTCAGGAGGTTCTTCCCATGAATAAGTATCTGCTTCCCACAAAGGTAGGTCCGTTCATGACCTATAGTCTGGCTCATTCTTTTTTTTTTTTTTATTGATTAAGTTATTTCATATGTGTCCTTATCCCCACATTACCCCCATCCCCCCCCCTCATGCTGGCTCATTCTTTTAATGCGTGTATAGTATTTAATAGGAAGTGGGCTTTATTTAAGTCAAGATTTATTTTTGAGTAGTCACAGGTACACACATTTGTCTGGTAGAAGTTAGTTGAAAATAACTGCCGCTGGGCTGTTTATTGGGGATGGAGGTAGGGTGTTAGACAGCAGATTTGGGGAAGTAAGTGCTAAAAGAGGGGGATCTGAGTGCTCTAAAACGGTTCATTTCATCATTTGTTCAACACTTCCTGAATGACCACTCTGTCTACTGGTGAGGATATTAAAGAACCAAGGCCATTAGTCTTTGTACTTCCACTGACTTAGCCATTGCCCGTTCTCCACCCAAAGGGTGTCCGCATGGTGGTGAGACCTGTTGCTCCCCATCCATCACCACACTACCTGCGGAGGAGAGTCCAGCACGCCTTTTTAAAACGCTTCCCTTCAACCCCACCACTCATGCTGTATTCAGTAGAGGGGGGGGCGGGGGGGTTGGCTGACAATAACCACTTTCTCTTACCAGTATTTCTGAAATATATTTTTTAAATTGTTACTAACACCAAAAAGAAATATTCTTTCAACAGAAAACTGGGACCTATTACGGTGTCAATGAGCAGTGATAAAATCCGGAGTGTGCAGGGAGGTTAAAGGTGAAGGTCGCAGTGATGGATGGGAGGAGGAGACCCAGCAAGTCCCACCTACCTTCTCCCCTTTACCTTCTGAACTACAGTGGGTTGTAAAGACTTGGGGAGTCTGTAGCATGACTGCCCCACACCCCCTGGTGCTAAGCCCTCGGGGAAGCTAAGTTCTACTCCTTTGCCCCACATTCTGTTGGACCACTTCACATCCCAACCATGTTCCCACTATTCCCCAGATACAGTCCCAGAGCTCTAAGGTTGAGGGGCTCCCAAACTTATTTCTCACTTTACTCCCAGGATCAGCCTTGTCTGTGCAGAGTTACAAGCACAGAACCTCCCAGCCCCATCTGACTCTCTAGTCAACTAAGGAAGTCCCTTAGCCTCCAGCCCTTAGCCTCCTTGCCTGCTCGCATTAACAGTGACAGTCAAGCGGGCGCTGAAATTAACCCTAGGTTTCTTTTATAGAATGCTAAACACAAGTCCACGGAGGGCCAAGCAAATCTCCCGGCCCCATCTCCTGCCACCAGCCTCCAGCCTCTCCACACTCATCACAAGTTTAGCGCCTGCTGAGATCAGGCTAGTGGTCTTCAGCAGAACTGTCAGGTAGTCCCATTGCTCCTTGTTTTGTTCGCTGGTTGGTTTGCAGCCCCCTTTTCCTACAATGACTTCCTCCTGTGCCCTCCCACTGCCCCTGGATGCCGAGGATCCTGATTCCAGGGCTCCTCACTGTAGGAGAGCCCTCCCAGCTCACCATCCTCAGTGTCCCTTCCAGGATCCTTGTGAATGGTCTGAACCACAAAGACGACGATGGGATAAACGCGTGCATCCTCATCTCCGGCCCTGGGAAGAGCGGCCTGCTCTGTACCTTTCCAAGGAGTGGTGCTAAGAGGGTCCCTGGAGGCAACAATGCTGTTAAACCTTTGTCTTTAATGGTATATTCAAACTCTACTGGGTGAAAGGAGTTGAAGTTTTTTCTGAAGCGGCTCATACCTCCCCACATTGGCCTGCTAATAATGGAAATTCATTATCCTGTGAGTTTTCCTAATGCCCCTTTTCATCCTCAAAACTTGAGGGCTGCAAACAGAGAATAAAATTGCCACATGCCTACATTCAGCAAGACAGGGCAGACTACAAGCTATCAATTAACAATTATGTGAGCTGAAGAATAAGCTGGCTTATTCTTGACAATTTCCCTTTTAAGTGAAAATATTTGAATTATCAAAAACTTTCATTTTAGCTAGAGTTAAAAGTGCATGTGCATACTGTGTTTAATAAAGTAATTTCTTTAGAATTATAATTCATTTCCGCTGTATTTAGGAGCATTCTGGACACAGAATGGTGGAAAGATAAATATGTAAAATTGAATAAAAGGTCTAACATTCCTTCTTCCCTTTCATTCATTTGTATCCCTTTCTACACCAAGTTCTGTTAAACTTAGTTCTACTTGAGGCATTTATGTGCAAATGTTATCTTGCAGAAAACATCAGCAGAGGTACAGGCAGAAATGTAAAAGCTACGTAAGTAGTAAAAGGAGAGACCTAACAAGCGCTAAAGCCCATTGGGTGGGTCATCCCCCTGGGAGCCCAGACCCCTGGATCCCTCGGGATGTGTCCCACCTCAGGGGACCAGCCTTCCCTACCCTACCCTTTCCTCCTGGTGAGCTGCACTTTTCTCCTAACTTCTATGAGATGTTAGGCATTCTTATCATTTCCCCCCTCGCATAAACCTTATTCTGCCCCCGACAGGGAGGCAAACAACCCTGAACATTTTTAAAAGCATCACTTCCACATTACAAGTCATCATATTTCACCTGTCGACATCCATTCATTGCTTCTTAGCTAGTTGTCATCATTTAATTTTCCACCACTTAGATCCCTTGTGTACAGTGCTATTTCTCTAAGCAACCACATGCAGGAAATGGTGTAGGGCGAAGATAGCACCAAACCTCAGCAGGGCAAAGAGGCTGTTTTTATTATTGTGGTTTCCTTATATTGTACACACCGTGATATCCAGCTAGCTGAGCTCTGTGGCTAATATCGTATTTGAAATGAAAATGATTCCACGTTCTTCAAAATTTGCATTCTCAAAAGCTGTCTTCTTGAATTTCTATATGTTAAAAACAGTCTTCTAGAAATTAAGATCGTTTTTAAATCGGCTTTGCAAATTCCAGCAAGAGACTGAGTCCATATCGCTCGAGGGTCTATTCTGTCGAGCTCCCTTGTTTCCCCCTAGCCAAAAAGATAAGCCATTGAAAAACATTGTATACTTACTTTTTAAAAATACGTTTCAAGTATTCAACATACAGCTAGCCAGGCTCCCTGGGAGTTATGGTGCAGAGGGAGCAAGGGATAAAGGGACACATGGCAAGAACTGGACGAGGAAAATTAATAACTGAACAGGACTCTAAAGCAATGGAACAAAGCGGACATTATTGGGCGGACTGCAATTCTGGTTGAGCTATTTCTGAAGTAACCCTGAATTAATTTGTTCAGTTTGACCCCTGCAGAGCTGGTTGAAGGGCGCACAGTTCACCATTGCATGAATTCCTTTCATATGACAATTAAGCAGCAAGGCTAAAGTGACTGCTGCCTAGCAAAACGAAGAGCCCAGGAGGAGACGCGGGCTCTGATCCTAGTTTAGCTGCAGACTCCTGACTTAATGAAGTCTCCGAAAGTGTCTGCACCTTAGTTTTGCCTTTTGCTCAATTCTCTTTGGTTATTGTATGGACTTTTTGGGGGGGATGTGGGGGGATATGGATCTTAAAAAGTTTCACTGAGCCTTCCCTGGCAGAGAGAAGCAAGGCCTGGTTCTGTTCCCATCTCCCACCCTAAGCTTCTGTCATCGATTTTTTTCCAAAGAGGAGTCTTCTCTGACATCTGGGAGTCTAGAGTGCAAATCCACCCCTTGTTAGCTCTAAACATTGGGCAAATGACTTACCTGCTCTAAGCCACTTGCACTCAACAGATACTGAGTTACTACTATATGCCAAGCAGTTTTCTAGGGGGTGAACAAGACAGAGCCCACACTTCCCAAGCTCCCAATCTTATGAAGTGAGAAACAATGAGCAGGTGGATGAAGAGGCATTTGGTATACTGTCAGGGAACCCTAAGGGCTGGGAGGAAGGTAAAGCAGGTGGCAGAAAGAGAGTGAAGGGAGGCTGTTTTAGATGGAGCCTCAGGAACGGCTCTCTGGGTGTGAGGCTGGGACAGAGACTAAAGGAAGCAAGGGACGGAGCCATACCTGCGGGGAGAACAGTGACTGCAGATGGGAACAGCTCACCTGCTCCGAGAATGGCCAGGAGCCAGCGTGGCTGGAGCGAGGTCAGTGTGAGGCAGAGCAGGAGATGAGGTCGGGGAGGTCCGTGGGGCCAGTGCCTGGGTGCCTGTGGGCCTTGTGGGCCTTTAGATTCCATTCAATGACAGGAAGTAGTTGGGGAAATTTAGCAGAGAAGTGGTAAGATGTCATGTTATAAAGCTGGGCTCAGGCTGATTTATGGAGAATGGACTATCTGGGGATCACCATGGAAGCAGAAAGGAAGTTATAGTAATGACTGTGGCAAGGGATGATGGTAGTTCACTAATCTATACCATGAGGATAATGTTAACAACAACTGCTTAGCGCTGTTGTGAGAATTCAATGAGATCATGTAAGTGGCTTACCATAGTGCCCAATACATAGCAATAACTCAATGGGAGCATTACTATTGCTATCATCGACTGTTTGGGGGCAAGTCTTCTACCCAACTGATAGCACCTTTTCTGAGCTTTGGCACTCCCCTTGCTCAAGGGACTCCAAATACTCCTTACTCCTAAAGCAGTCCTACATCCAATATGTGTTTGGTCACAGATGTTCCAAAGGTTTTCTCAAGACTATTTTTGCTGATTGTGGTAGTAAGCCCTGCCATGGATGACAGCAGAGAGGCAGCACGGTGGAGAGCAACTGGTTCAGCAGCCCTTCCGGGGGCATCTGGTCATGGGGGGTGGGGTGGATTTCTGAGTGTCACAATGACAGGGGTCAGTGCTGGTCCTTAGTGGGTGAGGTCCAGGGATACTAAATGGGACAGCCCCACTCAACCGCTTCCAACTCAAACTGCTCCTGCTGTCCCTCTGGGAAACAGGTAGGTGGCAGGAGAGTCTCCCTCCATGCAGGTGTACACAGCCCACCTCCAGGGAAGTTGTGCAGTGGGGCAGGGAGACCTGGAGATGCTGGTGTAGAGGAAAGAGCATTGGATAGAGGATCAGGCCTCAGTCTCAACTCTAACAATACAAGTCATGTGACTTTAGATATTTCATTCATCCAGCTTCCTATCCATAAAAATGGGAGCCCGGCTGGTGTGGCTCAGTGGTTGAGTGCCGACCCATGCACCAAGAGGTCGCCAGTTCCATTCCCAGTCAGGGCACATGTCCACGTTTCTGGCTCGATCCCCAGCAGGGGGCGTGCAGGAGGCAGCCAATAGATGTTCCTATTTCATCGATGTTTCTATCTCTCTATCCCTCTCCCTTCCTCTCTCTTAAAATCAATAAAAACATTTTTATAAATGTTTTTTAAAAACAGGAGAATTTTCCTTGAATACCTTTGGAAGGTTAGGGAAATTTACTAAGATAATTCCCAAGTGGGCATTTATTAAAATACAAATAATCATGAGGCCAAACAGCCTGTCTCTCTGCACACACAAGTCGCTAATGAGATAGAAAGCTTGTCTCTGCCCTAGAGAAATTATAATGCAATCATCATTAACAAAGAGCTGCAAGCTCCCATTAGAGAAGAAAGTAGGAAGTGTGCTTTCAAAATCACAGGCCTCGCTTCCGCAAGCCCAACATTTTATATTTAATTAAACTTTGCAAATGCCAATTATTTTTCCCCAAATTAAGCATATTTTCCCAAGTATATTCATATTGTACTAAAACATATTAAATAAAAGACACTCAAAATGCTATTTGGGCTTTTTAAAACAAAATTACAAGGAAAATTGTTTATGACACACAACTTCTTTTTAAAATAGAAAAGGAAACAACCCAAGGGCAACAGATTAAGCTTTTTCTGTTTTGCCTTGTTTTTGTTTCAATTATGAGTATCACTTTTATGGCAAAATATTGTTGTTGGGAGAAATTCTGATCTGCTAGAATAAAATTAAACTAATCTCTTACAAAAAAAATTTTTTTTAGTCAGAAAATAGCCACTTCGATGCATTCATTCATTATTCATTAATTCACTAACAGATCATAATTATCTACCACAGGCCAGTTTTGCACAAACTTTCAAATTTTATTCTAAAGAGCACTCCTAGTCCAAATAAACGACAAAACAGGAATAGGAGGTAGAGGAGCAACAAACACTAAAAGCTAAACTTTGTGTAATTCTTTGAAAGGGATGGCTTTCTTTAGTTAGTAAAATAAATTATTAATAACAAAAATAATTGTGTTTAAATGTACTGAGGTTAAAAATTTTAGCAAACTAAGTATACTAAGATTAATTACTTTGGCAGACACTGTTTACCCTATATTCACCCCTTCTTTGCTACTAACACTAATTTATTCAGGCAGCATCAGAAATCTATCTCAGTGTTAGTTGGATTTTGCCTCCATTTCCAGAATAAAAATCTTAATTTGTCAAACCCAGTCACTCTACTTGTATACAATGATTGCTATGAAGGTGGTGATAAGAGCCAGTTTTAGCCAATAAGATGTAAATAGACATCTGCTAGGTAGGATTCCAATATAGCTCTTAATTCACTGTGTTAAAAAGATAGGTTCTGATTAGGGATGTAAATTTTAATTCCTAGAGCAACCACTAAAAAAAATAACACAAAGAGGTATAGCTAAAATGCCAACAGATAAATTAAAATGGAATACTAAGAAAAAAATTTTAAATAAAACATTGGGAACAGACGAACAAAAAACAGAGGGTACAAATGAGGAGATGATGAAATGATAAACTGAAATTCAACTGAATCAATAATTACATCTGGTTGATGTTCTAAACATATCATTTAAAAGGCTACAGAAGACATACTTGAAACAAAAAGATACAAATAGGTTTGAAAGAAGTGGAATTTTTTAAATGCTATGAATTCTAAAACAATGTTTAAGCAACACAGATGAAGGCAGAAAAAAGGAAAACAAATAAAAACAGAGGGAACTAGCATGATTGTGAGCATATTTTTTTTAATATATTTTATTGATTTTTTACAGAGAGGAAGGGAGAGAGATAGAGAGTTAGAAACATCGATGAGAGAGAAACATCGATCAGCTGCCTCCTGCACACCCCCCATTGGGGATGTGCCCGCAACCAAGGTACATGCCCTTGACCGGAATCGAACCTGGGACCCTCCAGTCCGCAGGCCAACGCTCTATCCACTGAGCCAAACCGGTTTCGGCATTATGAAGTAATCAAGCTCCCTATCTGATTGCACAAGATATATTAAAAAGAGAAACCCTAACGATACTGAAATTATATGTCCCAAGCTATAGAGCAACAAAAAACATGAACTAGAAAGTGCCAGAAATGCAAAAAGAAATGGGACTATAAATATAATTTAAAATCTTAACAATCCATTATCAGAATATGGCAAAACATACACATAGACATATTTTTTCCTTAAAAGTTGAATAAAATAAACAATGTAGTAATAACTCCATTAAAAACTTAACAGTAAGGAAGAAAATATATATTCTTTTCAAGTTATCATGAATTTTTCACAAAAAGTAACCGTATTTGGGGAAACAATGATGTGACTGGGAGATGCACTAAGGCAGAAATTCTACACGCAGTGCACACGGACCACAACAAAGTTACATATGATGACAGAACTTAAAAGTGTCCAAATAGACGCATATTTCTATATGCTTTCCAAATGCTTAGCTAAATTACAAAATAACACAACATGCAAATACATTATGTCAACATTTATGGGATACTACAAGGTCAAGCTTGCAAGCAGGGCTTTCTAAGGATAGTGTCTTAGGCCTGCTATTAACTCTTTTCTACAGGCCTTCTCTCTAGGATTTTGGCTCTGAGGGTCCTAGTTGCCTAAAAGTGTTCCAATGACTTCAGAGTTTTGAAAAAGTTTATCCAATGTTGAAAGGAAGAGGAGCTACACAGTATCTTCTATGCTGCCACCCATTTCCCGGATTGGATTTGTAGTCTATCTAGTAAAACAGACCTTTATTCACCATCATGTGTTAGGTATCATACTAAAACTTCCACAGTGCAAGGGTCCAGTGAGGGAGACAAATATGTGAAAAGATAACCCCAGTACAATGTGATGAGTATATTAGAGCACTTAACAAGTGTGAACCAAGTGTTATAGGGGTCAAGAAGCTTCAGGAAAAAATCTTTGAGATCATCAGTAGAACCCCAAGTCACAAAAGACATACCAATATGCTGTATCTGTAATACTGACCTATAATCTTTGAAAAGGGAGAGATAAACAGAGCTGAAACCATCAGTGTTGATATGGCTTAGATAAAACTGTAGTCCACCTATCAGCATGATTTAATTGCTTATTCCAGAAAATTTTTGCCCAGGAAAGATAAGATTGTAAGCAAAACAAACAGAAACCATCTCTAATTATTTGTTTGCATAAGGAAATTCCCATAGGATGAAGACAATAATCTGCTTTCCTGAGCAAACTGCCAGCTTCTCAAACAGGTTATCAAGACTCTTGAAGACCCTTGCTTGCGGTTTCCACCAATCCTAAACCAGTGGTTGGCAAACTGCGGCCCCTTGAGTGTGGCTCTTCCACAAAATACCACGTGCAGGCGCGCACGTACAGTGCGACTGAAACTTCGTGGCCACACTCAAGGTGCCAAAGAGCCGCATGTGGCTCGTGAGCCGCAGTTTGCCGACCACTGTCCTAAACCATTTCATTAACGTTGCCAAAGCCAGTCAGTTCCCCGTTTTCACAGACGTGCCTTAAAGCATTTGGGCATAGATCCCAAAACTCTACAAATATCCAATTTCCAGGTTCTGAGATACAGCTAAGTGTATCAAAGTGGTGCACTCTCTTACTGGTTTTAGTGCGTAGTTTTACTTTATTAACAGATTGTCTGATGATCTGTGGGAGAGTGCAACAATGACGTGTTGTTTTTTATTTGTTTTTTTTTAAAGGATTGCTCATTTAATTGGTGTGTACTATACAGAAAATCATTTTTCTGTCAGGCCAATTCACCTTTCACTAACAGATCTATGTTGCTGTTAGTCAATGTTAATTGGCTTTATGGTAGGGAGGCCGCATTTGGAATACAAGATCTCTTCAAAAATTTGTCCTTTTTAAAACAACCTAAGTGTCCATGAGTGGATGAATGAATAAAGAAAGTGTGGGCTGTTATTCAGTCTTAAAATGGGATATTCAGCCTTAAAAAAGGAAATCTTGCCATTTGTGGCAACATGGGTGAACCCTGAGGACATTATACTAAGTAAGTTAGAGGCAGGCGTGGGAGTGGGCAAAATGGGTAAGCAGGTTAAAAGGAACAAACTTCCAGTTATAAAATAAATACGTTATCTTAAAAGTCTCATCACAAGAGAAAAAAACATTTTTTTATCTCTGTACAATGAATATTAAGTAAACTTACTGTGATCATTTCACAATATATACATTGAATCATTCTGTTGTACACCTGGAACTAATATAACCTTATATGTCAATTATACCCACATAATTTAAAAAGGAGGTAAAATCCTTTGTAACTACACACCACCACCAGAGACACGAAGATTCATTGTTGTCATCTATTCAGCTAAGTTTATAGAAGAGTCAACAGAGGAACTCGTTAGAAATACAGGTTTCCATGCTTTACTCAAAGTGATTCTGATTCAGGGGGATTAGCAGAAGGCCCAGGAATCTACCTTTAAAAGCACCAGTTTTTCCCTAATTCAGGCTGTCTTTAGATCACACTTAAGAAATAAATATATGCCAAGACCGGTTTGACTCAGTGGAGAGAGCATTGGTCTGTGGACTGAAGGGTCCCAGGTTCGATTCCGGTCAAGGGCATGTACCTTGGTTGCGGGCACATCCCCAGTGGGAGGTGTGCGGGAGGCAGCTGGTTGATGTTTCTCTCTCATCAATGTTTCTGACTCTCTATCTCTCTCCCTTTCTCTCTGTAAAAAATCAATAAAAATATATTTTTTTTAAAAAATAGAAATAAATATATCTATATCTATATCTATCTATATATATATATATATATATATATATATATATCCATATTAAATGTTCCACATAGTTCTTAGGAAAATGGGGTTATATTCTTTCTATATATTGTTCGATGATATGCTTTTTTTCAGGGAATATTGTTATATAATCTTTTTGAATAATCACAAATCTATATTGTTTTTAATGGCTACATTATATTCCACTATATGCATGTCCCATATGTTATGTAGTCCCCTATTAATGATCATTTAGTTTTTTTGTGTGTTTTTTGTTTGTTTGGTTTTTTTGCTACTACAAGCAATACTGCAATGAATACCGTTACATATTTTGTGCTAACATTTCTGTCAAATATAGAAAGTGGAATAACCATAAAAGAGTAGAATTGCTAATCAGATGGTATGTGCACTTTAAAGTTTGATGGATCCTGCTGAATTGCTCACCAATTTAGTTGTACTGATTTACAGTGCTGCCAATAGTCTGAGACCAATGATGTCAATGCCAATATCAATCCTTTTCATCTTTATCTAACTGAAGAGGTAAAATATAAGTAAAATCTTAATTTGCATTTTACCATGTTTTTAATATCAGGATAATCAGCATTCACCGTACCACTGAAACGAAATTATCTAAAATTCTATAAAACATATAATTTATTTTTGGAAAACTGTTATTTTTAACTTAAAACTTAAGTCTATCGCTTATAAGATAAATGGGGTGGATTTCCAAACATATGTCCATTACATACTATTTGTTAGTTTTGCCAAGTGATAAAAAAGAAAAGTGAGCCGTGACCGGTTTGGCTCAGTGGATAGAGCGTCGGCCTGCAGACTCAAGGGTCCCAGGTTCGATTCTGGTCAGGTCCATGTACCTTGGTTTCAGGCACATCCCCAGTGGAGAGTGTGCAGGAGGCAGCTGATCGATGTTTTTCTCTCATCGATGTTTCTAACTCTCCATTCCTCTCTGTAAAAAAAAAAAAAATCAATAAAATATATTTAAAAAAAAAAAGTGAGAGTCATCGGTCTCGTGCTCAAGCCCTCGCTTTGCCATTCAGCAGCCAGGTGACCTTGGCAAGTCGCTTGCTCTATTGAGAGCTTCAGTTTCCTCTTTTGTAAATGGAGATTATACTCATTTTATTGTTTTTGAAGGTTAAATGAGATTTTAATTACAAATATTACAAACACTACAATAACAATTGCAAGGAAAATTACCAAATGACTAGATTTGTATAAGTCTTCCTTAAAAATTATAAAATAATTATGTTGGTATTACCAAAGACAGATTCTATTAGATGAGTCAACAATTAATTGGGATTAATAAAGTCACCAGGAGGGTGTATTTTCCACAAAGCTAACATACTGCTTACAAAATCACTGCTCTGGTTGTTCTGGTTCTCTACGAATACTCCTCCAAATATTTCCCAAATTATGTAGTTTCTTAGATGAAATGGAATTATCCAAATATGTAATCAACTACTCATCAAGATTTTTATTTCAAGTTTCTAAGAGGATCCTGTTTCTAAGCACACAGTAATGCAATTCAAGTAATACCACAGAGATTTCCTAGAGCCAATAAATAAAATTCTAAAATTTTACTGTACTACATTGGACACTATATCCTTGATTCTTTCCCAAAACTAACACCAACCTAACTCATTCCTTCATTAAATGTCTCAATACCTAACATGCACCAAGTCCTATGCTAGGTACTTTGGGCATATAACCTGCATTCAAGAGATAAAGACTCATATTCAAAATAAAAGGGCAAAGCATTACCTAAATGTGCTTGTGCCTTTGAAATGACAAATAACCAGCCAAAGGTACGTGACCCATGAAACTCACCTTTTGGATGGACACTGATACACTGATGGATATGTCACATTTCTCACCCCTCAGCCATGTAAAACATAAAGCAAGAAATGAGATGCCATTGCCTTATGACTTACTTCCAAAAAGCTCTCTCAATGGCTCAGCTTATCTAAGTCTTCCTCCTTTATTTTCTTCTTCCACATCATGATTTTTACTAAGTTTTATGACGATTTTTTTAATGAGTGAAATTATCTGGAAAAAATATTTTTTTCAATTTTTTTAATAAAAGTCAACACTGCTGTATAAAGTATTGCATATGAAGACCATTTACACAAATATACACAACTTCAAAAAACTAAACTCCAGTTTATTTCCATAGTGTTAAAAAGTTCAAGAACACATAAAAATATCCAAAATCATAGTTTATTCTTTAGGAATGTAAACTCTGGGAATACAATTAGAAACAGGTATACTTAGTATGAAAATATTAGTATCACTACATAATTAGAAGTAAAGGTAAGAGGTACACAATAAACTTCATTTAAGAGAAAGTAACAGTGTGTGAAACAGGATCTTGAATTTACTAGTAGAAACTTCATAGCAAGACACAGGTAGATACTCCAAAACTCTACTATAAAAAAACCACAAAAACATCTTCCAAATGTTCACTGCTAATCTCTTTAGATATGCACAAGGTACAAAGTATAGAAGACAACATATTTATGTTCTCTGATGAAGAATATAACAATACTAAACATAAATGTGAATAACTCAAAGTATTGAGTATAATTTTACTAAGCGACAAATCTAAAAGTATAAATTCATGCTAATTAAAGGATTAGAGAGGTTTTTTTTTCCATCCAAAGATTGGGTAAACACTATTATACATTAATTTCTATCTACAATGCTTAGTTTAAGTGTCCATCAAATTATTCCTACTTTTTAAGACTTTTAAGAAAATATTTTTCAGTTACATTGTTTAACATACATATTTCCTTGAAGTGCATCCCTGTAATAAACTATACATTTATTGTGCCTATAGACTCAAATTTTAACAAACCTCTTTAAATATTTATTTAAAATTGTCTAAAGGTACATTTTTTCCATAATTTAAATTTAAATATTTTAACACTTTTATTCTTCCAAAATAGGCAAAATCCCTTAAAACTGAAATTCTTTTTACCTATTTTCATTTAAAAAGTATTTTTTCCTTTAATTCAATTTTTTGTTTTTAAATGAGTAATGTTTGCTAAGAAGTTACATCACAATTGAAAAGGGAAATAAAGTATTGCTTTTTCAAAATGAACTTTGTCATCATTTAAGGACTGAAAATTTCTACTCTGCAAGTCTACAGAGGTCCTTAAAAAGTTCACTAGTGGTGTACAAAGGACTCCAGGTGCTCACATGCCCTGGGTCCTGGGGGTGGGGGGGAAGTCTTCTTTGTTTCTCTCCCCACTTAGATTCCAAAAGGCAAATGCTGGGAACTCAGTTTCAATAGAAGACCACAGGTATTTGGGTATTTGAAGAGTGAGGGGTTTAAAATGTGGAATGGAGCTACAATTTCTGCTCAGATCCTCTGAGCGATGGGGTGTAAGGCTCCAGTCTTGTGCAGAATCCTTCTCATGATTAAAAAATATATATTATTCTAGATATGTAGGAAGTCTGTGACCAAATGGTCACATCAGCATCTTCGTGAGAAAATGACCTACAAAAGCCACCCTACTTTCAAATTTGGAAAGATGAGTGGGAAGAGAATAGTAGGGATAATTACAATCATTATCATAGTATTATCCAATATTTATAATAGCTATAAAAATTTTTAAATGTATAATCCTTATTTAAAATAGTACCAAAGGTACTGTAAAAGAATTTTACTGTTAATATATACTCCAGAAAACTAACTGGTGGAAATTACTTGGAGCAAAAATTCAGGACCACCCCACTGAGTAAGCCCTCAGAGTTTTCAAAAGAATGTACACGTGCAGATTTGTTGTGCATTGTATAAGAGTGTGGTACTCCTCTGACACTTAAAATTACAGACATCTACAGCTCTGATTCCATTTATGGTTAGTAAGAAAAATATAAAATGTTACATTTTTATTGTAAAATAAATAAGAATCATTAAAATGTAGAATGAGAGGACTTTAAAAGTCCTGTCATTGACACTATTAAACAATTAATTTACCATTAAAACAATGATTATAATGAGCTAGTATCTAACATATTTGATCTAGGGTTGTGAGACCACTGAGACCTCTAAATGTTAGATAAGTGATTTGTTTGCACTTGATATTCTCCTCTCAAACTTTATCGTATATAAAAATCACTCGAGGCTCTCGCTAAAATGCAGATTATGATTCAGTAGATCTGGGATGACCTGAAATGCTGCATTTTTAACAAGATGCCAGGTGATGTCAATGCTACTATACTTACAGTCCTCAGACCACATGAGTGGCAATGATCTCTAGAATAATACCAAAATGAATTTTCATTATAACAGTTGAACATTAACATCTCATCTCTCATTTTGCCAACTAATGTCTCCACAAACTTCATCTGCAATATTTCCTAAACATTTTAACTTGCTTAAACTGCTGATCTTTTAAATTAGTTCTTAAGATTATTAATACTGTTAGTAGCTATGCCTAGGGGAAATTCTTTGTTAAAGAATTACAAAAAGACAGCAGGAAATTCACAGTGACATTTTAAATTGTACACAGGATTCCTATTAAATTAATACTATAGTAACTTCCACTGTCTGGTTGCCTTACTTTTTTTTTTTTTAACTACAAGTTATACCAATAGATTACAACAATCAAATTATGCTAAAAACCATATTCTATTCAGAGTTAATAAATGAAAATGAGTTCATGCTTTTTGAATAATTAAATTTAAAATGATAGCCAAAGCAGTTATGGTCAGAACTGCATTTATATCATAAATGTGTTAGCACTCAGTACACACATTTTTCACATATTTGAGCTCTGCATAAGCAGGTATAAGAAAAAGACTAGTATTTTCTCTGTGTGACCACAGCAAGGGACCATGAATAAGGAGACCACTGTGTGCTAATAGTGAAAGAGAACAAGCGGATAGCTCTCTAGGCCTTCTTTCCCAGTCAGCTTACTCTCAGCCTTAGCCTTGCTTTCTCTCTTACTCTGAATTATTACTTATTCTTGATTCACAGGCAACCTCAACCATAGCTGAAATGACCATCACTAGCAAACACCAAACTTTTATGTCCATTTAGAAGTCACACAGCTCTCTACAGCCACACACAAGTTTGCTTAACTTTCACCATATTGCATTTTTTATATTTATTTTTTCATTGGGTGTAACTACATTGATTATTCTTTCTATTATAACAAAAACATTAAAAATAGGCCTGTTCATAAAATAAAAAACACATGTAATTTTATTCATATTTTATAACTTTGTTTAAGAATACAAACATAAATAACCCTAAATTAGTTAATAAATGTCCTATCTTAATTTTTTCATATTTTACAGATAAAAATTTACCTAATTTCCTTCATTTGCAGACAAACAATATGGCTGACACTGGATCTTGAGAGCTGTGTTGCAAGATTTATACAATTTCCAGGCCGCCTTCAATGATGTATGCTTTGAATTATAGGAATCCAAACTAACTAGGATTTTCGAAGTCAAGCGGCATGGTAAGTCAGCCTATGGCCTATCTTAGAAACTGAAAGGGATTTGCACCTGCTCAGCCCAGATAGAACACTTCAAAACAACACATCTGCTAGCAACATGATTTTTGACATACAAATGTTCCAAAGATAACAATGTAAATTCCTCTGTCCATCCACTGGAATCATATAATAGTCTATGTATTAAGCCACCAAGCACTTTCCATTGCGTTATATAAATTTTTCTACTAATCTTAAAGATGGTCTGGTTACAAACATTCTTATCAGGCACTTTTCACATCATTTTTGTTTTTTCACATGCTCGTTTTTCCAAACTGACTTGCTGAACAACCAGATGTAGAGTTCCCGGAGTTGCACCTCTGTTTCATCCTTTAAAAAAAGTTCCCATACATGGAGATTTCCTTTTATTCTGAAGGCCAAACTTACATCTACCAAAATAGGAGTTATTAGGGGGAAAAACAACTCACATCCTCACATGAGATGTAACCAATCTGATCAGACCACCTGCCAAAATGTATTGTCATAGTGACAATCTTAGGGCAACAGAAACAAACAGGAGGAAAAAAACACACAGCCAAGAAATAACAAAACCATATTTCAACTTTACTGCAACCTAGACATTATTCCCTTCATAAAGCCTTCAGAACTTAAGACATCGGGGCTCTGTCAGGAGCAGGGATGAAAGACCCTGGCACTTTCATAAAGAAGCAAAGCCATAATTCCAGACTCATTGGTCACATGAGAAAACTCTTACAAATTAATCTGTGGACAACGTAATGCTAATATTAGGAGGTCTCTGCTGACCCGATTGGTGCTTCATTGGAAGTTCAGTCCTTTCAGAAACGTAAATAAGCTTTTCTTCTTGGAGACTACAAGCGGAAAACCTGTTGGCATCTGTCCCTGTCCCACAGCCAACAACAGCTGATGGGTTATGTGGGACTGTGACACCACTGACTTGCTCAAAGGATTTACTAAATACAGTCGCAGCAGTCTTAGCCAAACCGTGGCTGTTAGGTTTTGGCAGGGACTGGCTGGTTGTTAACGTAAGTCTCTTCAAAGAGAGAAGCTCAAGATTCTCACTTTGGGCTCTCTGAGTTTGTTTTCGAGCAAAGTGATCTTTGCATGACTCCCCTGTGGTTTCTTTTTCTTTTCCTCCAGTTTTGTTTCCTCCTGACCGTCTCTGAGTCTTTCCTACACTTGTCTTGATACTAGAATTGTGACTATTGTTTAACAAGCCTGACTGGCTGGTACTAGATGCAGCCCTGGAATAAAATCCCTCGTCAACTTCAGATATATCCATCAGTTCTTCTTGATCTGTTAATTCTGTATTTCCTAAACAAAGAAATAACAAAGATTAATTAACATCAAGTATTTTCAATAATTCTTTTTTCATGATTAATACCAAATCAATTATTTTAAATAATTAAACTTTAGCATAACTAGGTAAAGCAAAAGATTATAGACCAAAATCAAAGAATAAATCAAAATGTTCTATAAAATGCCAAAAATAGTTTATTGTAATTAAATAACACTAATTTAGAGTATATTAAACAAAGAGCATGCCATAGACCACACCCCACTGTGTTTTTAGAAAGAATTTTCTTACTATCCATGCAAAGAATCAGAAACAATTAGGAAAAATACCACACAGTAAAGCTAGGGGCAAGCTCTCCTACAGTAACAAAGCAGTAGAAAAATCAAAGTTCTTACCAAAGAACTTTAAAAAAAATGTATTAAAATATTTTCAAAAAACATTAAAGATTGTATACTATATTGTAGGTTATTTTATAAAGATAAAAATATAGACTATAAGTATCACAAGCTCAAACTTGTTAAAATTCTACATATATATATATATATATATATATATATATATATTAACCTTCATATCAACGATGGCAAAAATACAATGAAATAAATAACTCTGATCTCGAAACATAAGCAGAAAATTATTTTGGAAGCAATTTTCTGCCTCAGTTTTCATAACAATTTAACTCAGAGAATATATAGGTATAACCATTCCAAAGAGCATTAAGAGTCATTGAGAAATTATGGTGCATAATTCATGCATTTTGATTATTAGATGACATGCAAAATTGTTGTGACTGTACAACTGTTGCTTAAAACATGCAGCAGTGGCCCTTTTCCATGAGATACCTTGGAGTGCAGCTATAAAGTGCTGTGCTAAAACTGCACTCTGCCAGGTGAGTTTATTCCATCCTCCATCAGTTTTCTTACAGATTTTTGCCTCCTGATCTCTGGCAAGCCTTTGCTTTCAGTTCTAGGATCTGTGGCTGTTTCCTGCACACCCTGTATATGCTGAGCATCAATCTCTCCTAGTGTTCTGCCTTTTTCCCCATTCCCGGTTCTCTCTCCGGCCACATTTGTGACACTAATCTCAGGAATGACAAGGATGCCCAATTCAGTAGTATCATTATTGTTGTCAGGTTGCTCTAGAATTGAAGATGATAAGACAAAATGATGGCTGAAAACAAAACAAAATAAAAATGCAAAACAAGAAAAACAAAAGATCCAAAACAAAAACTGGACAACTGAATGTTACAAATCAAGTCAAATATTTGCACTGCAGAAATTTCCATAATTTACAATACTGATGGCACTGGAGACAATAAGTTCATATTGTTTTAAATGACAATGAAGAAACTCACAAAGCATCAATACATGTTCTGCATTTTTTCACACACATATTTGACATGGACTATGAAACAGAAATTTTTTATAAATAAAACGGGATTTCTATTGTTTTAAGATAAGAGTATGACCACTTGAACCTATTTATAAAGCCTTGGGCAAATATTCAAGGATATACAGCCAAAACTCTAGCTTTTGTCAACAAAAGAAACCAAGCCACTTAGGAATTCCTTTTTGTACACTTAAAATTCTATTTTTTATTAGATTACATTAAAGCTGACTTCATAAATCACAATATTGGAAAAATGCTCATTCACTTATGATATCATGGTTAATAACACTACAGGTATAGTTTTTGTCTCACATACCAATCATCTTTTATATTAGTAAATATTAATGCAGCTGTGATATAACATTCCACAAATTTAGGCCATCTTGTAACAGTTCATTACTAAGCTGGAAAAAAGTAAAAATGGATTTGGAAAAACAAATTGTGTGTTGGTCCTTTATTCTTGAAAATGGCCATTGCAATCAAAACAAAGAAATGAACCTCCTGACTAGTTTATACTTGTAGACATTTTATTCTTTTTGTCTTAAATCACAAAGGCATGATTTTATTTAAAGTAGTCAAGGAAATATCTCTAAGAAATAGAAAAAAAAGTAGCCTATGTCTACCATGGGCCAGTAATGAAAATTAAAGTTCAAAACAACATAAAACTATGTAAAACATTTTATACTCTTAAAAAAAATGTAGACCACAAATCTGCTTGAGAGACATTACATATTACTTTCAAATGCTTTTCATGATAAGATAATAATTGTTCCCACTGATGGTGCTAAAGCATGTGAAACAGTAACAGGTAGTAAAAAAATGGAGGCCAGAGCCACATATTCCTAAACTTTGGATCCTGACCTTTATGGCGCATTGGTATCAGCTGGGCATCTTGAAGAACTACTGATGCCTGGCTCTCACATGAGACATTCTTATTTAATTAGTATAAGCTATGATCTGGGCACTGGGATTTTTAAAAGCTCCCAGGTAACTAATGTGCAGCAAAGTTTGGAAACCACAGTTCTATTCTGATCTTTCAAATTTTGAAAACTTAAAAGTTATTATGGATGCCCTGGGTAGCCCATACCCAGCACAATATGCACTTCTGGAGGGCCTCAAACCTTCATGTTGCCCTGGGCTGGCTAGCCAGTGTGCTGGTATAATTTCCCATTTACCTAGTGCCTCAGAAAAATTTGACTGAAGGTTCTCTAAATGAAATTTTTATTTCCTGAACAGACCAAAGCATGTTAGTAAGGTAGCATCACACTGCAGCTTCTGGGTGTCCCTACAACACAGGTTTAATGAGAATAGAAAGTTCCAACCAAGCCTACCCCCCATTACTAACAGCTGTGTTCAAGTCAGGGCAAGTAAAATCTTAGTGAGGTAAATGCCAGAGGACCCTACAACTGAGAGTAAAATCACAACGACACTTTTGGGAGACAGCCAAGACTTGTCTATTTACACTGTAGAAGCAGTTTCACAGATCTATTAAAGGGACCATCAATCCAAAAAATCATAAACTATGGAAATTATCCAGACATAACAAAGCCAATACATATTAACACAACAAAGTTTTTAAAAATAAGTATAGGTGGCCTAACAGAATAGAAAATACTACCATTTGCAATGAATGGCACTAAATCATTTTTTGAGAGTGTTCACATATTATTATTCAATTATATCCTCAAAACAATGTGTTCTAGTGAGCCTCTGAAGTAGGCAATTTACTTCAAACTCCCATTTGCAGACAAGAAAACTGAAGTTCAGAAAGAGCCACAAAACTATTCGGTGGGGAGCTAAACAGCAAAATCTTTTGACCTCAAATACTATAAATTCTAACTTCAATTCATTAAAATCAAATCGAGTTAAATGTTCTCTGACATCCTTCAATTAAGTTTAACTTATTTGCTAGATTCCTAGTCATTTCATAGAAAGCAACTGTGGTGAAAATTTAGAATTCTGCAAGCAAAACTATAAAATGACAAGAATAATATAAAGCAGCACTAGGCAACTGGATTGCTAATCACATTTCCTGTGATAGTGGTGAAGTTCTGCAGCCCAAGAAGCATAATATTAAAAGTTTTTAAACATGAAATTAGGTGGCAAGAAGAAAACATAAGATTTTTCACAAGCACAAATCTTTAATTAATATATGGATATTATCTGGTAAAAATGGAAAAATTTTAACTGCTTAGTAAAGTAAATTCATAAAAAGAAAAGCAGAAAACTGTAAAGAGCCAGAAACAACAGAAATATAATTCTCAGGAAAATTACAGAATAAAGATAATTACGCAATTCCAATAAACATTTGTTACATGATATTGCTCTCCATTATTTTTCTAAGATCTTCTACAAAGCTTTGTGATCCAATCTCCCTACACACACCTTCTTACTGGTCTCACTGTTCCCTAAGCCTGGAATGCTCCTCGCTTGACCATCCCATCAATATTCCCCATATTTCATATACCCTTCTCCCTACTTCTTAGCACTTTATCACTCTCTAACCTATAATTATTTATCTTGTCTACTAGATGTAAGTTCTATGAGGGCAAGGATTTTTGCCTGGTCAGTGCTGTATATACTCAGCACCCGGGAAAGTAGTTTGCATATAGTAGGTGCCCAATAAATATTTGTTTGATGGACTGAAAAAATTTCCTGTTATAAGGTAAAATTATTAGAATAAATAAAACATGCAGAAGACATGAGAAAAGTAGGCTAGGAATGTGTTACTTAAATTTGGAAAAGGAAAAATAATATATAGCTGATATTAGTAAGAATTTTTTAGCTGACAGAGAAAGGCAAAGGCTCTTTGCTTTGGAAAAGTGAAGTCGCCATCTCTAAATCTAAGTTTAGTAAAATGCACAGATAATAGGGGGGTGAGGGCATGTGCTGAGGGGTAGGAGGTGGTGATGGCCAGGGAGAGGTCAATGGGGAGAAAGGAGACATATGTAATACTATATGTAAATCTTTAAACAAAAACAAAACAAACAAAAAACCTGGAGGGGGAAAAAAGATTTTTAAAAATCTATAGTTCATTTATTATGTCATCCATAGGATAACATACATACCTAAAAAGAGGCAGTTAATCCTTTCTTTAAGAAAATTATAGATATGTTTTAAGGGAATATAAATGCATAAGAAAACAGAATCTGTTTAAAAGCCCAGAACTTAAAAATCTATGCAAAAGGTGTCATGACTGTTCTATAACTATAAAAGCAATACTTACATTTGACTTCAAATAATTCGAAAAGTTCAAAAAAGGTCCAAAGAGAAACTTCTCAGAGAATATTTTATTTGTATACTCTCTATAAATAGGTAACCTTCTCTCCATATACAGAAATGAGGAGAGTTAAAGAATACTTTTAGTGGACATTTCCAAATTGGATCTCAAAGGCACTCAAATAATTTCTCCCTACAAAATTTCTTCTGGCTTTGAGGGGGGGGAAAGGTGAAACAAATTGCAAACATTATTAAAACTGATCACGAAAAGCTGTGATTTCTCCCGTGTAATGTTATAATCCCAAATATCAACTTCATTATATAACTCATGAAACTCTTTATCCCAACTTTAGCTTTTATATTTTAAAGGCTTCCCTATTTACTAAAAGTAATCATTTAAATTAAGGAACAATATATTTCTTCATAGAATTCACACAGCTTTGTACTCAGACTGCTTTATGAATCTAAAGTAATCTGGTTATAACCAAAGGCACTTACAAAATTTATCAGCAAAAACAAATAAAATAAGCTGAAGCTTAAAAAAATTAATCCCCAACTTAACTGTCTACATCGTACAATTTTGACATTAATTAAAGTATTTTAGAGTAAACCCCAAAGAAATTCATATACATTTATTTATAATTTATAGGATATAAATATTTAAAATGTCATAAAATATCTAAACAACTTGATAACCCTTAGTCCAATCAGTTTAAGTTTATAATTTATCTTATTCAATGGAATAAAATGCTATTTATATTCATTAAGTTATTCATTGCAGTGTTATCTATAATAGCAAAAAATTAGAAACAAATCATTTAACAGATTAAGGGAATAGTTAAGTAAATGATGGAATATCAACTCTTTGTGGTATTATGTAGCCATTAAAATAAGTGGAGCTATTAGGAAGACTTGGGAAAATTTTTTGTTAACTAAGCAAAAGCAAATTTTTTAAAGATAATATTTTTAAATTTTAAAAGAGCACAATTATGAAAAATATATACACATATGAAAAAAATTAAAAGTATAACTCTTTAAATACTGGAATTATAAGTGAATACCCTTCTACCCAGTTTACTATCATGTTGTTATAATGTTTTTCAATACAATGAGAAAAGAAGGAATAAATTGCTGTCTATATTACAAATTTATCATTCATTCACTCATCATGCATTCAGCTACTACTTATTGAGCACCTACTATGTGCCAAACATTGTTTTAGCCTCTGGGGACACAATGGTCAACCAGATAAAGACACTGCCTTCACAGAATTTACACCGTAGAGTGGGAATTAAGTAAACAAGACTATTTTAGATAATGGAAGTAGCATAGCAATAAAGAAAATGAGAATAATGGGAGAGTAAGCAGAGTGCTAGGGGAGAAAGTCTACTTTAGATGGGTGACCTGGGAAACTCTCTTTGAGGAAGGGATATTTGAGTTGATATCTGAATGATGATACACAAAACAATATGAAGGAAGTGTGCAATATGGCACTTTTTCATCATTTAAATTTCAGATGGATGAAATATATATATATCCCAAATGGCTAATAAAATACCCCTAAGGCAGAAATGGCTTAGTATGTTGAAGGGTTAGAACAGTGGTTCCCAAACTTATTTGGCCTACCGCCCCCTTTCCAGAAAAAATATTACTCAGACCCTGGAAATTTTTTAAAAAATTTTAATAGCAGTTACTCATCGCCCCCAAATGCACCTGTGGCCATCACCGCCCCCCTGGATCGCTGCAGCGCCTACCAGGGGGCGGTAGCGCCCACTTTGGGAATCACTGGGTTAGAAGGAAGGGTGACAGTAGTCTACAAATGAGGTCAAAGCAGTGGTAGGTAAGACATATCACTAGGGTTCACAGCCTGGGCCAATAATTTGCAAGGCATGTTAAAGGGAAGTGAATCTGCCATAGAAACACAGAATTAGGTCCTGGCAGTTAAAGGACTACACTATGAGCAAGTACACAAAGACTAAGAAATCTGGCTCTTGAAGCCAAAGGTAGACTTTCCAAATACGAAAGGAGCAGTACACAGAAAAATGCCATCTAAATGATTTGTTTATAGACACATTGGTTAGGAGCTATACCAGTTTCCTTAATAAAGAAGAGTCAAGTCTTTTTTTTAGTTTTTATTTTTTATTGATCTTAGAGAAAGGAAGGAAGAGGGATGGGGAAGAGAGAGAGAGAGAGAGAGAGAGAGAGAGAGAGAGAGAGAGAGAGAGAGAGAGACATCGATGTGATAGAAAAACATCTATCAATTGCCTCCCGCACATGCCCCGACCAGGGATAGAACTCACAACCTGGGTATATGCCCTGAACTAGAATCAAACCTGCAACCTTTTGGTGTATGGGACGACGTTCCAACCAACTGAGTCACACAGGCCAGTGCAAGAGTCAAGTCTTTAGTTTTTGTTGCATATATAGTAAATGATACAATTCTCCTTCCTGAGGTAGATTCAGTCACTCTCAATAACTTTTGTCATCTTTATTAAGTCTCAAGTTTAAAAAAAAAAATCCCTTCAAGAATTGCAACATGGATGCTGCTGGACCAGGTGAATCCTTCGTGATGACTAAAGATCCTCATAACCAGACAGACCAAAAACAGGTAAGCAACATCTATTGTAAAACTATCTATAAAAGCTTATTTCATCCTCTGTGTGCAGTGTGCAACAAATGCTCCTAATAGGGGGGTTGGGAGGATGGTGTAGTGCTCAATAATAAGTAACAATAAATAACTTCATAAACGACAGCAAGAATTACATATGACCTCCTTAGTAAAAAATATAAATCAATAATTTACAAACAAGTGTGTTTGCCTAAGACCAATATCTATAAAATATTTTACTTATCTGTATAGACAATTACTTTACTTTTAACTAGACATAGCCTAAGAGTTTTTTGTTTTCTTCTAAAGTTGGCTAAGCCAGAATTCTTTCCTCTTTAAACCTAATGTTCATATGCAGAAATTGTACCACCATGATATTTTAGCTCTTTGGTCAATAGGTCCCTTTTCTTTTAGTCATCTAATATTTCCTAATATTTTATTTTTTCCTTCATGAGTATAAAGTTCCATATCAAGAATGCCAGTTAAAATTCATGCAGTGCTATCTTTGGCCAGAAGGAAATGCTTATTTCTGGTCTAAATGTTTTATCATCTATATTGGGAAAGGAAAATTTGTTCCTCAAATAGCATTTTAGAATCTGATAATAATGGGGCTTCTCAAAATTATACTAAAATATTTAAACCTTTTTAAAACTGCTAGTTTTCCTAAATTTTATTAATAAGTATAGACAACTTTTAAGTTAAAAACATAAGCTTTATACATTTCTAATTGCAGATGTAAAATTCTAATAGCCAATTCTTTAAAGTTTGCTACTTAGGGGTTTAAAATGATCATTTCTGCATTTTTCAAAATGCTTTTATAACTATTAGCAACTTTGTTTCCACTAAATGATTTTCTCATAAAGTCATAAAATCATATTTACAAAATAAATGTAGTTTCTATAGTCCTGAAGTACAGTATTCCATTATCTGACATTTATGTTACCATTAAATCAGGATTTTTTAGAATGTTATTTTAATACTTGTTTTCTCGAATAATCCCCACTTATCATGAAAATAGGAGAGATTCAACTTGTATATCTCATTTATGCAAACAGGTAGGTATCAATAATAAAAAGAAATAATAAACCAGATCCTTTCAATTTTTTTAAAAAGAAAAAGTGGTACATTTACAATGGCATATTATTCAGCCATAAAAAAGAAGGAAATCCTATATGACAACATGGATATACCTTGAGGGAATTATGCCAAGTGAAATAAGGTGTCAAACACAGAAAGATAACTCCCATATGATCTTACTTATATGTGAAATCTAAACAAAGAAAAAACCAAATTCATAGATACAGTAAACAGATTGGTGGTTGGGGAGCACTGGGGGGTATGGGTGAAAGTGGTCCACTGGTGAATAGGTACAAACATATATATATCCTATATAAATAAAAGGGTAATATGCAAATTGACCCTAACAGCAGAATGACCAGTCGCTATGATGCACACTGACCACCAGGGGGCAGACACTCAATGCAGGAGCTGCCCCCTGGTGGTCAGTGTGCTCCAACAGGGGGAGCTCTGCTCAGCCACAAGCAGACTCCTGGGCTGCCAGAGGGATGTCTGACTGCCAGCTTAGGCCCAGTCCTCCGGGGAGCGGGACTAAGCAGGCAGGTGGACATCCTCCAAGGGGTCCCAGACTGCGAGAGGGTGCAGGCCGGGCTGAGGGACCCCCTGAGTGCACGAATTTTCATGCACTGGGTCTCTAGTATATATATAAAGAAAGTCCTAGGGATGTAATGCACATGTACAGCATGGCGGCTATATTAATAAAACTGTATTTTATATTTGAAAGTTGCTACAAGAGTAGATCTGAAAATTCTCATCACAAGAAAAAAACATGTGTAACTATGTGCGGCAATGAATGTTCACTCGGTATGTTGTGGTGACCATTTCGCATATATACAAATATTGAATCATGTTGTAAATCTGGAACTAATATAATTTTACATATCAATTATATCTCAATTAAAAAAATAAATAAAAGAAAAAAAGATTAAAAAGGGGGAAGAAACTCAAGGAAAGGGGATTAAAGGAGCCAACTGCTTTCTTCTTCCCCAGTAGTAACAAAGAAAGAGGCAAGGAGAAAAAGACTCTTCCTTAAAGTTCATGCTTCTCCTCCCTTCTTCTCCCCCAATCCTAATCTCGTAGGCTTACAGTTGGATATTCCATGTCCCTACTGTGTGATACAGTTCAGAGTCTGGGAAGATATCCCTCTTCCTGGGAGGTTTGGTGTGGTAAGGGAGTAGTATGGATATAAGTGAAATAGGAAATGCATTAGAGTTCCATCAAATAAACTCTAAATGTGTTTTCACACAGTCATAAACTAAACCTACAGTCTGTAGTACTCTGCTTCAGAAACATTAAGGGATGAAAAGGCTTATGTGGGTCACTCTGGAATTTACAAGCCCTTTAGCATTGTTTCTGCAAAAAATAATGTATAAATAAATCAAATTTTATTGTAATTCATATATGTAATTTATATATGAATGTAATATAATAAATATAATTAATACATACATAAATTTAAGTATCCATTTATAACTTGAGAATTATTAATATATGTAAGAACTAGAGAAAAGATATTTTATTGTCCCTATAAGAAGCCAGTGTCAGCCCTAGCCGGTTTGGCTCACTGGAGAGAGCATCAGCCTAGGGACTGAAGGGTCCCAGGTTCGATTCCAGTCAAGGGCATGTACCTTGGTTGCAGGCACATCCCCAGTAGGAGGTGTGCAGGAGGCAGCTGATCGATGCTTCTCTCTCATCGATGTTTCTAACTCAATCTCTCTCCCTTCCTCTCTGTAAAAAATCAATAAAATATATATTTTAAAAAATTTTAAAAAAAAAGAAGCCAGTGTCAGCTAAAGAGCCCAGAATAATAAGGTGTTCAAGCAGGAATCAGGACTACAAAAATGGAAAACAGAAAAGTTTTTAATTCAGCAAAACAAGGTAACAATGAAAAATATTGCTGTAAAAAGGAAAGCCAAGGCTACACTAAAAAACAGGAGAATGCAACCTACCTGTAGAGATAAATAAGGACCTTAGACTAGGAATACTTTAGAGTCCATTAGATAAAGGGAACTCACACTACAGAAGTGGAAAACAAGACTGAGCTATATTCTGTATCTGCTCCATTCAGCTGACTTCTTTTTATAGTTCATTCTCTTACTAAATCCTCATCTGTGACTTTTTTGTTACCATAAACAGGAGTGTTAGAGTTGTGAAGGTTGAATAAGTATAAGGGAATAGATGATAAGGAAGGTTATTTTAATGAAGCTGTAGCCCTAAGTGCCAACTACCGAAGTGGAGGCCAAAATGTAATCTGGAAAATATGTAAGTACCTAATAGATACAATATACCTCAAGCAGTCTTTTCTCTTGTTTTGGTAATTTATTCCTTTAAAATTATTTCTGGAAAAATGCCTTCTATTTTATTGCAGGGTGCACATCTTATTCTGTTAAGTGCATGCATGGACACATCCACACACCTTCTCTTTCTCTCATACACACACACACAAATACAATTGAGCTTAAATATTTTACATTTTTAACTGAAGGACCCATATTTTTCTTCCTAATTCCCAATATGCCCACTTAAATAGCAAGAAAGGAAAGTAAACAAAGGAATTAAAATTCATTCTTACATTTCCTAAAGTGGTATTTTGGGAGCCATTATGTCCACAATGACCCATATGATCTGGTTCATTGCATCTGTGCCTATATTCACCTATTTATGCCCAAACAAAACACTGATCTCTAAGGTACTACCATATCTAATTAAATGACTTTATACCTATAATCTAGTTCCATTCAGTAACATAATTTTCACTGAAGAAATTGAAGTATCTGTTTGTTTTAAATAGTAACGATTTGCCTTGCTAATGGCAAACATTACCATCGTTTTAATGCCTTCCTAAAGGACCTTCAAGAACTGTCACACTACTTTTAAAGAGAAAAAGATTCATAGCGATCATTGATTAAGCTGGAAGTTTTCATCATTATTCTTTATTTGACATACCATCTCCTAGTTTCCCTGAGAAAGAACAATGACAACTTTTCTCATCATCAACTTTCTATTTCACCAAAAATAATCTCATTCTTCTCACATTTGCATTTCTCTAGAGAGACCCTAGAGACAAATATAACTAAATATACCAAAAGGAGCTAACATTTTTATCAATTTATAGGAAGTAGAAAATAGAGAACTGATTTTGCTTTACTCCTAATCAATGTTTGCTTAGGGCAAAGAAGTGGCTTTTTGGTTCCCACTCTATTATTACCTTCTGAGAAAGGTGACACTGATATTTACACAGATATTTGCCACTACAATAACTTTAGGTAGAAGGGGAGTTATAAAAATAAATAAGAAATAATTAATTATAAGATAAGAGAAATAGAAAGCATTGAGAAGGCCATGGTGAATAAAATGAACTTCCAATAGAATTTTCAAATAATAAAATGAAACGGTCAAGGAGGAATATTAAACAGATAATCTTTGAAGAAAATTAACTTCCAGAAAACAGAAATGTCTAGAGTTGCATCAATACTATGGCATCCTTTACAGGAAATCCAGAAGAAAATGTTAGTCGTTCTACTTCAATATGCAAGTGTACCTGCTAGAAAGTTGAGAAATCAGAAACATTAAGAAATATTTGCAAGTAATTGTGAATAGAAACTCAAAATGTATGAATAATTTTTAAATGTATTTTTCTACTTTTCTCTCTATGGAAATATAATTTTAAAACCAATACAATATTTAAATAAATTTTCATTCATGAATGTAACATAAGGGGCTCTATTTTCCTTATTGCCTGTCACTCATGGACAATAAATTAGAAATTAAAAGTGACCCAATAACTCTTTCTTCCATGACACTATGATACTGTTTACTAAAGCCAGGAATTACACTACAGAGAAAAATGTGATAGACTCAACAATCCTCTAATGTGTAGAGTTTTTTATTTCTTACCATGTCTTTTCCACCGATGACCTCTTATTGACATGCTGGTTACTGCATTTCTTGATATTCTAGAGGAAGTTGGTGTGATTTCAACTTGAATACACCTTGTACCCTCCTTACTAGATTTCATGGCACCATGAGGCAACGAAGCCTTTATTGCATTAGCAACCTAAGAAGGAAACATATAGTTTAAGATTGGTATTAAAAAATAAAAATGTATTATTACACCTTAGATAAAACAAGATGTTAAATTTTAACACATTTTTAAAAAGAATACTTTCACTAAGATATTTCCTATAAGATAATATATAAATCCTCTGGAATAAAGAGTAAGAGCTCAGAAGAAAACTTATAGTTAAATATGATATGTAAGTGATGAAATTTCAAAAGATTAAATTATATTTCCAAATACCTAATGCTAACTAATAAGTGTAGTTCTAGCATGTTAAGGAGAATATTCTTATAAGTTAAAAAAGACTATTTATCAGGTATCCAAGAAGTTAGCCAAATGAAATGGTCAAATTTTATTATATGTGTACCTTTTCAAATAAAAAATTTTCCTAGTATAACAGGAACATGAATCACTGAGTATTAATGACATATGAATGGCTACTCTTCAATTTATAGTTCTAATTTGAGAATTTTTAAATTTAAAAAATTGCATAAATAAATGAGGCACTTACCAGCAATGGCTCTGGATATAATTCTAACTGGGCTCTGTAAATAATATCATCCAATGCTTTTTCAGCTAGATCCCATTCTCCATTATAACTATAAAATTAAATAAATAAAATATAATTATTTTAAATTAATTCTATATACTTGAACAAAATACAATGAAAAACTATCTTTATTGAGGAAAATAATTGGTCAGATTAGCACATTGCTTAGCATTATACTCTCCTTAAATACATATTTTTAAATCTTTGAATTCCTTTCAATTGTATCTGAAAGCCAATTAATGGAAAAGAATTTTTTATAGATGTACATTTCTTCTCTAAAGATATTATATCTACAGATATAAAAATAAGCCAGGCAACCTCAAAGCATTTTATACTTTCAAAGCAAGTCAGAACATAGTAAATTATATACCTTAGAATAATGTTCAGAACATTTTATGGTTAAATTATTCTGTTAACTCCCACAGTTTTTAAAAATATTTTTAATCCTCACCCGAGGATATTTTTTCCATATTTTTTCCATTGATTTTCAGAGAGAGTGGAAGACAGAGAGAAACATCAATGTGAGAGAAACACATCGATTGGTTGCCTCCTGCATGCACCCTGACCAGGGCCTGGGCTGGGGAGGAGCCTGCAACCAAGGTACATGCCCTTGACCGTAATCAAACCTGGGACCCTTCAGTGCCCAGGCCAACGCTCTTATCCACTGAGTCAAACTGTGGCTAGGGCTCCCACGGTTTTTAATGAGAATCTATAACTACTGTGGCTTGCAATATCCTAAGTAGTTACTTCTTTGTATTTTGGTAGTCATTTAGAAGTGTACGTGATGTATGTTGCAAATATTAGCAATATATCAGGAAAAAAGTGTGTGTGAGTATAATGGGACAATATTAAAGGTCTAACCCAGGGGTTAACTTTTTCTTAAAGGACTAGATAATGAATATTTTTGGCTTGTGGCCCATACAGTCTCTACTCAATTCTGTCACTATAGCACAAAAGCAGCCATAAATAACATACACACACACAAAATTTTTTTTGAAGAAGGCAGCAGTTCAGATTTGGCCCAAAGATCATAAATTCTGCCTCATTCATGAGGTTTATAATCTACTAATTGAATAACTGAATATTATATTCAGTTAAAGTACCAACTGAATATAATAAAAAATATAGTAAGATATGTGTAATAAGAGAATTACCAAGTAAAATACTAGTATCTAAGGCATTAAGGCTGAGCATTAATATTAGAAACTAATAATACATTATTTGTGATCAAAGAGGCTTTAAAATGTTTTTAAAGAGTTAAAATTTCTAGAATGGAAAAAGATATTCACTGGGGGAAAAAAGCTATTTGAAAATTACAGCAAAAAGAGTAATGAAAAAAGGAACTGCGCATATATTTAGGTTTTGCTAATTTTCATTCTGTTCTTAAATTTAAAAAAATGAAGTGTTTTAGTTGGATGCAAATTCTTCAGAACATTAAAAGACATTTGAAATAAAACTATTATCAAGATTTTTTTTTTTTTTTGGTTTGTATGGTATTAGAATTCTTTTTTTTTTTTTATTGCTTAAAGCATTACAAAGGGTATTACATATGTGTCCTTTTTTTCCCCCGCCCTTGACAATACCCCGGCTTCCCCTACCCCCCAGTGTCTTATGTCCATTGGTTATGCTCATATGCATGCATACAAGTCCTTCGGTTGATCTCTTACCCATCTCCCTCCTGCCCCCCAACCCTCCCCGGCCTTCCCGCTGCAGTTTGACAATCTGTGTGAGGCAGCTCTGCCTCTGTATCTATTATTGTTCAAAAGTTTATAATGGTCTCTATTATCCATGAATGAGTGAGATCATGTGGTATTTTTCCTTCATTGACTGGCTTATTTCACTTAGCATAATGCTCTCCAGCTCCATCCATGCCATTGCAAATTGTAAGAGTTCCTTCTTTTTTACAGCAGCATAGTATTCCATCGTGTAGATGTACCACAGTTTTCTAATCCATTCATCTACTGATGGGCACTTAGGCTGTTTCCAGATCTTAGCTATGGTGAATTGTGCTGCTATGAACATATGGGTGCATATATCCTTTCTGATTGGTGTTTCTGGTTTCTTGGGATATATTCCTAGAAGTGGGATCACAGGGTCAAATATTCTTTCACAAATATATGCCAATTATTTATCTATTGAGATAAGTATATAGTAACAATAAAACAACAAACTATAATTTTCCAAAAAGATAAAATGTTTACTTTGTATATAAAATAAACTTACAAAGCAAAATAAATCCCTGTTAACATCTGCACCATGAATTCTGAAGAAACTGGTATCCTGCTACTTACACCTTTGTATTTTCTTACATGTTGTCTGGGATATCCACAAACACAGATTCTAGAAAGACCAAAATAAAAATATTTGTAAAATTGGTAAAATTTTAGGTAATTTATTTTTTAACATTTACAAGCCAACAGTATACTGGGTATGCTCGCTTCTCTAAACAAAAGAATCTTTCCAAACAGAATATTTGTCTGTAACATTTTCCTAAGCAAATTAGATTGGGGGAAAAATGCATAAAGCTAGAGGGGTGTTAATATGTAGTAAGTGAACCATATTCTCAGAGTTGATTCACTAATTTTGATCAATTATTAATAATTTTTAGTCACTGTAAAACCTAGTACACGGACTCAGCACTCTCTCTCTCTCTCTCTCTCTCTCTATATATATATATATATATATATATATAAAATAGAGAAATATGCTAATTAACCGGGACGCCGTAAAAGGTCGACTGGACAGGAGGAGGTTGCGCGTGGAGCGTCGGGGGGCGGGGTGGCAGGGGCCTCCGTGCCTGCGCTGGGGGAGGGCCTGATCAGCAATGGCTGTGGCTGCTTCAAGGGCCGGAGAGGGAGTGGGCAGCCGCGTAATTTCAAATCGCGTGCTGGGCTCCTAGTTTATCATTAAAAAATTCTTTTATTTTAATATATATATATATTTAAATATACTTTATTATTTTTTACAGAGAGGAAGGGAGAGGGATAGAGAGTTTGAAACATCAATGAGAGAGAAACATCGATCAGCCTCCTCCTGCACACCCCGTCCTGGGGATGTGCCCGCAACCAAGGTATATGCCCTTGACCGGAATCGAACCTGGGACCCTTGAGTCCGCAGGCCGACGCCCTATCCACTGAGCCAAACCGGTCAGGGCTATTTTAATATATTTTTATTGATATCAGGGAGGAAGGGAGAAGGAGAGAGAGACAGAAACATCAATGACGAGAGAGAATCATTGATCGGCTGCCTGCTGCACTCCCCCCACTGGGGATCGAGCCCACAACCTGGGCATGTGCCCTGACCAGGAATCAAACCATGACCTTCTGGTTCATAGGTGACACTCAACCACTGAGCCACGCCATCTGGGCGCTGACAAAATTCTTGACACAAACTGCAGGCTTAAAAAAATACTCTAAAATGACATTCAAACAACATACAGTACATACCTTAATAAACTAAAGATAGATTGAAATTTTTAATGTTAAAAACCATAAGAGAAATAAAATAAGCAAATAGTTACATATTCTTTGAATGCCTAAATATGACAACAAAGGTAGATTCCTAAAGAAAGATCAATATATTTTTATCAAAAATTGTTAAAGGAATAAAAGGAAGTATTTATTTATTTATTTTGGTTCTTTACTTTTTTTTAATCTTTAATTTCTTTATTGGTTAAGGTATTATATATGTGTCCTTATCCCCCCATTAACTGCCCTCCCCCGGGAAGTATTTATTATAGTGAAGAATATTTAAGGTGTACTAAAGTTAAGAAGTACTTAATATAATGAATTGGAAGCCAGCTAAAGTCCAACACAGCGGACCAGTAATAAATCATTCAGACAATACTATGAAACAATTAAACATGACGTGTGGGTTTTTTTGGTGTGTGTGTATTTTTTTAGTGAAAGCAGTTTTATTACAGAAAAGCTCCCTGCTACAGGGAGGGGACCCAAGCAGGTTGCCCCGATGTTTTGAAAGTCTACTTAAATAACAGAGAAAAACTGTGCAAAACCACACATGTATCCTAATCTGTATAAAAAGATCATATACAAAGTCTTAGAGTTATCTCTGGGCTGTGGTATTATAGATGTATTTTCTTCCTTTTTTTTTTTTTAAATCCTCACCCAAGGATGCGTTAGTTTTTTTAATTGATTTTTTTTTTGAGAGAGAGAAACATCAATGTGAGAGAAAAAGAGCGATCAGATGCTTCCTCTGCACCGCAACCAGGGATCAAACCCAAAATCTTTTTGGTATATAGTATGATACTCCAACCAACTGAGCCACCCAACCAGGGTAATGTACCTTCTTTTTGATTTATTGTAGAGGCCCAGTGCACAAAAATTAATGCATTCGGGGTGTGGGGGGTGTCCCTCAGCCTGGCCTGTGCCCTCTCACAGTCTGGGACCCCTCAGGGGATGTCCATCTGCCAGCTTAGGTCCGCTCCCCAGGAGATTGGGCCTAGGCTGGCAGTCAGACATCCCTCTCACAGTCCTGGAGCCCTCAGGGGATGTCCAACTGGGTGGGCCTAAACTGGCAATTGGACATCCTTAGCGCTGCCGTGGAGACAGGAGAGGCTCCCGCCACCGCCACTGTGCCCGCCAACCATGAGCCCAGCTTCTGACTGAGCGGCGCTCCCCCTGTGGAAGCACACTGACTACCAGGGGCAGCTCCTGCACTGAGTGACTGCCCCATGGTGGTCAGTGCACATCATTAACGACCGGTCGTTTTGCAGTTCAGTCTATTTACATATTAGCCTTTTATTATATAGGATGTATTTTCTACATTTTCTATAATCAGCATGCACTGCTTTTTAAAAAAAGTAAGTTTTCATTTTCTTTTTTTATTGATTTTAGAGAGGAAGGGGGAGGGAGAGAGAGATAGAGCTGTGGTTGATATAATACAACCGTTACTTAATATAGTACCAATCAATAGATTGTAATGACTTACTCCCTTCCCCCCATGCAATTACTACCTGGAACTTAGTATTTCCTCCAATCCAGGAATCTAAACTTTTACTTAAATATGCTCAAGTATACCATAGACCATTTCAAAAATATACTCACGAGGGTATCATTAATTCAAAGCAACTTTAAAGATTAAGTATAAATTCATTTGATATTGAGAGGATCTTAAAATTCTTTAGAACCATGGGTAAAAGGGAGCAGGGATATTTATGGACTGAATGTTTGTGTCCCCCTCAAATTCATGTTCAAGCCCTAATCCCCCAATATGGCAATATTTGGAGATGGGGCCCTTGGGAGTAACTAGGTTTAGATAAAGTTATGAAAGTAAGGCACCCACCATAGGATTAGTGCCCTTAGCAGAAGAGGAAGAGAGACCAGAGGTCTCTTCCATGTGAAGGCACAGTGAGAAGGCAGTAGCCTGCAAGCCAGCAAGATGGCCTTCACCAGGAACCAAATCTACTGGCACCTTGACCTTCAATCTGCCAGACTCCACAACTGTGAGAAATAAATGTCTATAAATGCCACTCAGTCTATAGTATTTTGTTTCAGCAGCCTGAGATGACTAAGACAGAAACTGAAAAAATTTAGCTGGACATGAAATAAAACCAACTTAAATGTTGTTTGCTGTTACAAAAACTTATATCCAAACTAAAATAGATTCCTCTAACTCTTATTATCTAAAAAACAAACTTAGAACCATCTTACTTTCTTATACCTTACACTTTTATGGTATATGTGGAAATAAATAACAGAGAAGCAATATATGAAAGATAGAATTTTTTCAATTTATTTATTCATTCAGTAAATACTTATCAAAGATTTGTATTGTGTCATACACTAGGGATATAGTTGAAAGCTGTAGCACCCACAGGGAGTCACAATTTAACCATGGAGACTGTGTAGTAAACAAATATTTCAATGAATAAGTTACAGAAATAACAAAAGGAGAGAGTGGAAAACTCTAGTGGAAGAAGTAGAAAGTCAGAGATAGCTTCCCAGAAAGCTATTCCTTTGGTCTACCATAATTTATTTAACCAACCTAGTGGCTCATATTAACTTATTTAACTTTTTTTTCTTTTTTAATCCTCACCCAAAGACTACCATAATTTATTTAACCAACCCAGAGTCTTGAAGAAAAAAGGATGAAATAGCATGACATCAAGTAGACTGGGGAAATTTTAGTGGGATAGAATGCTAGGATGCTAGAAAATAACAGAAAAGCTAAATAGGGGTCAGATCACAGAGTATGTTATACCCTGCTAGGCTTTATCATGTAGACAATGAGAAGCAACTAAAGGTCTTGTTTTAAACAAGGGAGTGACATGATCAGCTTGGTCTTTCAATTATATCACACAGGTTGTATTGGAAGAGTTCACTGAAACAGGACAAGAGAGTGTCAAAATATCCCACAAGTGAGATGAAGTAATCCAAACTAAAGGAGTAAGGGTGGAGTCAAATCTGGGAAGTAAAATTGAATAGGAGTATATGATTATTTCTACACTAGTGTGGATAGCAGTCTGGATGGTCGTGTCATTAAATGAACTTGGACAAATAAGACATACTGTTTTAGAAGATGCTAAGTTTCGGATATATGGTATAGATGTCTTTATCTATATCTGTAGCTGCATTCCTGAGCCCTGCTATCTAAGACACTGATCCAGAGTAGAAGCTGGGCTTTGTAGTCTGCTTTAAGGTCTAAAGGTGAAAGTTGCTGCATCAAGTCACTCCTTAAACTAGTTTTTCTGAAGTGTTGGTCCTTATTCTCATTTTAGTCCATAACAAAGTTTTACTAGACCATAGTGAAATGAGAAACAAAGAAAGCTAAACATCCCATTTTTAATTTATAAATTATTGTCCTTCCCTTCCACTCTCCCTGCTTTTTGATATTAAAATAATCTCAGTTTTGTTAAATAATGTTGACGGTAGATATTTATAACATTACTTGGCAAGATAAAAAGTTGGCAACACTACGTAGATATTCTACCTGCTCCATCTTTGTTAAAAATTTTACAGATCTTGTAAAATTCAGAAGTCTGGGCACCTGTGACTTTAAAGGATTTAAAACAAAAAACATATTAGAAAAACTCAGTAAGTAGGAAAGATGGCACATTGGTATCATCTTTCAACGTCTAGGAAATATAATTATGCTAATTTAGGAATCATCTGACTCTCCAATTCTCTTATCTTCTCTTACAGGCCTCTTGCTTTATTACCAACCTTCTCCCTCTGGTCCTGTACAGTTTTATATCTTATTCAGTATCAATTTCTGATTTTCTGTTTGGTTCGTTTTGATTTGATTTCTAAGTATTGCTCTATGCACCCTCCCTTTTATTAATTTTCAAAGTTACATTTTCTAAATACGTCCCCCAAATTTAAATTATTCTACAAGTTTCTTAATTCTCTATTATCTCTATTTACTTGAATTACCAAAGGCATTTTCTATATCTTTTTGTTTTGGTTTGTTGTTTATTTGTTTTTTAAAGGTAATATGTTCATCACAGCACAGCAAATTTAGAAAAGGACAGAAAATCACATAGGAAAACATTAAAATAAACCATAATTCTACCAATCAGAAATAACTATTATCATATTTTAAATCAATGCTAGAATCATAGCATATACAATATATCAGTAAATACCTTTTTAAATCACAATTTTAAAATGTTTGCATAGTATACCTAAGGACTACCATAATTTATTTAACCAACCTAGTGGCTCAATTTTTTTAAACAAGGAATGCTTAAAAACTGTATCTCTTACTTATTTCTTGGTACCAAATTAGAGCACAACAGAAATAAAAAATAATTTTCTTCAAGCAAATAAAACAGAAACAACCACATGCCAAATACTGAAAGATCATAATAGCTCCATCCTTTTAATTATATAATATTATTTTTTTCTGGTGAAATATTCCATTGAATTGCTATTCAACATTAGCTTCTTTATTGTATTTTTTGTGACTATAATAACTTTCCATGTGTTGGCTAGGCTGAACTTCATATTAACTTATTTTTCCCATTTTTAATCCTCACCCAAGGATATTTTTCCATTGATTTTCAGAGAGAGTGGAAGAGAGAGGGAAAGACAAATAGAAACTTTGACGTGAGAGAGGCACATCGATTGGTTGCCTCCTACACGCACCCCAACCAGGGCCCAGGCCAGGGAGAAGCCTGCAACTGAGATATGTTCCCTTGGCCAGAATCAAACCTGGGCCCCTTTGGTCCGTAGGCTGACGCTCTATCTACTGAGCCAAACCAGCTAGGGCATCTTATTTAACATTTTAAATACCCCTAACTGGTGTGGCTCAGTTGGTTGGAGCGTCATCTGTACACCAAAATGTGGTGGGTTCAATTCCCTGTCAGGGCACATACCAAGGTTGCCAGTTTGATCCCTGGTTGGGGCGCATGTGGGAGACAACTGATCAATGTTCAATTCCGTCATGGCACATACCGACGTAGCGGCTTTGATCCCTGGTTGAGAGGCAACTGATCAATGTTTCTTTCTCACGTTGATGTTTCTCTTTCTCTCTCTCCCCTACCTTCTCTCTCAAATCAATAAAAAAAGTTTTAAACAAATAATAAAATAAAACAAAAATAACTTAGATATATAACAAACTAGCAACCCTAGATTCATATATTTCAATATTAAAAACATTTAAATTTTAATTTACCTTGAACAAATCTGACACAATGATTGAAGAGAAACACTGGGCATATAGGTTAAGGCAGCATTGTAACACAACAAAAGGAATGTCAACACTTCAAACCTAAAGATAAACCAAAAGAATATTTACAAATCTTTAAAATTTTAAGTCAACCATAATTAAATTAAGCAGGCATTGGGGAGAGGTATGTTACAGAATAAACCTATACAAAATACTCACAACAATAATAATACAGAACTCCAAAAAGAAAAAAGAAGACTTCCCAAGTAACAGTCACATGAAAATTATCTTAAAAATTCGATGTTTCCAATGACATCTAAAGCAAAGTATAAGTGGCAAATCGGGACTATGTTTTTTCTCTTGTACAATGACTCAATATTTTTAAAAAATTGTTATACACAACTCATTAAACATTATTTATAAGCCTACTGAAATCAGTAGGAATCAGTGCGGTAGTAGTGTAGGTTATGTCTCTACAGCATACCTGTTCTGTGCTGTCAGCATCTCCCTTTGGGGGTGAGGTCCACTGTATACAACTTTTGACAAACCATGCTGGGATAGTGCACTCTCAGTCAGAGCCATGGACCCAATGCTGGAAGGCTAAAAAAAGGACATTTGAATAAAGAAGAAATAAAAACCCTTTTGTTAAAAATGTGATACTTAGAATACATATACCACTAAGAATAATTGCCATGAAATCATATATCTTAAAAACATTCAGACTGTCTACTAAATTTTCTGCTTAAAGAATAACTAACAACTGCCCTAACTGATTTGGCTCAGTGGATAGAGCGTCAGCCTGCGGACTCAAGGGTCCCAGGTTCGATTCCGGTCAAGGGCATGTGCCTTGGTTTCGGGCACATCCCCAGTGGGGAGTGTGCAGGAGGCAGCTGATCGATGTTTCTAACTCTCTATCCCTCTCCCTTCCTCTCTGTAAAAAATCAATAAAATTTTTTTTAAAAAAAGAATAACTAACAACCAAACTACAAATAGAAATAATAGTTAAACTTCAAAAATTCTGCCATGAAAATACATAATTGCTACCAAAAAAAAAAATAGACTAGATCACTAGCCATGAAAATACATAATTGCTACCAAAAAAAAAATAGACTAGATCACTTATCCATTGGAAGAAGAGAAAAATATTTCAAAATGAATACTTTAAATAGATTTCTTAAGAATCAGATTTTAGAGTTTAATGATTTTGAGTTCTCATTTCAAATTTGAAAACAGCAAATACTTTAGTGTTTTATACTTACAGTACTAATAAATTGATCAAAAATTTTGTCTCAATAACCAGACCCCAATTTATAGCAATTTCAAATCTTAGCAATAATAAGCATACTTGGATAAAATGCCACTTACTTCATGATATACAGATGGCTTGGATAAAGATGGAATCGTAAAACTCAATACTTTGCTATGTCCCTGTTTGTCAACTATTTCCTACAAAAGTAAAAGAAAGTATATTAAAATATTTATGTTTTTCACATAAATTTAAAAGTTAAATTTAAATTGTTATTCTAAAGTATGACCTGAAAAGAATTTTAAAGTCAACTGAAATCTTTAATTATGATAATCCATCATAAATTATTCAGAAATACTTGGAGTTAACCTTCCACTTTTGAAATATAAGTAATATAATACTCTGGTTTCTCTTCAGATCACATAAATCTTTCTCCTTTTAAAATATAACTAACATAAAAAAATTAAATATAAGTAACATAATTTTAAGGATGGCTGACATATAGATATAGTCTTAATAGTCATTAATTTTTTTCATGTAAGAAGTTACATTTTCTAAGTCAATTGACACAGTTATGAAATATGTCAAAAAAAAGTTCTTACTTTTTTTTCCATTTTAAAAAGTAGAAACCTTAAGTATCTAGAATGTCATACTAATTAATATAAAAACACTACTAGTAATTCAAACTATATGTTAAATCAATGTTATAAACTCTGGAGACAGTCCAAATTTTACAGAACTATTAGTGGTAGATGTTAGACTAAATTTTTTCTCCTGAACTTTTTGTGAAGGTCACAAACAATTTATAGACAATGGGTTTTAAGTTTAAAAACTTTTAAATTCAATAATTATATTTTCAGATACCTCTACAAAAGAAATGGTCTTATTTTCAGTCTTCAGTCAATCCCAAAAGAGTTATTTACATAACTAGAGGCCCGGTGCACAATATTCGTGCACAGGTAGGGTCCCTAGGCCTGGTGGTCAGCGTACGTCATAGCAAGCGATTGAACTCCTGATGGAACTCCCACGGGGACACTTTGCATATTAGCTATATAGATATATATATATGTGTGTGTGTGTGTGTGTGTGTGTGTGTGTGTGTGTGTGTATATATTATATGTATGCCCATATAGACCTCAACCTCATAAAGTTATGTTTGGAAGAATGAGCTGAATCATTTGATGTACAAAAAAACAAATATTAGCTTTACAAACATGAAAAGTAGTTGCTATTTGCTTTTGCTGAAAATGTTATGCATTTGCTTTTGCCAAAAAACATTTTGTTAACCACATTAAATACAAACCAAATTGTAAACCCCTAGAAGAAGAGCTTCAATGCATCCACTGCTGTGCACATTTCTGCTGGCTGAGACGGCAAGGTAGCACCAAATCAGTTCTGGAAGAAACTGCAGTGTAAATCGAAGTAACTGCTCCTCTCCACTGCGATAGAATTCAAAGAGCTGGTGACAAACAGGTTCTAGCAACTGGAAGAGGGCAAAATGTTAATTCAAAGATTGGATTGTATTTGAAAGACACTGATATATAAAATATAAAAGTTTTTCCTTGATCGGTAATTGCTGAAATATATAAAAGTGTTTCCCATTTTTTGGGGGGGGGGGGCAAAACTACTCATTGCTAAACTATTTAGTAAAACTTTGAACTCTAGTGGAAGGCTAAAGCAAAGCAAGTGTATATAGAAGTACTTCATAAACTTTAAAATATTTTATAACTAAGGTAGCATTGTTAGTAAAACCATATCTTTTTTTAAAAATATATTTTATTGATTTTTTTACAGAGAGGAAGGGAGAGAGATAGAGAGTTAGAAACATCGATGAGAGAGAAACATCGATCAGCTGCCTCCTACACATCTCCCACTGGGGATGTGCCCGCAACCCAGGTACATGCCCTTGACCGGAATCGAACCTGGGACCCCTCAGTCCGCAGGCCGACGCTCTATCCACTGAGCCAAACCGGTTTCAGCAAAACCATATCTTTTTAATTTCTTAAAATACCTAGGACGTAAATAGTTTCTCCTTAATATCTTTAATATCCTTTCTTTCTAATTAAAAATAAAAATGCCAATATGTAAATAATTGGCTACAGGGTTGGAGAAATTGAAGTGGGAATCCTATGTAGTTACTGTTATCTCCTGAGTTTAGAATTAGGCAGCATTTGACAATGACTGGTGTGTGGAATAGCTGAATAATTACAGAGCCCTTAGATCTACATCCCTATTGAAACCATGGTTAATTGCCACCGGATAATCTAAACATTGAGGTCATTTTGTTTTAAACATGATTTGGAAATTATCTATATAACCTTTCCTCTCCCACCACAACCTCTGTATAATAGACATTTTTAAAAACAGAAAGTCAAGATAAGAGACCCTTGTATGTAAGTATTATTATAAAGCATATTCAGTGATCACACAGAGTCATAAACAAATATTTGAAGAGTTTCAGAGTAGTCATTTTTCACACCATCAGGCTATAAATTTAAGTCAAGTTACTAAACAGATTTTCTACTACCAATAATTGTAATGAACAGAAACTAATTTATAATGGATGTTTATATATATACTAGAGCAGTGATGGCGAACCTTTTAAGTTCGGCGTGTCAGCATTTTGAAAAACCCTAACTTAACTCTAGTGCCATGTCACATATAGAAATTTTTTGATATTTGCAATCATAGTAAAACAAAGACTTATATTTTTTATATTTATTTTATATATTTAAATGCCATTTAACAAAGAAAAATCAACCAAAAAAATGAGTTCGCGTGTCACCTCTGACACGCATGTCATAGGTTCACCATCACTGTACTACTGTACTAGAGGCTCAGTGCACAAATTCGTGCACCAGTGGGGTCCTTTGGCCTGGCCTGCGGGATCGGGCCAAAACCGGCTCTCAGATATCCACCAAGGGGTCCTGGATTGTGAGAGGGCACAGGCCAGGCTGAGGGACCCACCAGTGCACGATCAGGGCGGGGAGAGACACAGGAGTTTGGCCAGCTGGGGAGGGACTGCGGGAGGGCTCCAGGGCATGTCCAGCCCATTTCGCTCAGTCCCGATCAGCCGGACCCCAGCAGCAAGCTAACCTACCAGTCGGAGCATCTGCGCTCTGGTGGTCAATGCACGTCATAGCAACTGGTCGACCGGTTGACTGTCTGTCCCCGGTGGTCAGTGCACATCATAGCGAGCGGTTGAGCGGCCTTAGCATATCATTAGCATATTATGCTTTGATTGGTTGAACAGCCGACCAGTTGACCGGACACTTAGCATATTAGGCTTTTATTATATAGGATTAATTTCAGAGAAGGGACAGGAAGAGAAAAATAAAAACACCAATGATGAGAGAGAATCATTGATTGGCTGCCTCCTACACGACCCTTACTGGGGATCAAGCTCCCAACCTGGGCATGTGCCCTGGCCAGGAATCAAAAAACTGTGTGTGACCTCCTGATTCATAGGTTGATGCTCAACCACTGAGCCAGGTCAGCTGGGCTATGTTGTCTTTTAAGAATATGGATTACAGCATGGGAGAACATATTTGCCAATGTTATATCCAACAAGGTTTTAATCTCCAAAATTTGTAGGGAACTCATACAACTTAACAAAAGGAAGATAAACAATCCAATAAAAAAATGAACAAAGGATCTAAATAGACACTTTTTAAAAAGAGGACATACAGAAGGCCAAGAGACATATAAAAACATGCTCAAAGTCACTAATCATCTGAGAGATGCAAATCAAAACAACAGTGAGGTACCATCTCACACCTGTCAGAATGGCTATTATCAACAAATCAACAAACGACAAGTGCTGGCAAGGATGTGGAGAAAAAGGAACCCTCGTGCACTGCTGGTGGGAATGCAGACTGGTGCAGCCACTGTGGAAAACAGTATAGAGTTTCCTCAAAAAATTAAAAATGGAACTCCCATTTGACCCAGTAATCTCACTTCTAGAAATATATCCCAAGAAATATAAACACCAATTAGAAAGGATATATGCACCCCTATGTTCACAGCAGCACAATTTACCATAGCTAAGATTTGGAAATAGCCTAAGTGCCCATCAGCAGATGAGTAGATGAAAAAACTGTGGTACATCTACACAATGGAATACTACGCTGCTGTAAAAAAGAAGGAACTCTTACCATTTGCAATAGCATGGATGCACCTGGACAGCATTATGGTAAGCGAAATAAGCCAGTCGGAAAAAGATAAATATCACATGATCACATTCATTTGTGGGATATAATGAACAACATAAATTGATGAACATAAATAGATCCAGACCATCCAACCTCAGAGGGAAGGCGGGATGGGGGGGGTCGGTGACGGGGGGTAAGAGAGCAACCAAAGGACTTATATGCATGCATATAAGCATAACCCATGGTCACAGACTGTAGGGGGATGAGGGCATATCCTGGGGGGTGAGAACAGCCGGTGAGAGGTCAATGGGGGGAAAAGGAGACATACGTAATACTTTCAACAATAAAGAATTAAAAAAAAAGAATACGGATTACACACTACCTTTACCACATTAATCAGGCAAAAACCATAAAACAAAATTATATGCAAAACCTCCTAAATCAGTGCTTCTAAATGTGTGGTCCATGGACTGAAAACCATCAACAAACTGTTACCAGTCCCCAACAATATAAATACAGAAACTGAAAGGAAGAAACTTTTATAGCAACTTGATATTGCTACAACATCTAAGTGGGTGATCAGCAGACTTATTCACAGTATAGATTAGTTAGGGTTTATCAAATCTGTGTGGGACCTCACATGTGATGTGAGTTGCATGTTCACCATGACCATTAGGTATACATATTCTGTGACATATTAGAAAACTTTTAAAATCTGGTCTTTCATCACACTTTGAGAAATAGTGCTATGAACGATTAGAGCTGTTTTCACTGTTAATTTGAATAAAAGAAATGCTATGAACCAAACTAGCCTATCAGAAATTTACCTTACAAACTCTATCCAAAGTAGCCTGGTTAAAACACAGTTCACCAGAAAAATAATTTTTAAGTCTTTTAAAAATATTAAGCACAAAATGACAAATAAGATTTAACTTGCTTAAAAAATTATAAAGCACATAGCTATACTTACTCTACTTGGTGAAATAATTCTCAATTAAATATGGAAAACTTTAAAACAGCTTTTACCCAAACATTAAAAACTAAAACTCTTCAAGGAAACAACTTACACATACTATACAAATTAAGAAGCTTTGGGGAGGAGGAAGGGGCAAGCAAAATATGATTATTCTATTCAGTTATTCCAGTTAACATTTTTGTCACTATACTCCCTATTCTTTCCTTCAGCACTTAAAATTCATGATGCACTTTATAGCACACTCAGCAGAAGCTGAGTTATTCCAGATCCCCTCCAAAAGAGGTGAACTACTCAAATAACCAGACTCTAGTTTTGATAGTTTCATCCCAAAGACACATAGGTCTATATAGGACTGAACTCCAAAGTATAAGTTATTTTAGCACTGAATAATAATAATATTCATGGTATTAGAGCCTATCATGTCTTCTACCAAAATCAAGTACAAAAGAATCACATGCCTCATATTCCTCCTCTCTATTCCCCCTCTTTCCATTCTAACTGGCACAGCTCAGGTTCTCAACAGCTCCCTCCTTGGCATTTTCATAGCTTCCTAGTCTCTTGTTTTCAATTTTTCCATTCTCCAAATCTATCCTCCACATAGCCACTTTCTTAAAAGAATAATCTAATCAAGTCATCCCTTCAGTGCAAAAAAAGTCTAGTCTGTTTATGACAGATTTCAAGATCCACAATGGCTACAACCCAATCTCTTTCCAGCTTCAGTTCCTACCAGTCTTATCCTCTCTTAACTACTGCATTAGCCTATGTATTTGCTTTTTTTCTAACTGCCATACCTTTTTATTGTCTACACTATTTCTAACCCTTTTCTATTTCTACTATGAATGGTGGGATTTATAAGCATCAGAATCTGGAATACAGATCATTTTATCACCTTCGAACTAAATTTGCTACCAAGAAAGAAAGAAAAGGAGACGGAAGCAAGGGAAAAGAAAGAAGGACTGGGGAAAACACCAGCCAGTGCTTGCCTTTCCTTAAATGCCTTACATTTTTTCAGGCCTCTGTAAACTATCCCTAAGGCTTGGAATGGTCCTTTATCTTGCACACCTAGCAAATTCAAGCATATCCAACTAGCATCAGTTAAGAACTGCCTTGGAAGTATGTGTTTACTTACTTTCTACTCCTTCCTCTTTTGAGAGGAATGCTATTCATCTTTGAAAGATGCTACTTATCTTTGATTTTCTATTGCCTAGCATTGCAGCTGGCTCATAGTGGACACAAATATTTGCCAAAGGAGTAGATGAATGTAGTGACCCAGACTTTTCTAGGCTACCTCAAGCAAGATAGAGAGAGAGATAAGGAGGAACATGTTCAGAAATGGCTTTTGGATTTTGGTAATAATTTTATTTCTTGGCCTGGGGGTGGGTACACTGGAGTTCATTTTATTATAAATGTTTTTTTACTCTGCCATTTTTGAACATAAAGTATTCTTTTCTTACCCCCTCTACCCCATTTCTCAAAGGCAATAATGTACATTATAGTTGTTTAAACACATATGTTTCTCACTCTTTTATATATGTTATATTTCAAAATAAAAATTTAAAAATCAACTGTACTAGTACAATCAATAGTTCTAATACAATAAACTGTAAGAGTACTTACCTCACTTTGTGGCTCCTGGATAACTTTATAAAGAGATGAAACTAAAGAACTCTTATCTTTCAAATTTGTGGCATAATTTGGTAAAGATGCTTCTGGTAGTGTCTAAACAAAATAAAAAATACATTTTATTTTTATGAAATGTCCAGAATAGGCAAATCCATAGACAGAATGTAGACCAGTTGTTTTCAGAGATTGGGGGAGGGGAGAGTTGAGAGTGACTAACAGGCATAGAGCTTCTTTTTAGGGCAATGGACATGTCCTAGAATTAGATGCTAGTGTTAGTTGCACAGCATTATGAATATACTAAAAATCGCATTTCCACCTTAAGACAAAAAAAAAAGTTATGTGAATTATTTCTCAAAATAATTGCAAAAATAAAATGAAAAATATATTTAGTCCTCTTATCACCAACGGGGACGTAAATTAACATCAACACTTCATCTTTAATCACCGTGTAGGGTAAAAAATGAGAATACAAACCATGTGTAAAGCCAGAGATACATTTTTCTATAGCATTATATAAGTTAAAAATCTCATTAGCCATATTGATCCTGCTTTTTAATAAACATTGTATTAATAGACATTGTTGTATAACGATTGAATGTTTCAAACCTGAAAGCTACAGATCATTATCAAAGTAACTCTCCTGGGTTGCATATAGTGACTGTTAAATTAGGTAAGGCTGTTCTCCTTTATAAAATTGGGGCGAAATTTTAGACTTCTCAGAACTGCAGAACAAGGTAGCCACACTACCAACAAACCAGTTTTCCTAATGACATTTAAAATATAGACAACTAATCACAGCTTTCCAGCATCACCCGTTCAGAAAGCACACCATGACCATAGAGGAATGAGAAGAGATAAAACTCCAGGAGTAAGTCAGATGGTTTGGGATAAAAGTAGTAGGAAAACCTAAAAAGCAAAAACAGAACACTTCATAACAAAGGATAAAAACCTATCCTCCTAGAAAATACCCCTTCCTTAACAACATGTCTGTCTCCCAAGTCATTACTTCCTTCAAGCAATCAACAAAAATCCAGCAGTAGATATAATCTATATATCTATATATATAAAAGGGTAAGTGAGTGACTGACCAACCAACCATCCGTCCGACCATCCAACCGACCGGACGTACATATGACGCACATCTTCTTCTATATATATAAAAGGCTAAGTGACCAACCACACGTCGGTCCAACTGCCCAACCAACCGGCTGGTACATATGACGCACACTGGCAATCTACACTAATAAAAGAGAAAGATGCAAATGACTGTACCTTCGTGACACTCACCAGCCAATCAGGAGTGAGTATGCAAATTAACCCAACAAAGATGGCAGGTTAATTTGCATACACAGGCGTGAGCAGCCGGGGGCAGGGCGGGGACGCAGGTGTTCTGCACCACCCCAGCCGCTCCAGGCCTCTGAGCAGCGTGGGAAGGCGGAAAGGCAGCTCCGGGCCAGAATGAAGGCAGAAAGGTGGCTCCAGGCCGGAGCGAAGGTGGTGCCAGCAGCCAGGGGGAGGAAGGCCCATTTTGCAAGTATCTTTGTGCTTTGGGCCTCTAGTTTAAAAATAAATGACTCGTGCATGCGCAATATTTGTCCCCATCTGACACTGGCCTCCCATTTAAATTAATTCGAAGACAGTTTTCCATGATGCCAGCATTTGTGACGACTATTAATAAATCACAAGGACAAACTCTAGACAGAGTAGGAATATTCTACCTGAACCTGTTTTCAGACATGGTCAGTTATACATTGCTTTCTCTCAAGTTCAAAGAGCGTGTGACATTAAAATAAAAGTTGGAAATACTTCATCACAAGAGAAATTAGTCAAGCACCCTGAAAGTGTTTTTAATCTTAATGTGGTATACAGGGAGATAATAGAATAAGTTTAATCAATTTATCAGTCATTGTTTTTATCAATGTTGTTTTTATATCATGTTTTTGTTATTTTTATATCATGTTTTTGTTGTTTTTATATCATGTCTTTGTTGTTATATCATGTTGTTATTGTTTATTTATTCAATTTATATATTATTTTCATATACATTTTACTAATTTTCTTTCATCTCTGACACTTCTATTATAGAGAAAGGGCGAATAGTGATATTAAAATATTTCTTCTAATTAATTTCCTTTCAATGTGCACAAATCCATGCACTGGGCCACTAGTGTCTCAATATATTGGTAACAGTCATTCCAAGATACACTATTTTTTACATGTCCCATATCCTAGTATTTCATGATTTAAAGTGGGTTATGAGACTAAAAAAATAATCCCATTTACCATCGCACCAAAAAATTAAGATATCTAGGAATAAACTTAACTAAAGAGGTAAAAGACCTCTACTCAGAAAACTACAGGACGTTGACAAAAGAGATAGAGGAAGACATAAACAGATGGAAGAACATACCATGTTCTTGGATTGGTAGAATCAACATCATTAAAATGTCCATACTACCCAAAGCAATCTATAAATTCAACGCACTTCCCATTAAAATACCAACAACATATTTCACAGACCTAGAACGAATTCTCCAAAAATTCATCTGGAATAAAAAAAGACCACGAATAGCTACAGCAATCCTGAGAAAGAACAAAGTAGGTGGGATCTCAATACCAGATAGCAAGCTGTATTACAAAGCCACTGTTCTCAAAACTGCCTGGTACTGGCACAAGAACAGACATATAGATCAATGGAATAGAATAGAGAGCCCAGAAATCGACCCGAACCAATATGCTCAATTAATATTTGACAAAGGAGGCAAGAACATACAATGGAGTCAAGATAGTCTCTTCAATAAATGGTGTTGGGAAAATTGGACAGATACATGCAAGAAAATGAAATTAGACCACCAACTTACACCATACACAAAAATAAACTCAAAATGGATAAAGGACTTAAATGTACGACAGGAAACCATAAAAATTCTAGAAGAATCCAAAGGCAACAAAATCTCAGACATATGCCGAAGCAATTTCTTCACCGATACAGCTCCTAGGGCATTGGAAACTAAAGAGAAAATAAACAAATGGGACTACATCAAAATAAAAAGCTTCTGCACAGCAAAAGAAACCATCAACAAAACAACAAGAAAGCCCACTGCATGGGAGAACATATTTGCCAATGTTATATCTGATAAGGGCCTAATCTCCAACATTTATAGGGAACTCATACAACTTAACAAAAGGAAGATAAACAATCCAATAAAAAAATGGGCAAAGGACCTAAATAGACACCTTTCAAAAGAGGACATTCAGAAAGCCAAGAGACATATGAAAACATGCTCAAAGTCACTAATCATCTGAGAGATGCAAATCAAAACAACAATGAGGTACCATCTCACACCTGTCAGAATGGCTATCATCAACAAATCAACAAACGACAAGTGCTGGAGAGGATGTGGAGAAAAAGGAACACTCGTGCACTGCTGGTGGGAATGCAGACTGTTGCAGCCACTATGGAAGACAGTATGGAGTTTCCTCAAAAAACTAAAAATGGAACTCCCATTTGACCCAGTGATCCCACTTCTATGAATATATCCCAAGAAACCAAAAACACCAATCAGAAAGGATATATGCACCCCTACGTTCATAGCAGCACAATTCACCATAGCTAAGATCTGGAAACAGCCTAAGTGCCCATCAGTAGATGAATGGATTAGAAAACTGTGGTACATCTACACGATGGAATACTATGCTGCTGTAAAAAAGAAGGAACTCTTACAATTTGCAAAGGCATGGATGGAGCTGGAGAGCATTATGCTAAGTGAAATAAGCCAGTCAATGAAGGAAAAATACCACATGATCTCACTCATTTATGGATAATAAAGACCATTATAAACTTATGAACAAAAATAGATACAGAGGCAGAGCAGCCTCGAACAGACTGTCAAACTACAGTGGGAAGGCGGGGAGGGTTGGGGAGCAGGAGGGGAGGGTAAGAGATCAACCGAGGGACTTGTATGCATGCATATAAGCATAACCAATGGACATAAGACACTGGGGGGTAGGGGAGGCCAGGGGATTGTCAAGGGTGGGAAAAAAAGGAGACATATGTAATACTCTTTGTAATACTTTAAGCAATAAAACAATTTAAAAATAAATAAATGAATAAATAAATAAATAAAATAAAAATAAAGTGGGTTCTGGTTGCCCAGCCGGTGTAGCTCAGTGGTTGAGCATTGATCCATGAACCAGGAGGTCATGGCTCGATCCTGGGTCAGAGCATATGCCCGGGTTGCAGGCTCCATTCCCAGTGTGGGACGTGCAGGAGGCAGCCAATCAATGATTCTCTCTCATCATTTCTATCTCTCTCTCCTTCTCCCTTCCCCTCTGAAATCAATATATTTTAAAATAAATAAACAAATAAATAAATAAATAAAGTGGGTTATGGTTAGTGTACATAGCTGTATGTGTGCATAAATACACATAGAAAATTAAACAGCATAATTTTTATAATAAGGATATCTGATTCATTTTCACTCTACTGTGAGCTCCTTGAGGATAAGAACTATCTTATTGCCTCTCCATCCACAGCACTCAGCACAAAGCCTGGTACTCAAACTTTTGCTGAAGGAATTTATTATAGATGAACTGAATAAGAAATGAACACGGTCACTGTTTACACACCAGCAGATTCTTTATAATTAGGTCACATCTCACTTTAGGTTATATAAGTAAATAGATTGTTTTAAAATTTAATAAAATAGTTTTGTTCAGCAGAGTGGTAAGTAAATGTGAACTATCTGGGAACCTTCTACCATTCTCAGGTGTTGGTGGAGGGAAGGAGTTTTACTGCAACTGTTTACATAAAGAGGAGATTAGGGCATTCTTCAATATTTCAAAAGCATGTAACAAAAGATCTCCAGACAACATTTCATTTCCCTTATTTGATCAAGGGTAACCTAATATTGGAGGAATTTATATAAAAGGAAATAATAGTCAAATAAACAGAGTATTTCTAATCCCCTGGATGGAAATGAACCTGAATTATATATGCAAAATACATTATTTTATATATGCATACATATGTATGTCTAACTATAAAATTTTAAATTGAGTGAATTGAAATATAAATCGTAAAAAATTAGTAAAAAATAAAGATTATATTATATATACTATTTAAGCTAAAAATGGAACATTCATTTAAAATGTGAACTATAATTTTTAGTTTATGTGCCAATTATGCCTCATGAGGTAAAATATTTTCTGTGAAACAGCCAAAGACAAAACAAACAAACAAAAACAGCTCTTTTTGGAAAAGCCAAGCTCTAGAAAATACCCTGGACCAAACTACTACTGCTAAAAATGACAGGACAGGTCTCCTAAAAATTAGTGCCATGAACTATTGCATTTTATCACAATTCTATTATTATTTCATTTTGTGAATATAGGAGAAGTTAATTTTGTTTATACAAGGGGAGAAACTATAATTGCTGTATTTATGAACATGCTTTGAAAAACTTAAGATCTAAAAGACCCTAATGATTTAAATAGTGTTACAGCAAATCTTTGTATTTTTCTGCACTGTATCAGTTCAAAGGTACTGGCCTTCTTTTTTTTCCCCCCAATAATTGTTTTTTAATTCTTTTTATATATATTTTTGTATTGATTTCAGAGAGGAAGGGAGAGGGAGAGAGAGGTAGAAACATCAATGATGAAAGACAATCATTGATTGGCTGCCTCCTGCATGCCTTCTACTGGGGATGGAGCCCGCAACCTGGGGCATGTGCCCTTGACTGGAATCGAACCCAGGACCCTTCAGTCTGCAGGCAGCTCCATCCCCACTTTTTTTTAGAGAGAGGGAAAGACAGAGAGAAATATCGATGTAAGAGAAACACATGGATTGGTTGCCTCCTGCATGCGCCTGACCAGAGCCCAGGCCAAGGAGGAGTTTGCAACTAAGATACGAGCCCTTGACCAGAATCGAACTCGGGACCCTTGGGTCCAGAGGCCAACACTCTATCCACTGAGCCAAACCAACTAGGGCAGTACTGGCCTTCTTAAATACCAGTTAAGCTTTCACACTTTTCAGAAGGCAGAACTGGAGACAAAAAAGCAATTATCGGAAATTATGTTGGAAAATTAGTCTTGGTAAAATTTGAAGACAGATGCTTCATAAGAAAGAATCATTTGGCAGATGGTTTTTTTTTAAATGTAAGGATGTGATATGGGTTCGGTGGAAAAGAATTAATGAAGATGGACAGATGGGTGGAGAACCAATAAATAAAGCAACTCTGTTCAAAAACGTTACACATAAGACTGGATTTTGAGTTACACTGAGATTCAGTGATTACCAGAAAATTGAAAAAATTAGGAGTCTGGAAATCTGCTAGATAAATCTATATAAAGCATCAAGAAAAATGATACAATCTGAAAGATAATATGGTACAAGTAAAATTTTGAAAAGCTAGAGGTTGAAATTCATGAAATCTTAAAATAATGAAGTCCCAATCTAATTATTTTGTTGGTATATAAAGTGTACTGAAAAGGAGAGCCCAAAGCCAGAGCCCAAGGGGAAAAAAATCACACAAAGCAAACTGAGTTGTCTTTGTACATCTGAGAGAATGTTGAGTGAGGTTATGGAGTTGGGAGTTCAGACTGTGACCATGGAACAGTGTAGAAAGTGCTAAAATCATCTTCACAGACTTCCCAGACTTAAAATTTTCTGATGAGAATAGTGAGACGCAAAGAAGTTATATGATTGGCCCAATATCATAAAACCACCCAGCAGAAGACTTATAATTAGATCAAAGTGTTTCTGACTTCTCAGACCAATATACTTTGTACCACTTTACCAATCATGATGACTTTGGCCATATTAGCACATGGTTATTAAATTAAACAACTAACCCCCAGCCGGCATGGCTCAGTGGTTGAGTGTCAACCGATGAACCAGGAAGTCACGATTTGATTCCTGGTCAGGGCACATGCCTGGGTTACGGGCTTGATCCCCAGTGTGGAGTGTGCAAGAGGCAGCCAATGATTCTCTCTCATCATTCATGTTTCTCTCTCTTCCTCTCTGAAGTCAATAAAAATATTTCTTAAATTAAAAAACCAAGCAGAGGCCTTTTCTAAAATTATATACTTATCTATCTATAAATATAAAAGCCTAATATGCAAAGTGTCCCCTCAGGAGTTCGACCGACCAGGCGTTTGATCGCTTGCTATGATGTGCGCTGACCACCAGGGGGTGGTGTGGAATGAAGGAAGGCCCCGGCCGGCAGCTGGCAGCCGCTAGGGACCCTACCCATGCACGAATTTTGTGCACTGGGCCTCTAGTCCTCCTATCTAATAATAGACAAACATGGTAATTGACCGAACACTCACTACGCCTCCCATTGGCTAATCAGTGAGATATGCAAATTAACTGCCAACAAAGATGTCGGTTAATTTGCATACGGAGGCGCAAAGCAGCGGAGCGAAGACTGAAGGCGGCTCTGGCCGGAGCAAAGGCCTGGGTCCCAGGTGCCAGAGGAAAACCGGTGCCGGCAGCCAGGGGAAGGGAAGGCCTATTGCACGAATCTTTTTGTGCAACAGGCCTCTAGTATTTATATAAGTATATATCACTCAAAAATCTAATCTCATGTGTAATGTTTTGAACAGAGTTGTTTTATTTATTGGTTTTCCATCCATCTGTCCATCTTCATTAATTCTCTTCCACCCAACCTATATCACACATCCTTACATTTTTAAAAAACCATCTGCCAAATGATACTTTAGTATGAAGCATGTCTTCAAATTTTGCCAAATTTTAACCAAAAATGTAATTAACATCACAAATCATTTCCAAAGACAAGCTACTCTAATTTTAAAAGTACTTAAGAGGTTTGTTCTAAAGCACTTTTTTTGCATTCTACTACCTCTAGTATAATACTGATTTTGCCTGATAACCTTAATTTCTTTATCCAACATAAAGAAACCCGAATTAAACACACATTAACATAATTCAAAATAATATTCAAAATAATTTTCAGGAATCCATAGCAAATTAACCAAGGAATAGGAAATATCTCTTTAACTGGCTATAATACAGACTAGGCAATAATTTAAAACATTTGTTATACCAAATTGACTGAAAATTGGGTAATTTTAATCTTGCAGGATTAGGGGAAATTAAATTAAATTACTTTTTATTTCATGGGGCCCAGGATTTCACTCCTCTCCTTCCCCTGAGTTAAATTTATAAAAATTCTAATAAAATATCACTACCCACATAATACAGGGTCGGGCAAAAGAAAGTATAAAGTTGTATGTGGAAGAGAGTTTATTCTTGTATTATTATTTATTAATTATTGTATTATTTTCCATACAAACAACTGTAAAAACTACTTTTATCCTGTATATGTTATATTAACAAAATATTACTTAGTTTATTTATGTCCTAGTTTCTGTAAGTGGAAGATGGTATTAGAAAATAAGACCTGTGTGCTTGGTGTACTCATTGCTACTGGGGTGCCATTGCTTCTTTAGTGAAAAAAACTAGGAAATATATGTATACACATATGCATGTATATACATATCTAAATATATCATATACATATTTAGATCCATGAATTCATACTGATTCTCCTAATTTCAATACAACACCTTAGGGTCCTAGGGTTCTTTCTTGCCTTTCCCCATTCCATGTTTCTAATTTCTTTCTCAGACACAGAGAAATCTAACTCCCATTATCCTCCATATTACTTATTTGCTCAAAGTAACCAACCTACCAATGTAACCACTCTGGTTGACTCTTCTACATGCCATCTCTGTAACCCTCCCTCCAAAAAACCCATTTCCTCAAACACTCGGCACATTACTGCCCTTACTGCTATACTGCCCTCTTACCCTCCTCACTGCTACACTTACCAGGGTATCTATATAGTCAAGGCTGAAGGGAAGGGGAATAACAAATAGAGGTGAGGGAAGGGACTCAGTCATTATTTTAAATTATATGCCTTAATAGTTGACTCCTCTCCTATACTCCATCTTTCAACATGATATCTTTCCATAACTCCCCTATTAAAGAATGGCTAATTGGCTATATTTGCTTTTGCAAATTAGGCTTCACCATTAAACATAAGAATGCTCTAGAAGTGGTACTCAATTGTTAAACTTGACAATTTCCATCAAACTGCAAAAAAATAAAAATCATGATATAATGAACCATATTGAACCCTCTTGAAGCAGAAAAAAAAACTTAAAAACACCTTGAACACTTAATTCACAAAGACAACATATACATCAAAAAAAGCACATAAAATTTAGTCAATCTATTACAATATGTAAAATTTATACAGTGCACTTTTATAATATTCTAATTTACTTTATAACTACTTAGGGGTTCCATAGAAGGATACTCAATTCTTGATTATGAAAGGTGAAAAAATAAAAATCTGCTCAGCCATTCATTCATCAGGATGAGGTAACAACGACTGATAAGGCCAGCTGCAAATTTAATAGGAAATATTGTTTCTCTCAAGGACACACCGTAGCTGAAAAGTATCATAACAACCTCCTTTTTTGAGTGACTACTATGTTGTTACTCACTGAGAAATCTTATTGTCTAAAATCAGAAATATCAAAAAAATTACTGTTTAAACATTAATCGGTAAGAATGAAACATCCCACTTTTGCCTGGAGGAGCTACTTCACCTTGACACAGAGAAGCAGGCTCAATTTCCGACTTAGGTACAAAGGTTCAGAGGAGGGGTTTTTGAACACAACATTCCATATAAATGTTAACTTTGTAGTTTCCAAGACAACAGGACCCTGGGTCTATTTCAAAGTTGAGACCAGATATTGACCCCATTTACACATAGCCCTGCTTTGTTTTAAGTCCGTCAGAATACAGCTTCATTTAAATTTCATCTGAACTCCACCCTTCCTCTAAATCCTACAACAATTTTATCTTTTCCTTTGGCGAAATGCCTGCCTGGTACCTGTTATATAAACTCCCTCACTGAAACAAGCCCTGAAGGTCTTGGAGTGGTAGGGCTGAACAAAAAAAGTGACAGTCACAGCCCAAACTTTTCATTCCTGTTGTTCATGATCATAAAGCTCACATAATTATGTGTAACAATGAGAGCCAGAAGACAAGGACAAGGTAATTAACTGGTTAAAGCAACACAATTTTAGCTATCATAGACACAAGTCATGAAACAAGAAAACAGGCTTTATTTTCATCAACTAACCAAAAGTTATACACCCCTATATCGTCACTGAGTTAGCCAACTAGAGAAAGATCTACTGGTAGAAAATTGGGTGAATATCTTCCCATTTTCTCCTCACTGTTGATCATGCCCACTCCCATTTAACATGTTGGGAATTTGATGGTGGTTGAAGAGAGTGACATCAACATCCAGACACTAACCATTCTTTGCAGTGTTGCCATCAAAGGAAAAAAACAAACAAACTGTTTGAACCACTTTTAAGAAAAAAGGAATTGATCTCCTAGAAAAGATTACTATGTGTAAATAATTCCCTATCAAGATTTGTTGGGACATACTTCTGCTTCCACAAATATTTAGCTTTTCGGTCATAAAAAAAAAAAAAAAAGCCACTAGAATTTAAACCCCAGACCAAAGTTCTTTGGTATATAATTATTATATTAAAACAAATTTTACCTTAAATTCTGACAACCATTCCTCCACAACCCCTTTCTCTGAAGTGAACATCTTTCCACATCTGTTCTAAATCTTCAATCTGAAAATTAACATAGAAAATTGTTAAAATTTTAAGTACATTTTCTTTATAGTCAGATTATTATAGATAGAAATGAACCTATAAAATTTAGTTATTTCCTATTAGTAAAAGTAAAGCAATTTCAAACAGAAATTACTGGGTTCATTTCAAAACCAGTGTGCACAAACAAGCATTAAAATGCAAGAATTTTAACAAAAGTATAAGTGTCATAATATGATGATATTGGCTCTGCAATTTTCTTTCAGCTTTCATGAATGCCAGCTGCAAAACATACTGAACATTTTTTCCTAGTTTCAAGTGAATAATTTCAAATAGATGATGCATCGCAAGAAAATTGCAGAAAATATTTTAAAACTGTGTATTTTCAAAAAGACATGCATTCAAAATTGACTTTATAGAAGGCATTAAAGTAATTGAATTTGCTTATATTTCAGTTATTTATAAGAATAACAGTCTATCTAGGCAAGCCACTTGGTTCCCTTAAAGCTTAATATTAACAAAACAAAAGTAAAAGTGGTAATATCCAAGATAATGACTGTATTCAACACTAGTTATTCAGAAGATTGGAATTACTTAAGTATAAAAAGAAAAAAAAGGAAGCTTAGGAAATGAAAAACAAATTTATCTCCAGCAAAACTTGTCAGAGTACAATGTAGTTATCTTCATCCACCCATCTATATGAGAGTAGACTTAGAAACTGTTTCTTGAGGAAAAATCTTAGCTCTACCTAAATTTTCTAACCTCCTAATTCAGGTACAAAACCTGCATTAGGCTTCTTAATTTTCATCAGCATTATCAAGTAGTAGAAACTGAGACAGAATTGCCAGAAACTGAATCCTAATTCTATTAGGGGACCCTTCAGTCTGCAGGCCGACTCAGCCAAACTGGATAGGGCAGAAGAAAATATTTGTAAAACTAATTTCTTGGGCTTATCAATGTTTGGTTATTTGGTATGAGTACTTATGTATTTTATTAATGCTGTATTTCTCTCTGTGTCTGGTGTCTCTCCTTTTGTCTTGTCATATGTCCTGAAGAGCTTGGCCTTATGACCAGTGAGAATACTTTCTCTCTGGCTTCCACTATCTAGAGGTTGCACTTGCTTGTGTGCCTCCTGCTCTCTGTCCAGCCACGCTAAGCTCTCAAGGGAATTTTCTATGTATATCCATTTCCTCCCAGAGATGATAAAAACAGGGCCCCTCATTCTTGTTTTCCATTAGTTGGAGAATATGCATATGGCAGGCAGCCAAGTAGGATGTGGATTTGACCTTAGGAAATCTAAACACCCCATTCAAAAGGGAGGAAACATGATTCCCCATATTTTGGAATGGCTGTTTCTCACTCTGGGAGTCAACTTTAACTTGTGAGGGTTGCATCTTTTTGCACTCTCCTTTGGGGATGTCTCTCGCATCCAGAATATTGGTTTGAGTAGCTATTAAGATCCTACTCGTCAATAGACAAATCCTTTGAATTGGAAAACTTTCTAAATGAAAAAGAAAGAAAACCATTTTCAGAGAGCTCTCATATTGTTATACTGGCTAGTCATTAAGATTCCTTTAATAAGATGGAGGGAGAGAAATCAAAATAAACTCAGACACCTTCCTATTTGCCTTCAGACATTTGCAGATATAGAGAAAGCAAGCCCGGCGGGCATGGCTCAGTGGCTGAGCATTGACCTATGAACCAAGAGGTCAAGGTTCGATTCCCGGTCAGGGCATATGCCGGGTTTTGGGCTCGATATAGTGTGGGGTGTGCAGGAGACAGCCGATCAATGATTCCCCCTCATCATTGATGTTTCTATTTCTCTCTCCCTCTCTATTACTTTCTGAAATTAATATATACATATTTACAGAAAGAAAGGGGGGAGGGAGGAAAGGAGAGAAGGGAGGAAGGGAGATGGGATATTGGAAGTATAACCATTCTGCACTTATGAAGAGAAAAAACAAAAGGCAAAATCTTATTAAAAGACAATTTATACATTTTTATGTCCTAAGAACTGAGCTTGGTAACTGTCAGGTTGGAAGCTCCAACGTATGGCCAGACAGAAATGTGGGCTAAACTCCATTTATGGCTATGGTCCTACCAAACTGCTGCCAGCCCTCAAGGAAATTATAACCCAAAATTACAATGATTATTATGAGTAATGTTCCAAATAGATTAGATCATTTAAAAGCAAGGGCTTCCAAATCAAATAAACAAAATGAGATACCTATATTTTAATACTGATAAGGGTAAAACAAAGAGAAATTTATAGGACTCCTTGACATGAGAATTCCATGAACTATGGGAACAAAAACCCATTGGTGAAGCCCTAACTCAGGCTACAATTAGGTTAAAAGAATATAGTAATGTAAGGATTGATACAATTATGAAAACTGGAAGGTTTACACAGGCTTTATGTTAAAAAGAGTTATGTCAACTTTATCTGAATGTTTTATGGAAAAGGATGTCTGGCAGGGAACAATTCATCTACCCAAAACCTGTTGATAAAGTTCTAATGGAGGCTATAGTTAAGATTTAATGGTTGATGGAGTTAAGATAAAAGATTAGAGGCAAGTTGTTATGTTTTGCACAGGCTTCATGTAAAGTAATTGCATCTCCTTTATCTGATTGTATTGTGGAAATAGACATTGTCTCTCACCAGGAAACATTCCCCTGCCTGCCTGGGACATGAAGGCTGTCAGTTCTTTCTTTTGCTATCAGAGGGAATGATCTGGAAGGTAATGACCTTTGCAGCCTCTTGAGTCCATGCAATTGTTTAATACTGCCAGAAATATTTACCATTTATTCCAGCTGAAACCTGACAAGCTATTTGAAAAGATTTAATAACTTTTTTTTTAATCAGAAATTTGGCAAAATTGGAAGCTGAAGATTAAAGAGTATGATAGGATTTCTTAGAAATCATCCTCTCTCCCCACCCCTCACACTCCACAGGTTTAGCTTAGTTGTTTGAGCTTCGTCCCATATACCAGGAGTTCGAAGGTCAGGGCACATGCCCAGGTTTCGAGCTATCCCCAGTGTGGGGCATACAGGAGGCAGTGATCAATGTTTTTCTTCCATCCATGTTCCTATCTCTCTCTCCTCTCCCTTCTTCTCTCTGAAATAAATTAAAAACAAAACATATTTTAAAAAATACATCCTCCCCTATGCTAAATAAAAGAACACAAAAACGATGTACCCAGAGGGAAAAAAAGCTAATTAGGGATGAAGTGCCTTGGGAGGAAGGTCAACCAGAGCAATTGTCCTTATCTTATAAAGGACATTGTGAAATCAGAAATGCAGCTCTAGAAGCAGTTCACAGCCCACCTATCTTTATCATCCTCAATTCCTAAGACCAAAGAGGGGAAAAAAGAAAGCCGTGTGTGTGTGTGTGTGTGTGTGTGTGTGTGTGTGTGTGTGTTTTAAGTACAAGCATCTATAGAAGCACCTTGCTCAATATCTAGATATGGCTAGACATCTAGAAATCTTCTCTACTGCCTGTATTCTGAACTCAGAAACTGGGATTATAGTCTTCTCCAATCATTAACCTTCATTTTTCTTGTTTCCATAGAAATGCCTTTTATTAAATACCTGATTTGCTTGCACCATAGGACTAATTTTGGGAGCCCACCTGCATCACCACTTCCTAAAATGAATAACTGTTTAACTGATCTGACCTATACTTAGACAGACTGTTTTTTTGTGTGTTTTTTTTGTTTTTTAAATATATTTTATTGATTTTTTACAGAGAGGAAGGGAGAGGGATAGAGAGTTAGAAACATCGATGAGAGAGAAACATCGATCAGCTGCCTCCTGCACACCTCCTACTGGGGATGTGCCCGCAACCAAGGTACATGCCCTTGACCGGAATCGAACCTGGGACCTTTCAGTCCGCAGGCCGACGCTCTATCCACTAAGCCAAACCGGTTATGGCGACAGACTGGTTTAATGAGATATGGAACAAATTCTATCGACCCAACTTCTGGAATGTGATACTTCTCTCAGGAAGCTTCAGAGGAGGGAACTGTTGGGGTTCAGAACATGTCACCCCAAGATGTGTCTCTGTGGTATTCAGATTATTCTGAGCTAAAGACAACCGAGACCCTGTGGGCTCATAAGAAACATTTGTCCCCTTCAACTCCTTTAACCAACTAGAAGAATTTTAGTTAGGGGCATTACCCATAATAAGAGATAATCAAAGACCACCTGTCTTGACCTATCTACCTGGCAGAGCAAACTACTAATTACTGAACATCTCCTCTTCTTCTTGTCCTGTAATGACCCAACGCAGTACCTCATTGTAAGCTCAAAATGCCCTATATACATACCTCATTTTAACTTTCTGTCCCTGAACCTCTCCTCTATGTGGGGTCTCTGACTCTCTCCTACTCACATTCTGCCCACATTCAAGAAAAAAGGGATAAGGAGGAGAGAGAATGCCTTCCACCTAAGGAGACTTCCTTCCCTGAGCTCTTGATAACTTCCATATATAGCTCATTGGCCAGAGTTCAGTATTAATGGCCACACACAGCATTATGGGAGGCTAAGCAAAATAATCTTTAACAGAGTGACACATAGCTAAAAATTTGGGTTCTACTCCTGAGAAAGAAGTGAAAAACAAATAGTTGTGAACAATTAACAGTCTGTTCTACAAATGCCTTTTGTTATCTGATAGGGGCTAGTTTATGTTACTTTTATAAATGAGCTCTTCTCTCTTTTTTAAACTTTATGTTTTGTTCTTTGTAATTATAATTGCTAATTACAAGTATTTAGGAAAGCCATCCTTTTCCTATGTATTCTGATTATTTCTACCAATCTTAGTGAATTAGTTATTCAGACTTCTAGTAATTCTTGTCTATTATCTTGAATGTTCAAGATAGACAATCAAGTTAATTATAAATAACTGCTCTGACAGTTAAATTTTTTATTCTACTTCAATATTAATCTCCAATTAATCTTAGATATAAAAATTTTGTCATTTGATTGTCATGTCATATTTTACATTTCAAACATTTTAAATTTACATGTTTGGCTCAGTGGATAGAGCGTCAGCCTGCCCACTGAAGGGTCCCAGGTTCGATTCCGGTCAAGGGCACATGCCCGGGTTTCGGGCTCAATCCCCAGTTGGGGGGTGTGCAAGAGGCAGCCAATCAATGATTCTCTCTCATCATTGATGTTTCTCTCTCTCTCTCTTCCTCTCCCTTCCTCTCTGAAATTAATAAAAAAATATTTTAAAAAAGAAAGAAATCAAGGCACATACAGAGGTAAAATATAAGATCACTCTCATAGTTACAGAAATATCAGAATCCCCAACTCCTGGATCCTTCCAACTAAATATCATATTGTTACTGTAGATTATAATCAGGAAAAATAAAAGGATAAACCTCTGTATTAATTCACTAACTGAGGTAAATGCAAATACATTAAATAATTTAGGCAGTGCTTCCTCAGTTGATGTTATAAGAAAACTATTCAGAAAGATATTAACAGTGGTACTATAGTTATAAAAAAAAAAGGCTTTCCCCATGAAAATGTAACTATTCAAGACAGTTAAAGAAGTTTCTTTCTTTTAAGCTTAATCAAAGGACTTTTCAGGGCCTTTATATGTTAAATCTGTGTTATAAATCTCCAAGAAAGGTGTTTAGAATGAAGTATTTTCCCAAGAGCATTTGACCATGGAATCCTTTACTGTTCAGCCACATCTGGCATCACTGGGAATAAAGTCTGGAAAACACTTAGTGTGAGTCAAATGTCTCATACACAGCAATGATGGATGTCCATGGATAATATTATGATAATGACTAATATTCCTCAAGCACTTATGTGTCCAGCACCATGCTAAGTGCTTTATGGGAATTTTCATTTAATCCTCACAGTCTTCACAAGTGGTGAATTAATATAATCTCTACTTCACAAAAGAAGCAGGTGGAGGAGGAAGAGGAGGAGCAGGAGGAAGAGGAGGAAGAGAAGGAAGAGGCAGAGGACGAGGAAGAGGAAGAAGAGGAGGGGAAGGAAGGAAGGAAGGAAGGAAGGAAGGAAGGAAGGAAGGAAGGAAGGAAGGAAGGAAGGAGCAGCTGCTGCTAGCCTAAACAAATAACCTGTCCAAGGTCACATACCAGTAAGTGGTTGAGTTAGGGTTAGACCCCAAGCAGTCTAACTCCAGAGTCCCCATTCTCAATCACCATTCAACAATCCAATACTCTTTTATTCTTTTTTTTCTCCCTAATATTTTCATTCCAAATTAAAAACTAGAATATTTTCATTCCAAAATAAATTGGTAGGGAAAAATAAATTACATGGATGATTCTCTTTGGCAGCCAAGTTGAAAATTATAGGGTCATAGAAAAATCATGGTAGGGTACTGGAGTCAGTCTTTATTTCACAGTTAGACCCAGCTCTGGCACTTGTTAGCGTGTGACTTTCAGAAAATTCTTGGGTTCAGTATTTTTTTCAATGAATGGAATGAAGAAAAAGAAAAGAGATGAAAAAGTGTATCACTGGTATTTACTATAGTGATCTCAGAACTGTTAATAAGGATGCTCCCAACTGTGAAAAGTAGTTATCAACATCTGCATTATAGGAATGTCTTAGGGATTAAAAACAATACAAATATTAAACAAAGAACTTATATGCATGTATGCATAGCCCGTGGATAAACATTGGTTGGGGAAGTCCTGAGGAGGGGGCAGCAGCAGGATGGAGAGTGTCAAAGGGGGAGGGAAGGAGGAGGATATGTAATACTTTAAACAATAAAGTTTTTTAAAAGGTAAAAAATAGCCCTAGCTGGTTTGGTTCAGTGGATAAAACATTGGCCTGCGGACTATAGGGTCCTGGGTTTGATTCCGGTCAAGGGTACATGCCCGGGTTGCTCGATCCCCAGTGGGGGACGTGCAGGAGGCAAACTATCAATGATTCTCTCTCATCATTGATGTTTCTATCTCTCTCTCCCTCTCCCTTCCTCTCTGAAATCAATAAAATATATTAAAGATAATAATAAAAATGCTCTCTTTAAAAAAAGGTAAAAAATAATAATACAAATAGGGCACTGGCACACCATAGACGTAAATAATGATAGCTCTCATCATCACTAACAAGATATTTATCAATTTGACAATTGAGAATAAATTTCAGGATCTTACACTTCCTGAAAAGGGATGGAGGGAGAATGAGAGGAAGGCTTTATTAGATTCTAATGCCCTCCAGTTACTGCCATCCTTATTTATGCTTCACTGATTAACTTTCTGATTTAGTAACCTAATCTACTGTCACTGCCTCCAATTATTTCACCACCAAATGTATTCCTTACCCCCTTTACAGTATATATTGGTTCTCATCATATATTCTCCATGGTCTTATAAATAAATCTATTGGTTCTTCCTCAATACTCATTCTTTCTCTTTAACCTTGTCACAAGTGTCTTCCTTTCTGAAACTCTACTAAGAAGACATCACTGACTTCAGTATTCTGATTCTATCACCCATGTAACCATCCTTCTTATTTTCTGTACTTCTCTAGTAGTCTAGTTGATTTGCACAGTTCTACTTTTCCTACATAGTGGATGCTTTCCCCCAACTCATTTTTAAAGTATTTTCATCTTCTTCCCTATTCAACGTCTGGAATGAAGTCATTCCTCTATCAGGACCCACTTGAAGTTTCATAATTTTCCCAAAAAGTCTCTCCCTCTTCTAAACTACTAAAGTGTTTACGTTTTAGGGGCTATGTTGTCACTCTGTCCACTACTGTAATATCTATGGGTTAACAAATGAGCAGGAAACTTGAAATTTAGGGTGGAAGAGGGTGTATATGTGCCTAGCAAGTTTAAAGAGGCCAAATGGGCAACTTGTTATACTCCACATGGGCAGAGGAGGGGAGTGTAGTATATGTATGTTAATTAGAACCAGTACCCTAACTCAATTAATTAAATGTTATTGACATTGAAAGGGGAAAAAAAAAACCAGAGGGGCTCAAAAAGATAAAAATAGAGTTCATAATTGCTTGCCCAATTTTAGCACTTTTAAGGCTTACATTATTCTATAACCTGAAATAATTTTCATAGTACAGTTTAAGAACTCAAATACAATGTTTTCATTAAGTCTCGTGCAAAGAACTAAATGAATCTTTATGCATTTATATGAGAAAGCAGCTAATGTTCATCAGCTAATCAAAGACTCTTTGTTCAAGATACACACACCAAACAAATATCACTTAACATTTACTACCACAAGGCTACCCTGATACAAGCCTCAACAACGGCAAATATTTCAACTACAGTAGGAAAGTACTGTTTCCAAAACTCCTTGATCTTACATCACATTCTTTACAAGGTACAAACGAAATTCAGGAATACAAATTGTTTTTGAACACCCAATAAATTAAAATGTGAATTATATAAAGTGCATTATATTGCCCAACCAGCGTGGCTCAGAAGTTGAACATTGACCTATGAACCAGGAGGTCATGGTTTGATTCCCGGTCAGGGCACATGCCCAAGTTGCAGGCTCGATCCCCAGTGGGAACGTGCAGGAGGCAGACAATCAATGAGTCTCTCTCATCATTGATGTTTCTCTCTCTCTCTCTCCTCTCTGAAATCAATAAAAATATATTTTAAAAAAATAAAGTGCATTATGCAAATATTATCTCATTCCCATTCCAAGATCTTCTGCTTAAAGAAAATGCAAAACTATTTTCTCAACAAGCTAAAAAAATTGTCAAAAATAATGCACAACTTTGAAACCCTAAAATTATTCTCATTTAAATGAGAAACAAGCTAAAGATGTTTACTATTCGCTACCATAATTTAACATTATCCTAGATGTTCTGATAATTATAATTTTTTAAAAAAGGAATAAGTATTAGATATTGGCAAGAAGACAAAACTAACATGTCCAATGCTATAACTGCCTTATTATAAAAATATTAAAAACTATTAGAATTAAAAGCTCATAAAATGACCATTTAGAAAACAGTATACACAAATCACCAACTTTTCTATGTCCCACACCTAGAAGATGTAATTCTCTTTAAAATACAAAGAAAAAAGATTACATTCACAATAGCAAAATAAGTTTTAAAATATGAAAATTTAACTTTGAAGACAGGCAGAATCAAATGAAGAAAACTATAAAACACTGAGTCATTAAAGATGACTTGGAGAAATTATAATTATATTGTAAAGATATCACAATTACCTTCAAAATATTAATTTAGAAATTCCAATGGGGCTCTTTTAGAATCTTAATAAAATGTTTTCAGTTAAAGGTAATCTGGAAAAATAAATATATGAAAAATGCCAAAAATCTTTTGAAAAAGATAATAGGAATTCACACAACCATATAATAAGACATATTAAAAGTTCTAATAATTAGGACTGTTTGAAATTACTGGATCAAAAAATAAAGATTCCAATGAAGCAGAATAAAAGGCCTAGAAAAAATCATATAGATATATATAAACATAATTTGTTATATAATAAAGATGACATTTAAAACCTCTGAGGAAGGATATGAAGAAAAGGGAATCTTTGTACACTGTTGGTGGGAATGCAGATTGGTGCAGCCACTATGAAAACAGTATGGAAGTTCCTCAAAAAATTAAAAATGGAACTGCCTTATGACTCAGTAATTCCACTTCTGGGGATTTATTCAAATAACCCAAAACACTAATTTGAAAAAAATATATGCACCCCCATGTTCATTGCAGCATTATTTACAATAGCTGAGATTTGGAAGCAGCCCAAGTGTCCATCAGTAGATGAGTGGATAAAAAAAGCTGTGGTACATTTCCACAATGGAATACTGCTTGTCTGTAAAAAAGAAGGAAATCTTATCTTTTGCAACAGCATGGATGGACCTGGAGAACATTATGCTAAGTGAAATAAGCCAGTCAGAGAAAGATAAGTATCATATGATTTCACTCATACGTGGAATCTAATGAACAAAATGAACTAACAAGCAAAATAGTGACAGACGCATATATACGGAGAGCAAGCTGACAGCTGTTGGGGGTGTGGTGGGGGGGCTAAGTGGCAGGGGAGGGAGGATTGAGCCAAAAAGAAAAAAAAAAGGAGAAAAAAAACTCATGGACATGGACAACAGTGTGGTGATTGCTGGGGAAGAGGTGGTTATGAGGTGAAGGAAGGTGAAGGAGGGTATAGGGCGATAAATGGTGATGGACGGAGACTTGACTTGGGGTGGTGAACATACAATACAATGTACAGATTATGTGTTGTAAAATTGTGCACCTGAAACCTGTATAATTCTGTTAACCAGTGTCACCCCAATAAAATCGATAAAAAGGGGGAAAACTGACTTTAAGAAACAATAATTGTGAAGCTAAAGAAAAAAATAAAATTAAAAATAAATCCTTTGAGGAAAGATAATTGTTCAATAAAAAGTATTAAAATGATGGACTTGCCACTCTACATTAAAATACATCCAAAATAGACTAAAGATGTGCCCTAACTGGTTTGGCTCAGTGGATAGAGCGTCGGCTTGCGGACTCAAGGGTCCCAGGTTCAATTCCGGTCAAGGGCATGTACCTTGGTTGCGGGCACATCCCCACCACTGGGGGATGTGCAGGAGGCAGCTGATCGATGTTCCTCTCATCGATGTTTCAAACACTCTATCCCTCTCCCTTTCCCTTCCTCTCTATAAAAAGTCAATAAAATATATATTTTTTAAAGATGTAAATGTTTTTTAAAACTGTGAAAGTAATATAAGGAAATAGAGGTGAATAGTTATATACTCTGGAAATTTGAGAAGGCTTTCCTAAGCAGGCAGATATCAAAAGAAAATTTGATAGATTTAACTATACTAAAAATGTTTAAAAATCTGTGTAAAAAGCCCTGGCCGGTGTGGTTCAGTTGGTTGAAGCAATATCCTGTACACCAAAAGGTCTCATGTTCGATTCCCAGTTAGGGCACATACCTAGGTTTAGGGTTTGATCCCAGGTTGGGTGCATGGAAAAGACAACAGATTGATGTTTCTCTCTTCCTATCCCTTTCTCTCTCTCTCTCTCTCTCTCTCTCTCTCTCTCTCTCTCTCAAATCAATAAAAACATATCCTTGGGTGAGGATTTTAAAAATCTGTTTAAAAAGAAAAACCTACACCAAAAACAAAATTAGGATGCAGATGACAAACTGGAGAAATTATTTGCAATGTAATTTGACAAAGGTATAATAGTTTCACATACAAAGAGCTCTCATAACTAAATTTTTAAAAATCTCCAATATCTTAATAAACAAAGACACTAATGGATAATTCACAAAAGAAATACAAATATTTAGTGTCACTAATAAAGAAATAAAATTTGTATAAGATACAACTTTTCATATTAAATGGCAGTTTTTCATTGCTAGTGCTGAATATGAAGAGGTTGCTGGCTTTCTCAAAACAATAAATGTGAATAGTAATTAAACCTTTCTGGAAGGCAATCTATTAATACCTATTTAAAATAATTTAAATATGCATAACTTTTGACTTCAGAATTTATCCTAAGGAAATAAAAATATAATGATTAAACTGTCAAGAACCTAACTACTACATTATTCACTCACATTTATTGAGAAAAGCCTAAATTTTCAACAATTGAAATGGTGGTTAAATAAATGATGATAAATCCATTTGCTGAATATTATCCACACATTTAAAGTAATGTTATGTTATAAACAAATAATACTTTATTGACTTGGGTAAGCATTCATTCTATTAAGTGAAAATAAGACAACGAGAAAACAACTCATACCAAAAAATGAAACTATATATGATATGGTTTCTTTAAAAAAAAAAAAAAGTAAATACCTATTAAAAAGGCCAATAAGACCAAAGTGATAATAATGATTATCCCGGGATGGAGGCATTATAAATGTTACTTATAATTTATGCTTTCCTGAATTTTACAATATTACTACAATTATTATGTATTACATTAGTAACTAAGAAAATACCGAATGTTTACAATACTGCTGTGACTATAGCTACAATGGTATCCAAAATCAGGGCAACATTGATATTCCCACTCTATTTAGGCTGCACAAAAATCAGGGATGCCAAGCCTGAATCACAGTGAAAGAAATGTTGAGAACTCTAGAAAACAATCAGAAGTTTTTCACTCCACCTTTATGATCAAGTACAATGTGAAAAAAAATATTTAGATATTAGCCATTCTGCTTTTAGCCCCATGCCAAATGTAAGAATCAAGAGTAAGGAACAACCCCTGGACCTCAAAACCAATAGGGCTCAGCTTTTACCTACATTCAAATTGTGAGCCAGAAACTTTTTTCTAAAAAGTGAATGGGGGGAATATAGGTATTATCTTTCTCAGTATAGAAAGCATGGGCCTTCGACACTTTCTAATCACAACTCTTCTCAGTCTCATTTGAGAGACAGAGAAATTATTTTCTCCCCCAATGTATTTAAAAGGCATATATCCTAACGGCAAGCAAGCAGGATTTCTTCTGAGCAAAGATGTTGTAAACAGGAGATTTTCAAATGTTAAATGTTCTCTTTCCTCAGTGCAAATATGCAGCCTAACTCTGCGAGGGCCAAAAAGACTCTGGCTCTCAACAATAAGCAATAATCAAACTGTTAATTCCATCTGCTCCCCTCCAAAAAATGACAAAACATTACATGGTGGTGCCAGGGTCTCAGGCTCCATTTAAGGGGTTTTCTGAAGGGCATCCATTTTCACAATATCAACATGCTAAATTTTTTTTAGTACTTCAGAAACCAATCCTGATACTATATGATGACAACTTTGATGCTGATAACAAATAAATATACTATCTTTAACATCTTTGTTAGAGATGTTGTTTCCAGAATTATCTTCCTTTCTTATTGGTCAAAGCACTAAATTCCAACCACTTCTATTGTCTCAGGGACTTAATTCCAATAAACATCTATCTAATCTTTCCTGAATATCTTATTTCTTGCTTTCCTTAAGAATGTAAAGAAACAAGCATAACATTTCTTCAACCTGAATCCCTTTGTAGTGGTTTCAACATGCCTGCACAGTGGAATTACCCAGGGAACTTTAAAATACCTATGCAACTAATCTATTGTAACAGAAAGTAGAGCAATAGCTTACAGAGATGAAAGGGAGGAGAGAAAACTTTTGGAGGTGATGAATCTGTTCATTATTTTGATTGTGGTGATGGTTTTGTGAGAGTAGACATATGTCAAATAAACTACACACTTCAAATGTGTAGCTTATTGAATGCTAATTATACTTCAATAAAGCTGTTGAAATAAATACTGATGTCTGGGTCCCACCCACAAATTGATACGGGGGCTCCCCCTGGAAACTGGGATTCTTAAAAACTCTCCAGATGATTGTAAATGTGCAGCTAAGATTGAGAACCACTGCTCTATATCGATCTTTATCTCCTCTCTCCATTCTTTCAGTTTTCTTGAAATGCCTCATTCAAGCATGTTTACTTTATCATCATCACCCATTCTTTCTCAATTTTCTGAAGACTGGTTTCTGAATCACCACTCAGCTAAAACTGTACTTGTTAAAGTCACCTATGGACTCCTGACAAATTCACTGGTTCCTGGAGTCCTCTCCTTACTTGATACTTCTTTACAGCATTCAAAACTGTCCATCCATTCCTCCTCTATGTGAAAATCTCTCCACCCTTAGCATCTCTCCTGATGGCCCTCCCACCCTTCTCTGACTCCACCTTTCTCTTCTCTTTCACACTATTCTTCTACCCACTTCTCTTTATCAGTCAGTTCTCTGCTGCTTTTATCATGCTAAAGGCTTTCCCTGACTTATTTCAACATAACTAAATCAATACAGCTTCAAATTAACCCCCAATTTTCCCTCTAATCCTGATTTCCTTTACAAATTCCACATCCATAGATCCAGACACCTACATCTTCACCTGAATGCTCCATAGCTTGGTCAAATTCAAGAAACAATGCCCTGGTCCAGCCTTCTACCACCCTCACTAGTCTCATCTTCCACCACTTCCCTAACTCCTGCATTCAATGTCAATGTTATTGACTTTAGACTTGTCATTGAGAATGACCTCTCTAATCTATCATGGTTTCTCATGCCTCTTTGCCTTCTCACTTTCTATATTCTCCTCTTGGAAAGTGATTCACTGCACTTGGCAAAATTATATCATACTTCAAAACTCTACTGCAGCGGTTCTCAACCTGTGGGTCGCGACCCCTTTGGGGGTAGAACGACCCTTTCATAGGGGTCGCCTAAGACCATCGGAAAACACATATATAATTACATATTGTTTTTGTGATTAATCACTAGGCTTTAATTATGTTCAATTTATAACAATGAAAATACATCCTGTATATCAGATATTTACATGACGATTCATAACAGTAGCAAAATTACAGTTATGAAGTAGCAACGAAAATAATTTTATGGTTGGGGGTCACCACAACATGAGGAACTGTATTAAAGGGTCGCGGCCTTAGGAAGGTTGAGAACCACTGTTCTACTGCGTGCTCCTGACTCTACCTACACCAAGAGTTAGCTATCTCCTACTCTGCTCCCTTACTACACTAGGCATATCACTTACCACATGGTTGTATGATTGTTATTTTACTTACTTGTCTTGTAAATTAGTAAATTCCTTGATGACAATAGCTATGACATTCATTTCTGTATCCCTAGTACCTAACTGCTTGGGTCAGTACAAAATACATTTGTTTGACATAATTTCAATTATTTACAAAATATAAACCTGATACCCTAAACATGATCTTCATACTAACATTATTTAAAGATTTCTTAATATTCATTATAAAATAAATATCAGGCAACAGGATCCTGAATAAAACAGTCAAATATCTTGACCATAAGATATTTTTAAACTCTGTCAAAATGACACCACTCTAAAAAAATGCAACCAACAGCATACTTCAGAAAAGATAAATACAACAAAGAAAGGAAGTAGGAATAACATACTAATCTAGCCAATGCTTTATGTGGATGTCCATACCAGGTACCGTTAAGGCTGATAACTAAGAGGGTTTATAATCCCTCTCTGGTAATAATCAGTGTAAATTAAAAAAAGAATAAGCCAAATCCAGAATTTGTTTTCTAACCATGTGATGGTTTTCTCCCTTACTATTTTGTTTACATGAATTATCTGAATAACTAAAGGTTTTCCTTTTTTCTTTCTTGCCTTTCCCTGCACTTTAAAAATGTGGTGCTTTGGACTAATACGGATCTTGCAAACCTTAAAATGTTATTAACCTAAAGGGGGGGGGGGATGCTTATAAGTTGGGGGAGTTTGAGGGGGTAGAGTTTGGATGTTAAGACAATATTCTTAAGGAAAACAAGCCTCCCAGGAATATAACATTGACTCAAGGTGAAAAGAGATCCTTATGACTTTATGTAGATGAGATTTTAAAAGCTGAAAATCTCAAACTGTAAAGGGTTACATGAGCCAAAGAGGTGGGCATACCAGCTCCAAAAACTACGTGTGACTCAAAGGACAGATAATTTGCAAAAGGACTGCGTGGGCCCTGCTGCCTGCAGTCGGGGCTCTGAGATAAGTAGCAGCTGCCAGGCCAGCGGCACCAACTCCCCTACCTGCAGCGCGAGCGGAGCGGCGGGGCTGCCGGGCGGGCGGCAGCGTGTGTATCAGACACCGATTCTGTGCAGCCGCCGCCGCTAGGGCTGCAACGTTCAACTTTCGGAAACGTCTACACTCGGAGTGTACAAT